>NC_089867.1:16170000-16515488 GCF_036373705.1 Amia ocellicauda | reverse complement strand
TTCAATGGGTGCCCTTGTGTTTCCCTGTGGATAAAAGCATCAGAAAGTAAATGCATAAGAACAGCAGTTCTCAATAGTAATTGCAGTGCTGTTTGTGGGTGGGGTTCAGAGGGTTTGGGGGGTCAGCTGAAAGTGGGTTAGTTGGGAATAACACTGCTTTCTCTGTGGCAGCTAGTACAGGGTGCTGTTGAACTGAATGTGATTTTTTTTCTCTTATCTGTCTGTCTGTGTGTCAGTGAGGAGCTCTGTGTGTCTCCTCCCTCTCTCTTTCTCTTTCTCCACCTGTCTCTCTGGGTCAGCGTGCACTCTTTCCCCCATCCCTCTCTTCCTTCTCTCCCTCTAACCCTCTCTCTCTCCTAAATTTCCTTTCTCCCTCTTTACCCTCTCTTCCTTCTCTCACTGTCTCCCCCACCCCGGCAGTGTGGGATGGACTTCCCATGGCACAGTGGGAAGGTGCTGGAGCAGCTGAACCAGCAGCGACAGCTGGGCGTGCTGTGCGACTGCACCTTCGTGGTGGACGGCGTGGACTTCAAGGCACACAAGGCCCTGCTGGCGGCCTGCAGCACCTACTTCCGCACGCTCTTCCTGGAGCAGAAGGACGTGGTGCACCTGGACATCAGCAATGCTGCAGGTGAGCCCCACCCCTCACACCTGGGGACAGACCCCCACATTGCTGGGCAGTAGTAGCACGGGTGGTGTTGGGAGTGGCACCACTCTATCACTGTAGTGGTAGAAGGGGTAGCTGTGGCATAACTGATATTATTAGGGTGTTTCTCATTAAACCAACCTTGAATCATGGGCATAATTTGAATATAAAAACAAATAATGGATCTAAATGGTAAAACCTTAATGCAGTAGATATACATGTATTCTGTCTTGCATAATTACATTATTTAAGATTTTGTCTGCATTTTCCAGTTAATTTCTTATTACCGCAATGTGTCCCCAATTCAAAAAGATGGTCATCTAATGTATTACAAGTAAAATACACTATTGGACATTTTTTTAATTAGAGTTTATCAAAATAATTTATTTAAAAAAAACTAGACATGATCATATGGATAATATCATGAAAAAAAACATGGTGTCCATCAACTCATTTCTCATTACCGCAATATTTGATCATTGCCCTGTCAAAATCATAAAGATATTGTCAATTCAGTTTTCTTCTCCCATGATGCATCAACAAGAGAAGGTCAAAGATGGACAAAACGTATGCTAGTATCCTCACTTTTATTCACTAAAAATGTTGTTCTTGTATCTAAAGCCCCTGTTCCCGACACTAGATTCTCATTACCGCTATAGATGATAAATTGTTATCATCATAATTTTTTTTTATACATTTTTGATCAATATGACAGTCTTTAAAAAGCTCTACAAGATGATGTATTATTTTTTGCTGAGTCAAAAAGGCTGCCCCTATTGGTAGCATTTTTCACTAGGCCTCCTCATCACCGCAATGTATTTTCTCATTACCGCTATTTTACGATACCGTTACGATTTCGGTAATGAGAACCTCAGTTTGCGGTAATGATGAAAAGCATATTTCTCAGTATTTTACGTTGAACTTGTCTTTTTATCTGTAATATTAATGGATAATATTGTTAAATTAATATATTATGTGGTTACCCAGGTTGACCGGTAGTGAGAAAATATTACAGATGAACAGTTACATTGTTATGATACTCCGGGGTGGATCGGGAGGGGGGTGCAGGGGACTCGAGCCCCCCCTAAATGTTTGGTCTATATGTACTGTTCCTTGAAATGATAAACCATGTATTTATTTATTTTAAATGGGTGAGGATGCAAAATTTTCGATTTTTGCCCCTCCTAGAAATATGCGTTTTCATTGGAAATATGCTGTTTCCGTGTCGGAGTTTGTAGGTGAATTCAAGTCTCCTGTTGTGACGCCTAAATTCATCAAGAACATCTGCATAAATTAGTTTGAGATACTTATTTATGTACAGGTGCACAAGCCCATCAAGTCTTTTGTCTTTCATAGTGGGGTGCAAATATGTTTTGAGTAGTTTTAGCCACTGGATGATTGCTCCCCTGTTGATAGAATAATAGAAGACCTGAAGCTAGTTTAAATCAGAAACTATTTGATTTCTGGAAAATATTTAACTTCATTGCCAATGAAGACTACCATCCTGCTACCCCCTCCCTTCAGTTTTAGTTTTTAATTTTTTTCAACAAACAATTTCAATAAAAGAAAGTTTTCCTCATATACACCAAAGAAAATCAACAATTTTCTTACCTCCAATTTGAAATTCCTGACTTGTGAATCTCAGGGTCTTAATCTGATGCTTTACAGAGGAAAGTCTGCAAAAATAAAAATCATAGATTCTGCTCCAGTTTCACTTTCACTTTCACTTTCACTTTCAAATTGAGGTAAAGACGTTAATGGAGATGGTTTAGCCACTCCGGCCTTGGAACTCAGGGATAGTCTTGGGCATGACTTAAAGAATCACAGTTTTTTTTTTTTTTCCCTCATGGCCCTGATGCCCCTCCCCAATAAATACGTCACTGTTTTTCTTCTTAGACATTAGTCATTCGATTAACTGCAAATTACTGATTTTGACCCACCTAATAGAAGAGTTGAGGTCACTAATCCATTAATAAAAGGCGTAGTTTGATTGTCTATTAAATGTTCTAATTTGAACGCTAGGGGCACTGAATTGAAAATGTACTGCTCATGAGCCATCCACCCCCAATACTTAATACTTATATAATTATCTAGGTTTTTTGAAGTCATATTATCACCTATGGATATTATGTTTCCTTTGATATGAAACACAGAATACAGTTTTTTCACTTTCCTACACAATTGTCTTTTATGTTTCTTTTTTGGTTATTATAATAGTCCTATTAATTTCAGGGCTGACATTAATGGTTCCCTAGTCAAGATTTTGGATTGGCAACCCCAAATACCAGCTTTAAGTAAAGCCGTGGAATGTGATTTATTATGAGAGTAAATGGTACTGAGGAGGGTCTGGGGGTCTTCAGATACAACTACATCAATTATCATGTTTATATTAATTCAAAAGTAGGCAATATTAGGCATAAAATCAAGTCATATTTTGTAATCTCAACCCCCTGGATGGATGTCGGCCTAGGTGACCTAGGTCGCCTGTATAGCCTATGCCTGGAGTCAGCCCTGATTAACTTAAATTCAATAAACATTTCTAGTGTTTTATGCTTTGATATTGATGCTGCACCATATCTATACATTTTACACTGTTATCTGATTAACATGAAACATGAAATCAAATACTTTTGCTCTTTACATAGGCTACTCAGTTACTCTCATTACCGCAACCTGCTTATCATTACCGATATATAAAGTAATTTAATTATTATTACCTCAACTGCACCTTCAGTTAAGCTTAGCATAATATAGACCGACACTATGGGTTAAGCTGTTGTAGGAACTCAACTAAATTTGGTAAGGTAAGTAATTAAACATGAATGATCCCAAATGTTACAATTGCATTCTTGAGGTATATTTCGGTAATGAGAAAATATTGAAAATAAAATATATTAATAAAGTAAAGAATTATATTTTGTCCATTACTATATTTTTATCATATCAGTTCAAAAAAGTGAAAAAGAAAAAATGAATGTCCCACTCTTGTGCTTGTGAAATATTATTGCGGTAATGAGAAATACTTTTAGATAGTAGCCGTAGTGGCAATATGTGTAGTCACCTCTCTCTCCCCCACAGGCCTAGGGCAGGTGCTGGAGTTCATGTACACTGCGAAGCTCAGTCTGACACCTCAGAACGTGGACGATGTGCTGGCGGTGGCCGGATTCCTGCAGATGCAGGAGATCAGCAGCGCCTGCACGGCCTACAGGAGCCTGACCGCCCCCCCCGCCGCCGCCGCCGTTGCCATCGCCATCGGTGCGTGATCACAGCACAGAGCAGCTCCTATTACAGCCCCCAGCCTCGCCCTGCCCTGGCCCTGGCCCTTTCCCTGGCCCTGGAGTTAGCCTCATCATTATAATAATAGTCATATATTAAAATAGTAGTACTAACAGTAGTGATAATATTAATAATAGTTTGCCTTGACCTCTGCAGACTCTGAGAAGACAGAGGAGCTGGGGAAGGAGAGGTCAGAGGTCATCGAGGCGGGGGAGGCCACGCAGGGTGAGGGTGGGGGGGAAGAGAAGACTATGGCCATCACGCCCCCCCCTGAGGCCCCCACCCAGGAAGAGGAGCAGATAGTGGTGCTGGGGGGGCTGGACACCGAGACGCAAGCAGACACGGCACAGACCAGCCTGGGCACTGTCCCCGACTCGCACCCCCCCACTGAGGCGGAGGGCGCACCCCTCCTGGAACCCACCATCTCTGAGCCTGAGCCTGAGCCTGTCTCCACACAACCCCCCACCGCCCCCCATGAAGGAATCGCCGTGACAACGCAGCTCCCAGGGATGGAGAGGCTGAAGCAGGAGGCAGGGGAGGATGAGCAGCAGGCGGCACTGGTGGAGGAGGAAGAGGAGGCAGGAGGCAGGGGCGCGGAGGAGGAGGAGGAGGGCAGAGAGCCGGTGTTCCAGGATGACCCCTCCGACGCAGACTACAGGCCAGGTCTGAGAGTGTGAGTGTGTGTTTGACTCTGAGAGTGTGAGACTGTGTGTGAATGTGCCTGACTAATTGAGCGTCAGTGCATCAGTGTCAGTCAGTGATCGTCTGCACTCTTGATGGTCGTTTGCAGAAGTCCCGGTTGGTGCCACAGGAGGGCGCCAGACACACATGACAACTCGCCGGAGCAGAACGAAGAGAAACACTCAACGAGCCCAGAGAGAGAAAGGTAAGAGAGAGAGAGGGAGAGAGACGAGGGGAGGGAGGGAGAGAGGCAAGAGGTGGATGAAATGGGGAGGTAGTGCGAAGTAAGAAAGATGGGTCAGGAGAGAGGTAAGAAGGGGGGAGAGAGAGGAAGAGAGTGGGGGGAGAGAGGGGACTGACTAGAGGTAAGGAGAGAGATGGTGTGTATCTCAACAGAAAAGTTAAGACCAGTAAATGAAATTAACCTCACTTCTCTTCTCTTCTGTCTGTCTGTGCATCTCTGTGTCTGTGTCTCAGATTCTGACTCAGCTGACGCGGGCCTGTCGAAGGAGCAGGAAGGGGAGGATGATGGGGAGGCACAGGAGGAGGAGGAGGAGCAGGAGGAGGAAGAAGAGGAGGAAGAGGATGAGGAAGGGGAAGTGGAAGTGGATGGAGCAGGGGAGGACGAAGGGGCGGAGGAGGACAGCAGCAGCTCTGATGGCAGGCAGCTGCGCTCAGGAGCCCTGGGAGATCGCAGCGAATCTAGAGCATACGGCTCCGTGACTCACAAGTGCGAGGTGAGCGGGAGGGGGACAGAAAGGGGGCGGGGAAAAGGTAGTGAGGGGGGCATTGAAAGTGACCATTTCTGTTTTGTTTCTTCTGTGTGCCCGTGTGCCCGTGCTGTAGGACTGTGGGAAGGAGTTTACACACACAGGGAACTTCAAGCGTCACATCCGGATCCACACGGGCGAGAAGCCGTTCTCCTGCCGGGACTGTCACAAGGCCTTCTCCGACCCGGCCGCCTGCAAGGCTCACGAGAAGACGCACAGGTGCCCTCTCCCTCCCTCCCTCCCTCCATCACTCAGTCACTCCCTTGCTCCCTCCCTGCTTTGCTCCCATTGTTCCTTCCTTCCTCACTCCTCTCCAGCCTTGATCTCTTCTCCCTCTGGTCTCTCTCCATCCCTGTCTGTCTTTCTCAGTGTCTGTTTTGTCTCCATCTCTCTCTCTTTCTTGGTCTTCTCTCCCTCTGCTGCTACTTCTACTGACACAGTCTACTCAATTCGCTACGTCCACTGCTGGTGGTACTGTTACTTGTAACTGCTACTACTAGTACTACTGCTACTCTGGCCCACATTCTCTTTCTTTCTCTCAATACATTTTTACAATTACATTTATCCTCTCCCCTCTCAGCCCGGTGAAGCCGTACAGCTGCCTGGCCTGTGGGAAGAGCTACCGGCTGGTAAGCCTGCTGAACCTGCACCGCAAGCGGCACACAGGTGAGGCCCGCTACAGCTGCGACGAGTGCGGCAAGCTCTTCACCACCTCGGGCAACCTGAAGCGCCACCAGCTGGTGCACAGCGGAGAGAAGCCCTACTCCTGCGACTACTGCACTCGTGCCTTCTCCGACCCCACCGCCAAGATGAGGCACCTGGAGACGCACGACACCGACAAGGGCCACCGCTGCCCGCACTGCGACAAGAGGTTCAACCAGGTGAGGTCTTCATGTGTTCTGTGCTTCCGCTGTTCTTCTGTCCTTCCGTTCTCATATTCCATTGCTGCCTATGTCCACTGCCCTGCTGAACACTGCCCTGTGTCTCTCTGCTGCTGCTCTCAGGTGGGGAACCTAAAGGCTCATCTGAAGATCCACATCACAGACGGGCCCCTGAAGTGCAAGGAGTGTGGGAAACAGTTCACCACCTCAGGTACGCCTGTCCGACGCCTGTCTCCCTCTCTCCCGCCATCTCACTCTCATTCACTCTCCTACACCATTGCCCTCACTCTCTCTGTCCCACACAGGGAATCTGAAGAGACACCTGCGTGTGCACTCCGGGGAGAAGCCGTATGTCTGTATGCACTGCCAGAGAGCCTTTGCGGACCCCGGGGCTCTGCAGCGGCACGTCCGCATCCACACAGGTACACTGTCTACACACACACTCACCTGTCCACATGGCAACACCGCCCACATACACACTTGCCTGTGCTGAGCTGCCGGTGCTGTGTTGCAGGTGAGAAGCCGTGCCTGTGTCTGATCTGTGGGAAGGGCTTTACCCAGGCCAGCTCCCTGATCGCTCACGTGCGCCAGCACACCGGAGAGAAGCCATACGTGTGCGACCGCTGCGGCAAGAGGTAGGGTGGGGGGGCAGTTCAAACAGGGATGGAATATAGAGGGGGCAGGGGGGTATAAAAGCACTCAAAGGATTATGTCTTCTGACCTGCTGTCTCTATCTGTGCATCTGTCCTCTCACCCCGCAGGTTCGTCCAGTCTAGCCAGCTGGCCAACCATATCCGCCATCATGACAACATCCGGCCACACAAGTGTCACGTGTGTAACAAGGCCTTCGTCAATGTGGGGGACCTGTCCAAACACGTCATCATCCACACAGGTATGACACGCCAGTGACATGCGAACATGCTTCCACACACCCACACTCATAATCAACTGTTGAACAATATCGTGGGACTGGGAGCAGGCAATGCTTAGCCCTTGCTGGCCCTCACTGTCCCTGACTCTCTGCCCCTAACCCCCCAGGAGAGAAGCCTTTCCTGTGTGACAAGTGTGGCCGTGGCTTCAACCGTGTGGACAACCTACGCTCCCATGTCAAGACTGTCCACCAGGGCAAGGCCGGAATGAGGAGGCTGGACTCCTCCGGCACCCCCCAGGAGCTGGACGACAGCGAGGTCAACATAGTGACTGTGACGACTGATGAGATTGTCACGCTGGCGACCGAGGCCCTGGCAGCCAGCGCCGTGACCCAGCTCACAGGTCAGACGCGACACGAGTACCTTCCTAGCACAGAGAGCGGGGAAAAGGCGCTATATAGAATAATGGGCTTTTAAAGACTATTATTTTTTAATGTCTGGGCTCACTGTGCTCTATTTGACTTCTATCTCTCTCTCTCTGCCCCGTATACCCCTCTCTTCTCTCTCCTCTCCCTCTCACCCTCAGTGGTCCCGGTGACTGCCTCCGTGTCTGCAGACGAGACCGAAGCTCTGAAAGCTGAGATCACCAAGGCGGTGGAGAAGGTGCAGGAGGCAGGTGAGACTCCACTGAGACATTGAGAACCTCAGTAATATCTCTGTGTGTCTTCAGCTCTGTCTCTGTGTCCCCCTCACACTCTTGTGCTCTGTTTTTCTCTCTCTAATTTCTGTGTCTCCCTTTCAGACCCCCACACTCAGATCCTGTACGCGTGCGACTCCTGTGGTGAGAAGTTCGTGGACGCCAGCTCCCTGGCGCAGCACGTGCGCCTCCACACGGCCCAGGCGCTCGTCATGTTCCAGGCCGACTCGGACTTCTACCAGCAGTACAGCGGTGCGGCGGCAGCCTGGACCGGCGCCGAGCACATCGTCCACACGGGGGAGCTGCTGTTCCGCCCACGAGACGCCCCCACACACCCCCCCGACACCGCGGCGGCCGCGGAGGAAGCCGGAGCAGAGACGCCACCACCGAGCATGTCGGCGATGGTGGAAGCGGCGGAGGCAGCAGAACTGGGAGAGGGCCAGGAAATGGACACACAGCCCGAGCCAGAACCACAGACCCAGACAGTGGAGATGGAGTGCAACAGCCAAGCGGAGTAGAGATGGGAGAGCTGCTGTTGGAGAGGTGCATTCGGGCAGGCTTTCACAGGGTGCTTGGCCAGGTGGGGTCAGGGGGAGGCCGGGTAAGGGGGCGGTGACAGCAGAGCGAACAAGCAAACGGGAAGAGCAATAAATCTGAGAACCTGCTCTCCTCTTCCCAGAGTGCCCTGCAACTCACCCCCTCTGAACGCCTCCACACAGCAACACCAGCACACTGAGACCGAACCACAGACACACACTCACACGCTGCTCTCGCAATCGTTTCCACATCTCAGACGAACGACAGGTAAGGCTTTGCTTTCCGCCAGTTGAAATATATTTTACTTCATGGTTGTCACAGCAAAAGCTCCTGCAGTGACAGGCAGAGGAGCAGGGGAGGTCCACGGCTGCGGCGCCGAGACGGACAGCATGCAGCGAGGAGAGAGGAGGACCCTGGAGGCCCCCTGCACTCCCACACTGCGCTGCGCCACTGACTGGTTTCTGCAGGACAGGAATTCCCAGCAGGGGTGACTCCCCTTCAGAGGGTGGGGACACTGTGTACTCACGGGACTGTGGGGAGCAGTCAGCAGTGAGGGCCCTTTCAAACAGGGTTCTGTACATCTGATGAAGTGCCGCATTAATCAGGTAATGGAGAGAGAGACACGCAGCTGGAACTGGAAGCCCCGCGGGCCCCGGAGGAGCGCAGTTTGGGCCCTGACCCCTGTGTGTGTCACTGATGGAGCTGTGTCTTGTCACACTGCACTGCTGGGTCGCTGGACTCTTTTCCAAAAGTAACAAAACAAGGAGCAAACAATCTTTAAAGACCTAAAAATCAAGAAATTAAAAATGACAATGTTCCTGGTCTCTGTATGCACCTACACACTTGTCATTAGATAAAGGCATTTCCGTTTAGTTTCATGAATGTGTTTTCTGTGAGGTGTGTTGCAGCATCTTGGGACTGCGGTACACAGGAGTGATCATTTCAGTGTGATTTTTTTTATTTATATTTTAAAGTCATTAAATCATTAGCAGTCCAGAACCTCAACATTTGTGATAAATTGTACTTATAAGTATCAATTGTTTTGCAAATTCTATACACGATATAACTTAGTGATATACATATATAATGATTTAAAAACACATTCCATTAAGTGTCACTTCACTGTCTGTTGGAACATATATAGAGAGAGTGTGTGAGTGTGTTGTAGGGTATGTGTATATGAATATAGAATATATATAGTAGCAGTGTCCCCTCTACTGGCAGTAGTGGAGTCTGAGCCTCACCTGCCTCCTTAAGAAATAATGACTACTAAAATACAGATATTGAAAACAAAAAAATGGGAATAACTACCCCATCAAACAGCACTTGTAGGGTGTAGTGCCAGGCAGGAACAGCTCTGCGGAGGTCAGACTGATACTCGAGGCAGCTCACCCACACACATTTCAGGGTCAGGGTTCAGAGAGAGTATTAGGGTCATTGTAAGACCCTCCTAATCCCAAGTGTGTACTGTTTATGTGGTCCTGTTTATAACACATGACAACTTAGACACTACCCTGAGCTTCAGCACAGTCACCTTGTCTCTGAGTATCAGGAGTATTTCTCCAAATCATCAGTGGTGCTGATCAGTGTATTACCCAGGTCTGGGGAGCCATTTACAGTGTGTGCCGTTTTGTGATCTGCAGCTCAAGAGGAGCCCTGACCTCATAAAGGATTTCTGATCAGTTACAAACCATGGTGTAAAGCCTAATCTATTCATACACCCTTTGTGAAACACAAGCAATTCCAATTAATTTTCCTAAATGTATTCTAAATTATTTAAAGAACATGTCAGCGAGATCTTGAGCTGCCCTGCCCCGTGTCGTTGCATGTTGTGTTTTTGTGTGGTACCGTTTGAATCAATATAAACAGCTCTCAACATGCGACGCATCGATCGTATGGTTAGGGTTACAGAGCATCTTTGTACACAAACTGCCACAGCGTTCTTTGCCCACCAAGGGGGTGCCTTTACAGACCTCGCTGCACTCACTAGAACATTCACAGCATTACCGACTCCTCAAACTGTTCAGCGCAGATGTGGCACAGGACCCTGCTTCATTTGAAACCATGTTATTCTGCCGGTCGCAGTCAGTTCATATCTTCATATCTATAGTCGGTTTGCAGGGCGCTGAAGCGTTTATTCCGCCCCACAGAGAACTACAGATTCTGGCTGATGAACTGACATACAACTTTACTGGAGTTCAAAATTTGTCCAAGTACTCGGTGAACCACCGTTTTAAATAAAGGTTGTGCATTCTAACCCCTACAGCTATGAGTGAGTGAGTGTGGGTATGTGTATATTTAGATTACACACACACGTATACTGAACAAAAATAAACATCTAAAGTGTTGGTCCCATGTTTCATGAGCTGAAATGAAAGATCCCAGAAATATTTCATACACACAAAAAGTTAGTTAGTGACCATTTCTCCTTTGCCAAGATAATCCATCCATGGCATATGAAGAAGCTGATTAAAGAGCATGATCATTACACGGGTGCACCTTGTGCTGGGGACAATAGAAGGCCACTCTAAAATGTGCAGTTTTGTCACACAACACAACGCCACAGATGTCTCCGGTTTTGAGGAAGCATGTGATTGGCTGCCGACTGAAGGAATGTCCACCAGAGCCGTTTGCCAGATAATCGAATGTTAAGTTCTCGGCCATAAGCTGCCTCCGTCGTTTTGAGAATTTGGCAGTACGTCCAACCGATCTCACAACCGCAGACCATGTGTAACCACGCCAGCAACACGCGTGTTCCAGTTCCCGCCAATATCCAGCAACTTCACACAGCCATTGAAGAGGAGTGGGACAATATTCCACAGCCACAATCGACTCTATGTGAAGGAGATGTGGTCGTGCTGCACGGGGCAAACAGTGGTCACTCCAGATACTGACTGGTTTTCTGATCCATGCCCCTGCACATCTGTATTCCCAGTCATGTGAAATCCATAGATTATGGCCTAATACGTTTATTTCAATTGACTACCGAGTTACACTTCGTATAAGGAAATCAAAGTCTTTGAAATTGTTTTATGTTGCGTTTACATTTTTCTTTGGTGTACACAGGTTTCATTTCAGAATTGGGGGGTGCTGTCAATATTGCGGGTGACCAGTTGTGATAAACCTAAATCAAACACATGAAATAAAACTCCTCCAAACGACCACCAGTTTAAGATTCATTAATGTTATTTTTATTTTTTTTATTTTTTTGGTATTTTGTTTTTATTTCTGTGTATCAAAATTATAAGTGCCTTCAACATCACCATGAAAGAACTGTCAGCCTGGACGCTGTACAAATATTTACACCACAAAAACTGTTAACATGGTTCAACCGGTTTTGTTATTTTCTGTTTGTGTTTTTGTACTTTACAAATCAATGACCCTGAAAAACAAACAAAAAAAAGAAAAAATTAACACAGAAGTCCGAGTTACTATTTACAACGTGTGACCGGATGTACAGACTAAGGGACAGAGGGAGAGTGTGGTTTATCTGCAGTCTGAGTGAGGAGTTGGCTCAGCTTACTGTAAAATCCCAGACGTCGTGTTCGTGTCAGTCTCTGTGAGCCGATCTCGTCCGTAGTTTCAGTTGTGATGCCAAAAAAAAAACCAAAACAACGTTTGCGAGTACAAGGGAGAGAGGGAAGGCAGAGAAACAAGAAAAGTAAAAATAACAATAATTATAATCACGGTTGCAAAAAAAAAAAAAAAAAAAAAAAAAAAAAACTTTCCATAAATTAACAAGAATTGTAGAGGAACATCTTTACAAGCATAAAATTCTCCCGAGGAGGGGAAAGTAAATTCTTGCGCTGAGGAAGGGAGAGCGCAGGAGCCTCCGAAGGACAACAGGAAACAGGCAAGGTCGAGAGTGAAGCGCACTTACGATGAACGACGATACAAAGTCAAGTATGAAAATAAGTTTTAGTTTTTTCCCCGTTATTTTTTCACTTCTTTTTTAAAGTTTGTTTTGTATTTCTCTGAAAAGATATTTTGGCACAGATTTAAAAAAAAAAAAAAAAGTTGCGCCACCCTTCCCCTGGCTTCGTGTCGGGTTCCTGTCCAGTCCTCCGTCGGTGCTCTTCCGTTGGTCTGCTTGTCCTTTGAAATATTTATATATGTACACTTCTGCGTCTCCCTCGCTCCAATTCCACAAGGTAACGACAATCAAGAACAGAGCAGATCAGCCCCTGTGCGCTGTGCTGCCGGGAATAAACTACACTGTACAACTGCAGCAGGACGCACCACTGCCAGGGAGGGAGAGAGTGAGAGCGAGAGAGAGAGAGCACGAGCGAGCATGTGGGCCAGAGTGGCTGTAGCAGTAGCAGTAGTACAAGTAGCAGTACCACCAGCAGTGGACGTAGCGAGTTGAGTAGACTGCGTCAGTAGAAGTAGCAGCAGTAGGAGTAGCAGTAGAAGTAGCAGCAGTACACTTTGCAATCTGAATAGAGACAGCAGCGACGGCGGTAGAGTAGCGACGCCCTGTGGCTCTCCCAGGTCTCCCTCCGTCCTCTCTTCAGGCCGAGTTCTGTTCATTGTATGAGCAGGCAGCTCTGGGCTACAGTTCTGTGAACAGCCTGCGCTCTGTTTGTCCATCTGTCCGTCTGTCCAAAGGGCCATGGTGTTGAAATATAGTGCAATGACTGATCCCATCCTCTTGTACGGAAAAAATAAAACACAAAAATGAATGAGAGCGAGACAAGTCCGTCGGCGCGTCCTCACTCTGCCCCCACACCAAACACCCCCTACCAAACCAATCCACTGTCAGCTCTGCCCAGCCCCCCCAGGCCCGCTCCACCCTCTCCCACACACATCGCCCCAGGAGTCACAGGGAGCCAGGAGGTGCCGGGAGCGCGAGAGGAGAGCCGGACTGTAGGCAGGAGCAGCGGGCAGGGAGAGCCAGCAGCGCTCTTGCTGTTGTGGGGAGCGGGGTGGCGCTCGCAGTGTGGCTCCGAGGGGGGCTTCCAGGGCGGCGGGGGCCATGGCTGCAGTGGAGGGGCACTCACACGGAGGCGATGACAATCATGAGGTGTGGGGAGATGCTGGAAACGCGAGCCAGCAGGTCCGGGGCCAGGCGGCACAGGTGGCTCTCTGAGAACTCGCAGGGAGGGAAAATTTGGAGCACGTAGGCTGGCTGAGAGAAGCAGGGAGGGAGAGAATAATATATAGATTAAAATATATTCTACATTACCTGTATCCTACATTATTTGTTTTTGTCATTCACACCCTCACACACTGCGGGGGGTGGCGTACCTGGTTGGAGCCAGGGTTGGGCACGTTGATGATGCCGGCTGCCTGCTTGGCCTGCAGGTAGGTGATGAAGGCGGCCTTCAGGGAGGCGGTCTGGCTGACCACATCCTCCTGGTCCCGCCCGCATGGCAGCGCCAGCAGCAAGCAGTAGTCACTCTCCACCTGGGCGACAGCACAGAGCTTCAACACACAGCACCTAACTGTCCAACATAATACTACAGAGCACAGTACTACACAGTAACACAGCACACACTAAGACTAACAATAAAACACAAAGTACAATAACAGCGGACTCACGGTCATTCTGCGGGCCACGCCCTCGAGCTGCGACGCCTCCAGCCGCATGCGCTGCACGATGCGCAGCAGCTGCCCCCCCTCGGGTGCGGGGAGTGAGCGGTGCGCCAGCACGTTGTTCCCCGACACAAAGTGCAGCTGCACTGCGGCCGTGTCGTTCTTCAGGGCCAGGTGTCCCTGCCACACGATGGGGTACTTCTGCTCAGAGAGAGGGGGAGAGCCAGTTAGTCAAACAGTTTGTTTCAATCTAAACCATTCATTTCCTAAAAATATCCTATTACAAATGTTCTTGTTTCTTAAACTGTTATCAAACTCATCTTCACCCCCCCCTCCCTCACCGTGAGCAGCTGCACCATGTCCACAGAGCGGTGTCCGTGCTCCTGCTTGCCCAGGCTCTGAGTGTCAGGCCGCTGGGAGGGGGCGGTGGAGGGACCGGCAGAGGGCGGCGTGGAGAGGAAGGTCTGTTGCTGCTGTCCCTGCCCCACCTGGGCCACCTTCTGGCCCGGCATGGGGGCCAGGTCGTGCTTCAAGGAGATGGGCACAGGGGACGGGTAGGAGGGCGAGCCCGCGTCCCCCTGCACTCTGGAAATGTGTGGGGGCAGGTCCATGGCCCCCGTGTGCCTCAGAAGCGTGCTCTCCGGCCCCACTGCAGTCTTTGGGTCCCCCCCCCCACCCGAAGACACCTGAGGCGTCTTGCTGCGCATTGGCTGGCTGGGATGTCCATGGTCCCCATCCAGAGAGCCCTGGAGCGAGGGAGGGAGAGAGAGAGAATGAGAGGGGGAAGGATCAGTCAGCGATGGGTGTGCATGTTTCAGTGCATGTGATGGAGTGTGCATGTGTAAGTGAGACTGTCAGCATGCATCAGTGTGCGTCAGTGTGTATGTGTGTCAGTGCACATGGATGTGTGTAGCGGTAGTCTGTACCTGTGAAGGTGTGATGCTGCGAGTGGGCAGGCTGATGGTGAGGGGAGAGCCCCCGGGGAACTGGTACCCACGGATGTCCCGGTACACGGCAGGGTATTCGGAAAAGGGACCAGCAGAGGGGGGCAGCAGTGGCACGCCGTGGGGCACCATGACTGGCTGGGGCAAGGGGGGATGAGTTGAGGGCAGCACCCCCATAACTGCCTTCTGGGGATCCTTCCCGGGCTGGGGGGGCTTGTTGGTGGGGGGGGTCTTCGTGGAGCCTGAAGAGGTGGCAGCGGTGATGGAGGACGAGGAGGAGGAAGAAGCGGTGGCCTCTGGAGTGCGAGCCTGCCTGCCCTCACCGTGCTCACCCATGGGATGGTGCAGCACCATGCGCATGTCCCTCTGTGCTAGGCTGTACTGGTCCAGCCGCAGACCGCCGTGGTGCAGACGGTACTCAGCCTGCATACCCATGACGTCAGGCGGCCGGCGCAGGCCCTGGGGGAAGTGCCGCACTTCATCCTCTCCAGCTGGCAGCGGCTGTAGCACCATGTCCCTCAGCGCGGGCTGCGGTGTACTGGAGCGCTGCTGCAGGCCAGAGCGCGGAGACGACAGTGACTCAGGGCGCAGGGGGTACCCCATGCCCGGAAGAGGTGGGGTGTTCATGCGAACCTCCCCCTGCGACAGGTGGCTTAGCGACACTGTCTGAGTCACACTGTGTGGTGGCATGATGACAGAGGATTGCTCCGAGTGGTGCACACTGGACACGTACTGGGGCATCGGATGGCTCGGGCCAAGCACCACGCTGGCGCTGATGGGTGACGCAGAGCTACTGCCGCTGGGCTGACACACCTTGGGGAAGGGTGAGTGGCTGGTGCGAGGGGAGTGCGGCTCCTGCTTCACGGCACCCAGGTGGGGAAGCGTGCGCTCGGTGGGGGTGCTGGGGCTGGAGCTCACGTGGTTACCAGTGAGGGAGGGGTGGTGGGGGCTCAGGCCTGGGCTGAGAGTGGATGGTTGTGCTGGCTTCCCCGATTCCACCTTCAGGGACACTGCCTCGCCGCCCACACCCTTCTTGCTCTGCTGCTGTATAATTGCCAGTTGGTTGTACACCAGCACCTGGGGGCTGTTGGACTGGGGAAGGATCTTCCCCTGGGGGCCCGGGTGGTAGGGGCCCTCGGGCTTGTCAGTGCTGGGACTCTCCTGCTTGACAGAGGATATGACGGGCTGGGTGTTGTAGGGCTGCCCCGCCAGCACACCTCCGGAGTGGGCAGGGCTGTAGCCTGTGGGAGTCTGTGAGCCCTTGGGCGTCTGGGAAGGCGTGACAGGCTCCTGCTTGACCTGGGCCTTGGAAACTGACTGCTGGAACTCTATGTCCACCGCACTGGCCGGCGGGATCTGGCTGATCTTGGCACTGACGCGATGCGGGCCCTCTGTCTTTTGGCCAGAGTAGCTGAGCACCACCACACCCTCAGAAGTGTTGACCCTCAGGCCAGGGCCTGAACCGTAGGGTGTGCTCTCCACCAGTGCCCGGCCCTCCTCTGCCCCCGCCACCAGCCCGGTGGCACCCATGTGGTAGCGGTTGTTGTCATTCATGCTGGCGCGGTACTTCTGCTTGGGCAGCGACATGCTGGGCAGCCGGGGGCCCAGGGAAATGCGCGGCGTGTCGTCCGGATCGAAGGGCAGCGGCATCCGGCTGATGACTGAGGTGGCCTTGGCGGCGATCACTGAGTTCACCAGCTTCTCCCCAAAGGGCTGTGGCTCAGCCAGCGTGGTGGGGGGTGGGGCCAGTGGAGGGGATGGCTTGTCCTCCATAGGTGGGGCCTTGGTGGGCTCGGACTCAGGCTGGGAACGGACAGAGCTGACCGGCTCACTGAGAGAGGTGGTGAGCACTGTGCTAGGCACAGAGCCCCCCACTGCCGACGACACATATTTAGGCTCCATGAGGATTTTCCGCAGTGTGCTGGAGCTGGGGTCCACATCTGATGCCTTTGTGTCTGGGGGCATGGGGGGGGTGGCGGCGGGCACGGCAGGGCTGGCGACAGGCCCCTGGGGCACTGCAGGGGGCAGAGTAGAGTCCTCAGGCCGGGGCAGCCAGTCTGGCACAGCTGGGGGGGGCGTAGGTAGTTTGTTTACCGGCGTCGTGTTGAGCCTGGTAGGAGAGGGGTTGGGGGAGGGGGTAGGTGGCTCGTTTGCCTGCTGCTGTTTGAAGGGGGCACTCTTGTGGCCAGTGTGGATGGCAGATTCACGAGACTCTGGCTGCTCCACTGGCGGCTGCTCCGCCTCCTTGGGAGTGGCAGAGCCTGCTGCCGGCCGAACTGCCTCCTGTTTGACAGCAGGAGCGGGAGCGGGAGCGGGAGTGGGAGCAGGAGCAGGTGCAGGTGCAGGTGTAGGTGCAGGGGTGGGGGTGGGGGTGGGGGTGGCGGCAGGGGCAGGGGCAGGGGCAGGGGCAGACGTGGTGCGTTGCGTCTCCTTGTCCTCGGGGATGGACTCTGGGAGTTTGGTGGCGCCGGGCTCAGGCTCACTCACACCCTCCTCCACCGCCTCACCCTTCCTGCTGCTGCTACCCTTCCTGGCACGCGTCTTCTTGACTTTGGGCCGTTTGACCTTCCTGGGCGTCTCTGCCTGCCCGGGGGGGGATTCCTCCTGTGCAGAGGCCTCGCTGGGTGCAGAATCACCCCCTTTGGTGTCTGGGAGCAGGCTGCCCATCTCGGGCTCTGTGTCTAGGATGTTGCTGATGGCCAGGTGCGTCTCTGGTTCCATGCCATCAGCGGGTGGCAGCACCAGCTGCTCAGGTGGGGGGATAATAGCAGTGTAGGTGGGTGCGGCGGGGAAGCTGTCCGCATCGGTGGAGATGTCCTCGGCAGTGATGGAGTCGATGGCAGCAGCGAGCTCGGTCTCACTGGCTGGGTTGGTGGGCTTGTCGATGCTAATCTGACACCGTGGCTCCTCGGGCAGGGGAGGCAGCTCTGGGGGCTCGGGCGGTGGCTGCTTATATGGAGGGAGCAGGGTGGGCTCCTCCGTCAGCTTGGCAATGTTCTCCACCGCGCGCTCCAGCTCCATCTGCCGCGCTAGCTGAGCAGCGGCCGGGTCAACTGGTGGCTCTGGGTCCGACAGCACCTCCTCCTTGTCTGGGCTAAGCTCCGGTGCCTCCTTATGGTAGGCGGGGGGCAGGACTTCATCCTTGATGGCAGTGGGTTTGGGCTTCTTCTGCGAGGCGTCAAAGGACTCAGGCTCACCCTCGCTGCGCAGCACACCCTTCACATCATCCACGCTCAGCCGGATCTCCAGGTTCTTCAGGCTCAGGGACGAGTCGTGCGCTAGCACCTTGGCATTTCGTGTGGTGCGGCCAGCCTTGGCTTTCCCGCTCTTCTCCAAGGGGGGACGCTTCTCGGGCTCAGATTTCTCACCCTCACCCAACTTCCTGTCCGCAGAGTCCCCTGGCTCCCGCTCCCTGTCCTTGAGTGCTGCGGGCAGCATTGCCTCCTCCTCCCTAGCCCTGGCGCTGGGTTCCGTGGGCTCCTCTCTGGGTCGAGGGGCTGGGGGCTCAGTGGGGGCCGGGGGCTCGCTCCCTGTGCTGTCAGTCGGCTGCTCTGGGACTCTCTCAGCTTTGCCTCCCTTCCTGCCCTGGGAGGGGGCTGTTGGGGGGGAGCCCTGGTTAGAGGCAGTTTTCTGGGTGCGTGGCGAGCGCCAGCCCTCTGTGGTCTTGGTGCCCTCACCGCTCTCCTTGCCATCAGGCTCCTCCGGCTCAGCCTTCATCTGTTCCCCTTTCACGGGCGAAACGTCCTCACCGCGACGCCGTGTCTTGGGCGGCCGTCCCCTGCGTGGGGTTGTGGGGGCACTAGGCATGTCACTGGTAGCTGGTTCTTTGTCGACGCCTCGCTTGCGAGTAAAGCGAGGCGACTCGGGCACTTCCTTCCCTGCGGCCTCGTCCTCCACGGGTGTGGCGTAGACGGAGCGCACGTTGCGGCGGCGTGTGCGGCCAAGGGGCAGGCTGGGCTCATAGCTCTCAGAGTCTGGGGCATGGCTGGGAGACTTTGACGTGCTCTTGGGGTCAGAGGCTCTTGGCGCCTCGCCACGTGGGGAAGAGGCTCGCTTCAGTTTTTCGCGGTCGATGCGCTCGCTCTTGCGGGTGGCGGGTTTCTCTGTGCCAGCTGGGGCAGGGGGGGCCTGTGTCACAGCAGGGGGGGCCTTGGCGCGCTTATTCTTGGCTTGTTTCCGCGCGGGTGGCAGCGGCTCCACCTCTGTGTCATTGTCGGAGATTAGCGGCTGTGGCTCATGGAGCTCGTCTGGCCTCGGTGCCTCGCTCTCTGCTACCTCCCCCTCCCCCGCCCGGCCCTCCCCACCGGGCTGCACCTTTTCCTGCACTTTGGGGGAGGAGGGCCCAGGAACTTCGGAGGTCTCCACCTCGGGTTCAAGGCCACTGAGGGATGCCCCTGGTGTGGGGGGCTTGGTGTCCAGGTATGAAGGAGCCTCGACACTTAGTGCAGTCTCCACCATCACCAGTGGCTCTTGTGCCTCCTCCTTGGGCTCCACCTTTGTGTCGGGCTCTGGGGTGGTGGGCTCAGGAGGTGGTGCACTTTGGGGGGCGGCAGGTGGCAGGGTGTCAGCCAGGGGGGTCAGCAGAGGACTGAACTTTTCTGGTGGTGCATCAGGCTTCTCCTCCCTCACGGGTGGTGGTGGCTCAGTAAGCTGGGCATCTAGCACTAGCTTCTCAGGCTGTGGTGTGTCACGGAGCAGCGGGAGCACTGGGGTGGGGCTCACTGGGGTGACTGGGGTGACTGGGGTGACTGGCTTAACTTCAGGCTCGTGCGCAGGCTCCGGGGCTCTGGGCTGCTGCTCCCCATCCTGCTTCTCACGTTCAGTCACTGCAAGGCCGTCGCTCTCCCGCGGGCGCTGCTCCTTCTCTCTTTCCTTCTGCTGCTGCAGGCGTGTCAGCTCCATGAACCGGCTGTGGAACAGCACCACGGGTTCCTGCAGCAGCTCCCCCCCTGCACTAGCCCCCCCCTCCCCCGAAGATCGCCTCCCATACAGCCTGCCAGCCGGCACCTCGGGCTCCTCCTCCTTGCGCTCCAGGTGCTGCAGCCGACGGGAGTCCTGCTCAAAGATGGAGCTGTGCAGGAAGCGCGAGGCAAACAGCTCCTGCCGCTCCGGCTCCTCTGGCTTCGGCTCCTCCTTCTTGTCATCCAGTTTGCCCTCCGAGTCAGTGCGGATCTTTTTCTTCTTCATGTACCAGGAAGGGATGGGCCGCGGCGCCGCCTGCACTTGCTCCTTGTCCTTGCTGCTGCGGAATGTGGCAAAGCGCGAATCACGGTCCAGGAAGGACCAGTTCTCCTCACGAGATGAGGACAGGGACTTGGCACGCTCCAACAGCGCCTTGGTGTCGGGTGTGATGGTCTGGTCCAGCGCAAATGAGTAGAACTTGTTCCTCTCCAGGGAGCCGGTCAGCTTCAGCTCTGACAGCCGCTCCTCCCGCTCCCTCAGGAAACAGGAAAGTCGAGTACTCTCCAAGGAGGTGGAGGGCTTAGGAGAGTGCATCTTGTTCTCGATGTCCTCGTCCGAGTCAGAGGGCACCTCGCCTGGCTCGAGCTCACGCACCAGCCGTTTGCGGATGCCTTCCCTCTTTACGATGCTGCTGGGGAAGCTGAGGTCCAACCGCAGGGGCTCCTGCTTGAGCCGGCCATCCCAGCGCTGCAACTCCTCCTCGCAGGCCAGACTGGCCGCCTTCAGCTTGGGTAATTCCAGGTGCGAGGGCCGGCGCGTCTCGTATGCGCCAAGCTTCAGCATATCCAGATGAGAGAAGTCCTTCTCCTCAGGCCGTGGTGAGTCCTTGGCCTCCGGGAGTGTGACCAGACGTGGCGAGTGGGGGACGTTTTCGTCCTCATGGTATGCGAAGTGCCGTAGGCCGGGTGGCGAAGGCCTGCGCTCCGAGTCCTCGCTGGGCTGCCGTGTGCTGCGGTAGTTGCGCTCACCTCGCTTGGCGCTCAGCTCGAAGTCGAAGGCCTCCATCTTCTTGCGCTTGCTGGGCGGGGAGTCATCCGTGACGTCCTGTGGAGGCTTGCCCACTTCGTGCACCAGGCTGCGGCGCTCGCAGTCCTCCGGGTCGGTACCACGTGGGCTGTCTGGCTTGTCGGGCTTGGCACCAGTGTCCACCTCCTGCAGCTGCTGCCGCAGGCGCCGGCTCTGCTCCATTTGCTTGCGGTAGCTCTGAGAGTGGTCGATGTCAAGCAGCGGGCGTTCGTCGCCCTCCCGGTCCTGCGCAAGGCCATGTTCGCACAGCTCGTCTAGTAGGCTCTGCCGCTGTTGCTCCTGCAGGTCATCGGGGTCCAGGCTGCCGTCGTCAGAGAGCATGCGGGACAGGCTGGCCTGGTGCTGTACCCTCAGCCCTGCTGATCCGCTGGCCTTACGACAGGGAAAGTCCAGTGGGTCAGTGCTGTCGTCCACAGGTTCCCTGAGCCGGGCTTGCAGGTCCAGGCTAAGCCCTAGGCCAATGCCCACAGAGAGGCTGCCGGTCTCCTGGCCGTCCCTGGGGCTGCAGACAGTGACAAGCCGCTCGGGTCTGGCTTTGCGGTGCTCCCTCTTGTGCGCCTCCTTGCGCAGAACCTTTCGGTCACTGTCCAGGTCCTTTCCTAGGCTACCTTCCACCCTCTTCAGCCCCAACCTGTCCTCCTCATCCTGGACAGCCCGCTTCAGCCCCAGTCTCTCCTCATCGTCCTGGACGGGCCTCTTTAGCCCCAGTCTCTCCTCATCCTCCTGGACACTCCTCTTCAGCTGCCGCTCTGACTTGGCGCTGGCCTCTGCAAAACGCCGCTTGCGCGCCTCCAGCCTGTCCAAGTCCAGCGAGCTGGCACTGTCGGAGCCGGGCTCGGGCTTAAGGTGCTTCTTTGGCTTAACCTTGCCCTCCTTGTCCACAAGCTCGACCTGGCTTGCCAGGCCCTTCTCCTTGGACGCTTTGCCACGGGGCTCCCCCTTAGGAAGCTCCCCCTTTGGCAGCTCCAGACGGGGCAGGAGCCCCCCCTTTTGATCGGATGAGGGCGGTGGGGGCAGTGGCAGGGGCGGAGACCGAACACTATCATTCTCCCCTTTCAACCTCTGTTTGTCTGGACCAGGCTGCTCCAGCAGCTTCCCCTCCTTCTCCCGGACCCGGGTGAGTTGTACCACACAGGGTGGCAGGTCCATGCGGGTCTTGCTAGAGCCGTCCTTCTCCTTAGCAGGCAGCTTGGGCTTCCCACGCAGCGCAGCGTCAGGGCTGGCTTCACGGTCCGGCTCGGGGTCGGTCTCAGAGGATGGAATGCTGGGAGATGGCGCTTTCACCTTGCGCAGCTTCAGCTTCTCGCCCTTGTCTGCCTTGTCCTTGCGGCTGGGGCGCTTGTCCTTGTCCACGCGCTCCTCAAACCCACGCTCCTTCTCCGGCTTGTCGCTCTTGAGGTAGCGCTCAGGCCGCGTCTTGTCCGGTTTGTCGTAGTGTGGCGGTGACAGCGAGCTGCAGCTGCCACTGCGCTCTGAGGAGCGGCTGTACATGCGGCGCTCAGAGTCACTGGGCAGTCGGTCTGAGGGCGCAGGCGAGGCGGCGGGGCTGGTGGGCCGTCGAGGGTGGCCGGGACTCTGGCTGCGCTCGATGGTGCGGCGGCCATGGTCGCGCTCACGGTCCGTTTCAAATCGTTCCCGTTCGCGCTCCCTCTCGCGCTGCAGGTAGCTGTACTTGCGGATGTCCTGCTCATATGGGTCCCGGTACTCCCGGTACTCGCGGGGGTCATCGTAGTAACGGGGGTCATAGTAGTCACCCTGGTAGGGGTCCCAGTCAGCGTAGAACTCACGGCTGCGGGCCGGGTACTCCCGCCGTGGGTCCTCAGTGTATGAGCCTGGCGTGCGCACGCTCTCGTAGTACACACGCTCCGCAGAGTACTCGTGATAGGGAGGCCGCCGCTCGTCTCTGCAGACAGAGAACAGATCAGTGAATGCTGATAGAACTGAAAATGAGTTGATATTTAACTAGTGAATTTTACACAACAGTCTCGGAGTCAATACTACAATACATACTGGAATTATGCTCATATACAGATGCTCTCTCACACACATTAACTCACTTATAACCAAGTCTTAATTATGCAGCAACTCAAAAGAAAAACTATGTGGGTTTCCTGCCTGCTGTCAGAATATGACCAGGGAGCAGTGGCTCCTGCGCCTTGCTATTCAACACTATTCAATCAGCACCGCAGTGCAGTCGCCGCACCTGCGCTCAGACAGGATCTCGTAGAAATCCCGGATGTCCTGGCCAGATGCCTGCATGGAGCGGTAAAAAGCCATCTGGCTCTCCTGGTTAGCAAAATCCACCTGCAAAGAAAACGGAAGAAAACAAAACAAAACAAAAAAAGGTCAGAATACATTTGGGAGGTCAGCACAGCTCCTCTCCACACGGCTGCACTGTGAGCATGAGTCTGGTACACAGCGCAGTGTCAAAACCTGCTGGCACAGAGCACTCCACCATCAGGGCTGCATTTGAATATCCAAGAGGCAGACTCTGCACCCTGGGTCCAATGACAACTAACATCTGAACAAAATCAAAAGGTCTCAATACTGGTTCAGTTCTTAAAATGTATGCATTAACTACTGTATGCATTGTTGCCATTGCCTTGTTCCTGAGCACTGGAGCTGTCAGCCAAGCTTTCTTGAATTGAATTGTAAAAGCACCCCTGCCCCCACCCTGCACTCACCTTGATTTTATTGCCCCCAATCTTCCAGCCCTTGGTCTCCTTGACGGCGGCCTGTGCATACTCGATGTTGTTGTACAAAATCAGCGCCATTCCCTTCAGCCGGTCGAACACCACCTGGGGCACAGCACAGGGAGTGAGGCTACAGACAGACACAGAAGGCCCCGCATAGACAGCACTGTTGGGGTAAAATTGCTTTCCAGTAAGATACTAGTTAAAACTTGCTCTTATAAGGGTTTCCTTGTTCTTATTTGGATTTCTCTTCTCAGACTTATCTGTGTGGCAGATAGAGATAATTTCTACTGCCGTGGACATTCTTTAGTTAACGAACCAAAACTATATAACATGTTCTTATCAGTATAGTGTGCTGTGTCCTTGGTACCAGTGCTTCCATGTCTGGATGAAATATTGTTTCCCCAATTATAAAGAATACCTTATGAATTATTGCTTCCCGTGTCTCGGAACTGCCCCGGGACACATGCCAAGAAAATATCATCCAGGTTCGGGACAGCCCCGAACCTCCTTTGAAATATTGCTTGTAGATGTATAAAAGGCTGTGTGAAACTTTCAATAAACGAAGATAAACGAACAGACATTGTGTCAGTGACTTTACTTCCCGGGTCTGTCTCCTGCTGAGAGTCTACACTGTTACTGGAAGCGCTCATTGGGGTGCCTGATTCACTGGGATCCGAAGGGTTGCTTCAACTGAAGCTTTGTACCTTAACAAGCACAGACCCGTACAGACACGGGGGAACAACGCAGCGCATGGACTGGCTGCAGGGGAACACTGACCTTGACGACGTGGCCGTAGCGACAGAAGTGACGTGTGAGGTACTGCTCTGTGATGTTGGAGGCCAGGCCGTCCAGCCACACACAGGTGGTCGGCATGCTCTTCCCAAAGCCCAGCTGCACACAGGACACAGACAGCACAGTGTCAATACACACAGTAGTTAACAACACACAGGACAGCACACGGTCTATACTCAACCAACACGTACTCCGTCAATACTCACAGTTGTAATACTAACACACAGCACACTGACTCAGAAACCGTACTAATTATTAATACCCCCCTACAGGCTTCCTGCTACTGTGACTCCCAATTCTACTGCTACCACCCCCAGTTACATTGCTGCACATAAGTGTTACTACTGACAAATTAGGACTGCGAGATACATGTTAAATTCCTACAAACCACCACTTTTCTACCAGTGAAGCCCGCTACCTTGAGCCTATTGTTGCCCAGGTACTCCCCGTCCATCTTCTTGATGGCCTTGCAGACGCTTGCGATGTCACAGTACTGCAGGAAGGCATACTGCGGGGCTCCATTCACCTTCTTAATGTCAATGTCCTGGGAGAGCACAGGGCAGGAAGAGGGAGGTGGAGAAAGAGAGAAGGGTTAAAACACATATACATATATACACATATATACACATATACATATACACACATATACATATATATACATATACATACACATATATACACACACACAGAGATAAATAGGTATTGGTATCCTCTACATGCTATAATATCCCAAAGAACATCACACATTCACTCTCCTACGCACGCTCACTCTCATTCTTCTACACACCATTACACACACACAGTTTATTTATGTATGTGTATATGTGTTAGTGTCCAATTGTATGCTCCCAGCATGCCACAGGGCCTCACCACTATCTCTCCAAAGCGCTGGAAGATGCTCAGCAGGTCATGGTAGCTCGTGGTCTTTTCCAAGTTGCCAATGAACAGCGTCCGCGTCGCCTTCGGGTGGAACTCATCTATCCGCTCGTCCAGCGGCCGGAACTCGTTCTCACTTTCCGTCTCTGGAGAGGGGGGGGATTTATTACAAATGTGAACATTTTATCTTTCCAATCCAGACCATGCTATGGAATAAGTAATTGGGTGGAGGGAGAGTGAGAGTCCATACAAGCAAGAAAAAAGAACAAGGGAGAGAGCAATAGAACTTGGGAAAGAGTAATCAAAGAAAAACAGAACAAGGGAGAGAGCCAAAGAGCAGGACGGAGGAGCAAGAAAGCAAGAGGGACAGAGCTGAATACTGTGAGAGAGAGAGAGAGAGAGAGAAGGACAGTGTGGAAAAGAGAAGGAGCGGGATAGAGGGATGGCACGAGAGAGAGAGAGAGAGAGAAACAGCTTGCGAAGGTGGGCCGTACCGGGGCCGCTCCAGGCGGTGACCTCGATCTGCATGCCGAAGAACAGCTTGCCCTTGGAGGCGCTCAGGGCCTTCTCCTGGTCCTCCTGCTGGCGGAAGAACACCAGGCCGTAGCGCTCCTCCGAGGCGCCATGGATCTGCACCGACGTCACCTTCCCATACTTCTTAAACTCATGGAACAGCCCGTCCTTCAGACTGGTGTCTGGGAGGGAGAGAGAGTTGTAATGTGAAGTACTGTATACAACAGTACTGTATCATAAAATAAGGTACTATAGTTAATTACAAAGTATTGGTCCACTGAGCACTGGATAGCTGTATTACACTTTACTGGGCTACTCTTCTACTCAATGCCACACTCCTCATATTTACTATTAGACTGTGCTGTACCTACTGCAGGTGGGCACAAGTGTGGGCATGGCAAGGGGGGCTCACCTGTTGAACGGACGGGCAGGTTCTGCACTTTGATACCAAAACTCTTGCGTGGCTCATCCTTGTCCAGCGGCGGGGGGGGGTTCGCGGGGGGGGCGGGCACAGCGGCTGACTGCACTGAGCGCGCAGGCGACTCATCACTCGAGCTGCTGCTGGAGTCACTGCTGGAAGAGACCAGAGAGCACACAACACGTCACGCACAGCGCACACAACACGTCACTCGCATACATGCATGCACACTGTCCCACTCGCATATGCTCAAATACACACTCTCACAAACACTGACCAATAGCCATGGACACACACAAACTGCTGTCCCCAACACAGAGCATGCAGTAACAAAGAAACCTAAACAATGGTCCCTACCACAGACAATATGCACGCTCACTGACACACACATACAGAGCTGACTTTACATATTCGGTGTCACACAAATTCATGGAACTTCCAAGGCAGTAATATACAAAGGAAGATTTGGATTTAATAAAAAAAATCAGTTCTTAGTTGGTAGTGTAATGAGAAAAATAACTAAAAATAAATTACAGTTCTACTTTTCTTCCCCCAGGTGGCACCCCTGACTCACAAAGCATCTACTTGGAGCATAAACAGGAGAGCTGGGAGAGGGAGGGAGAGAGCAGAGCAGAGAGACTGACAGAGACAGAGAAAGAGAGCGGAGCAGAAGAAGAGAGGGATACAGAAATAGAGCGGAATAGAGAAAGACAAAGAGAAAAAGCAGATCAGAGAGCAGTTGAGTCAAAGAACTGAGTGTTTTTATTCTGGATCAAAGGCTGTTGAGTGAAGGCCCAATTGATCTGCCTCACAATGCCACACAGGGGGCTACAAACAGATAGAGTAGTGGGGTGTGGAGCAAACTATCCAGGCACACTGCAGAGTGGACACTGAGAACTGCAGGGAGGGAGTTGGTCTAGACAACTAAGATTATTATAATTCATTATTATTAGTATTCGTAGTAGTCGTAGTCTGACTTAAGTAACATTACACCTCTGCATACCCGATTACGTTGTACAGTGTTTATGTGTGAGAAAATCAACGTTTGTCAGTTAGGCTTCTGGAAAGCCAGAGTCTCCCAGCCTGCGCCTGTACAGAACATGGATCAGTAAGCAGCTTACTGTCCTGCTTGTGTAATGCAGGAAAATCCTCCTCAATTCACATACTGCGCACCCCCCCCCCACACCGGTCCTCTGTTTAACCCTTTCTCCACCTCCTCCTCTCCTTGCACTCCTGTACCTACTCCTCCCATTCCCAGTCTCCCTATCCCCTCTCCCCCTTCCTGAGACACTCAGACACCTGCTGGCACAGAAAACTGATTAAGCATTTCCTAAACCAGCTACACCCCCTTCCCAAGAGATGCACAGGGCTGGGGGAAGGGGTGGGGGGTCGACAGCTGGCTGGCTAGTCATTGAACCTTAGACTCAAATGCCTGGGAACATGTACACACACACACACACACAAACAACCGGGATCCGATCACTGCGTATACACAATCACATACACATGCAAACGCAGATACAGACATTCAGACACACATACAGACTGAGACACTCAAACACAGATGCACACACACAGAAGATTTAAATTATTTCCTCACACAAGTCACCTCAATCTTTACTTCGGTATTTCTCAAGAGAATATACAAATATAATTAAAATTAGACCCAGACATCGCTGTGCTGTAACAGTTCCTGGAATACAAGCACAGCACTCTAACACTGCAGCTGTAGTAGTGTCTACCATCAAAGGGCTCTCTTCCTCTGTAAACTCTAGAGGCAGTAAATTCTCTCCCCTTCTCAACACTTAAGAAAACGCTTGCTCTCTCCTCTCACTCTCTGTATGTATGCAGTGCAGAGTCGGCTCCCAGGCTGTGTTGTCCTTGCCGTCTGACTCTCTGACAAGTACATCCGGGTTAATGAGACCCAGCAGACAGACCATACTGGTACTATGGGAGGGAGAGGAGGGGAGTGGGGGGGAAGACTGGATACACTCTCCCTCATCAACTGAACCATTAACCACAGACTTCTGTACTACCACAGAGCCCACAACAGCCCCCCTTGTCCCTCGCTCCCTTTCTCTTCTCCTCAAACAGGAAGTGGCGCTGACGGAGTGCCTGCCTGTGGGAGTGGGCAGCCAGCCAGCAACGGCCAGAAAATTCCAGTTCAGACCGGATCACACGGAGGCGGGGGGAGGGGGAGTAGGCGCATAAACAAGAAAGCCAGAGAGACTGTGGAAGAGGCCGGCTGTATCTCTCTACATAAACAGAGCACACTCACTCTCCCTCCTTTCTTCCCGCGATCGCTCTCTCTCCTGCACCCCCCTTGGTTTCTTGTGTTGCTCACACATTTCAATTGATATCCACAAAAAAAAATCAAGGTGTGCTCTCCCTGCAGAAGGCACAATTCGACATGCATCCGGTGCCAGGGAATGCACAAGTCACCCCTGCTGTCTGAACAGCAGCCCACTTCCCCATGACCTACTAATCTCACTAAGGAAATCTACAACTATAAAAAAACAAAAACTAATTTAAATCCGACAACAATCGAGAGTTATGTGAATATTTGTTCTACAGGCAGTACTTGCCACAGAGGCAGCAGCGAGGTGTAGGGAGAGAAGTTGGAGTCCAGTCTATGTTACGATTCGGGAAGACCGGTTTATATACTCTCTCCCTTACTTGGACACGGGCACACACACAGAGACAGACGGACGAACAACATTTGCAGACACTTGCTTGCACGCACGCACACACACATAGAACTGTGTATGCTCACAATAACTCAGACATTTCAATGTCTCAGATATATTATGCAGTAGAGTTCAATAGAAGGTATGTGTGTGTAAGAGTGTGCGTTGGTCTGTCGATCTGTTTGGGACAGTGTTAGTCTAGCTATGTGCATGAGTTTGTTTGTGCCTCAGCAGTGCAGGCACAGAGCAGGCCTCCCCAAGCTGAGGGGCAGGGAGGCACTGAGGCTCTGGTTACTGTTTACTGTAATGGTGAAGAGAAGCTCGAGTAACACCCCCCTCACACAGGGAATCACCCTGACCCAGCACAGGAAGATGATCGAGAGAAAGAGAGAGGGGCAGAGAGGAAGAGAGTGAGAGGGACAGGAAGAAAGGGGCATGGAGGTGGAGGGGGGGTGGAGACAGAGAGATAAAGTGTAGCAGACAGACTCCCAGAGCACAGCGGCATAGCCTTGTCCACAGCAGGCTTAGTATGAGAGTAGCTCCCACAGACACTAGTGGTGGGAGCAGGAACACAAGGATGACGTGACATTCCTGTGACGCAGCACTCTTTTGGGCTGAGAATATAATCCTCTTCTGCAGTCTGGCTATCAGTGTATGAGTTAGTCAGTGTTGATGTGAGATTTTACTTCCTTAGCCCGTCATAGCAGGGAGTGACCTCCTTCCCCTACACACACATTTTATATATACATCTCCACACACACATACATACATATTTCAGAGTGAGCGTGGTTATGTGAGGCCACATCAACCAGGAGGGAGCAGGGAGAAGATGAGCAGAGTCTGTGAACACAGCGCATTACCCAGCAGGAGCGGCGAGAGGAAGGGCTGGCCTACTTTCTCAGAGAAGTGACGCGCATTACGCGAGGAATCCTTGACACACTCTGCTGCACATCACAGACACTGCTGCACACATGTATACAATTAGTATTATACATCTCCCATTCTTTCACACACACTCGTTAGTCCCAGGATGAATGTATATTGGACTCCTCTTCTTACACACCCTCCAAACCACTCTAGTCTTCCGGTGCACAAAGACTCACAGAACCCCCTTTCCACTGCCCTCCCACTCCTTTTCCACCCTGAGCCCTAAGTGGAGGAACAACCTTCCCACAGAGGTCAGGACAGCACAGTACCGGACCACCTTCCTACAATTACTCAAGTCTGTTCAGACTGTACCTGTGACACAGCAGACTGATCTCCTGCGCTCTTGCCCATAGACAATTTATTAAATTCTGCCCCATCACACCTAAGAATTACTTATTCTTACTATATTTTTAGCACTTCATTTTACCGCAACTTCTCCTGATCCTGTAACTACACCACCCCTGAGCACACCGGGGAGTGTCAAGCCTGTCATCTGATCACATGAGCAGCTTATTCTGAGATTTATCTACACTAATTACAGCCCTGAACAAGTGTGTGTGTGTGTGTGTGTGTGTGTGTGTGTGTGTGTGTGTGTGTGTGTGTGTGGGCACACAAAGTGTTAATGTTTGAGCTCCCCATACCTGTCACTGCTGGTGCTGCTGCTGCTGCTGACTGAGTCGGAGCTAGAGGAGCGGCTGCGGGAAGCACTGGCACTGCGGGAGCGTGGGGGGCGGGCAGCCTGGCTGGCGAGCCTCTGGGGGGAGGGGTTGCGGGACTGCGAGGAGTGGGGGGACCGGGAGCGGCTGTGGTGGTAGCCCCTCTCCCCTCGGCGGCCCCGGCCCTCGCGGCTCAGCTCATCACGGTACAGGTCACGGTGCACCACACTGGCCACGGTGAAGGGCTCCCTCGGGCGCGGCTCGTACCGTGGTTCTGGCGTTTCGAAGCGGCTGGGGCTCCGGCTACGTGAGCCGTAGTACCCCCCACTGCCTGAGCCTCCCCCACCACCGGCTGCTGCACCTCCCCCGCCCCCACCTCCTGCACCCCCAACTGCGCTGCTGCTGCCCCCCCCAGAGCCCCCGCCTCCTCCACTGCTGGAACCGGAGCCCCCACTGCCCCCCCCGCCATGCGGCAGTGTCCTGTCGCGGTAGTAATCCGTGTCGTAGTGGCGGGCACGCTCGAATCCTGCTGCCCCGCGCTCGAACCCTGCTGCCCCGCGCTCATGGTGTCCATAGGCACTGTGATCATAAGCACGCTCCCGTGTGTCGGAAGCCCTGAGAGAAAGGGAGGAGGAAGAGGAGGAGGAGGAGGAGGGGAGGGGGCAGGAGAGAGAGAGAGAGAGAATGGTAGAGAGAGTTACTTTTGCCAGGCCAAACCCTGAGAAGCAGACAAGGTACACATTTACAAAATAAATAGTGAGGTCACAGCTCTTGACACTGTCATAACCTTGCGTCCACAAACAACTGCCCTCAGATGCTCCTGTGGGCGTCAGGCAATCAGAGACGGGGGTGGGGGGGGCATGCAAAGAGGCAATAAGAAAAACTGACAAGGCTGAGAAAAGAAAAACATCTATGGGACAGGGGTATTTTACTGCCTGCAAGTAAGTCATCCGCAGTAAAGGTGAGCTCAGTGTCTAAGCCCGACGCCCCTAAGTACGAAATAGCAGATACGCAGGAGCCCAGTGATCTGGAATGGACTGAAGTTCCGAACCCTTTATCCTTCTTGAGAAAACATGACGCAAACGGCAACCCCCTCTCTGCCCCGAAACCACACAGCCCACAGCACCTGCTCCTGCCAGGGTACAGGCACCAGTTGTGGTGCTACATCATTATATTGCGCATTTTCAAGTGGGAGCATGAAGTGAGAAGTTGAAGTGATGGTAAAAGTAAAGCCTGGATTTCAACAGCAGAGTGAATCGTGGGGCTGCAAACCACAAGATGTACTCTCTGGGGGGCTTGTGAACTGTGACCAGCCGGAGCACCCTCCATAAGGTAGGGAGAAGTGTATTTGTGTGAGTGAGAGAGAGTGGCAGTGGGGGGGGAGATTCCGAGCGCTGTGGAAGCCAGGGTGCTCAGGGGCCCAGGGAGCCGGGGCAGAGGGGTGAGAGGGCGGGAGGGCGGGAGGGCAAGTAAAGAGTGGTTAGCAGGGAATTACCACACTTTTTTATTACAGGACTGGCATTTCTGCAGATCTGTTTTTCAATCCAGTGACAAGATCTGTGAGGACTGAGGGGGGAGGGGGGACTAGGCAGGGTAACGCAGACGGCAAGGCCTTTTTAGTTTTCTTGCAGTTGTGTTTTCATTGGGCACTGGGAGGGTACAGTTTAAGACCCAGTGTACCCTGCATGGGTAGGGTACAGCTCGGGTTCTGGTGCCTCATGACAGTGGGCTGGCCACCACATTAAAACCTGTAACTGGGGGCTGTACAATAGCAACAATAACACATTTCGTTGAGCCTGCTAGTTTGTGTTTCAGGAGAGAGTATGGCATAGTAGCAAAAGGCTAGGGACAGGACTGTTGTTTGGGGTGGGGGGGGGGGGGGTCAGTCAGGGGAAGGGTCCTTAGTGCAAGAATGGGTCCAGTAACATGTGACATCACAGACTGTGATGAAGTGGAATGTGAGCGTCATACGATTTATTTCGGGAACAGGGGAGTGGCTTCAAAACTGCTTCATAAGGACCTTGCTGTACATGGAGCGGGTGAACAGGAACCCTGTGCCAGTGTGCTCAAGAGTAACAGCCAATTCAAAATAAAACCTTGCAGACAGTACACAAATACTGTAAAGTGAGCTCTAAGGATGCGCCAGTGTCAAACAATAAAACAGCTGCTGCCTCCTCTCACTTTACTTACTGATTTAAATACTTTATTTTCAGCTCTGGATTTATGGCAGGGCCCTTTTTGTTGTATTTTTAAAGCCACCGCAGTGTCAATATGGAGGAGAAACACAGGCCTGCATTTCCAGCACAGTGTTGGTGTTGTGTTAGACGCACTTTGTGATGCAGCTCTCATTACACCGTATGAGTCGTCAGGTGTGCATTAGCCTGCAGGGGTCACTACCTGATCTGACTGGCGCACACGCCCCAGCTGTGTGGAGCAGCACTGTGCGGTGATGTGCAATTCGGCCTGGCACTGTGCAGTGCAGAGCTGTGCGGCCTGGAGCTGTAAGGTGCGATTCGGCACGGCATCGTACAGTGTGGTGCAGAGCTGTGCGGTAGCCAAGCATTCATTTATGTATTTCTATATTTAATACACTTGAAAGGATTAGAAGCCATCATCCTGAATTACACAGGATTACTGTCAGAGCTTCACTGATGCTGCTGTTGCTGCCACCTTTGCTTCACACTGACTCCCGATTTATTGTTGGGGCCTCCCTCCACCCCCCCAGCCCTCTGCCCTACTCACTGCACTGTCCGCACTTCACAATGCTGAGAAACACAGGAGGAGGGAAAGGCAGAGAGAAAAAAGGGAAATGTAGATTGAGGGGTGCTTAAAAAATGTATTTCCTTAGACAGGATACAAATAGATATCTATATGAATTAGTGGACAGCCGACCCTGTGCAGGCAAGACCCTGCCCTCAGAGGCCAGCTCCTCATAGGCAAGTGAACTGCTCTGAAATGCACTGACCTGTACTGATTTCTGTGCTTTATGGTTTTGCATTATACTGCAGCACTACACTACTTTATTGTAACACACTACACATGGTATTTAAGTGTCTTGCACTGCACAGAGCTCTGCTTCACTACAGTGATTGCCACGTCTGCACTGTGCTATACTGTGATTTTGTACTATATATTGCATATTATGCCACTACTATTACACTGTGTTATATAGCACTAGAGCACTGTGCTGGACAGTTCTGAACTGTATTGCACTGGTTTATGCTGCTATGTTTTGTACTGTACTACAATGACTGTATTGCACTGTACAGTTTTAGACCTATAGATCAACTTTATTGTACTGAACTTTCACAGTGCGTTGTGCTACACTTAAGCTTAATGCACTGCACTGTCTTGCGAGGTTAGATTTCATAGGTGCTCTCCTCCACAGTGCATTACACAGTGTGAAGGCAACCTCTGTCTCTCTCACACACACACACTCTCACGACTACCGTTTGTATCGGTTGTGCACTGAGGAAAAATATCAATGTGTGCCAGGAGTATGCAGAGAAGCTCTGATACACACATGTCAGAGAGAGAGAGAGAGGTCAGAGAGAGAGGACTACAAAGAGAAGCCAGAGAGACTGAGACTGCAGTGTAGTCTACAGGACTGGAGGCAACAGCTCTTCTGTCGCCGCCGTTTTCTCTACAAGCTACTGGAGTTAGTGGAAAGAGACAGGGGTTGGACTGGGGTTAGAAAGAAGGGCTAAAATACACAGGGCAGGACATACCAACCTTTTCAGACTGTGGGAACCCGACCTAAAATCCCATTTAAAATCTAGGGAGACAGAATTTTGTGAGCAAAAAGGAAAAAAAAAAAAAAAAAAAATGGAAAAAATTAAAAATGGAAAAATGAGAAAAAGCAGAAGTAGTAGCACTGGTAGTAGCAGCAGTAATCCTCTGGGCCGCCACTCAGCCAGGCAGGAGAGTGGAGGGTATAATCCAAACATACTTGCACAGATCCCAAGAGTCCCCTTTTCCATTTGATGGTTAGTTTTTCTCAAAAAAACAAAAAGAAAAGAAAGTAACCAGAAAGGAAAAAAAACAAAAATCTCCAGTCATGAGGTTAAAAAAACAAAACAAAAAAGCCAAGAGTCTTTGCAGAAAAAAAAAAAAAAAAATAGAAGAAAATGAATAAAACATAGATCCATATGGAGTTAGATCCCCTGACAGCGCAGTACAGCTCGGTCTACGTTTCCCCAACACAAACGCAACTCAGTGTCCCATACAATCCCAGGACGGGCGGTCCACAGCTCCCCTCGTCTTCACACAACTGGTCTTCCACTGCAGTCCCTCTCCACAGTGCCCCCTGGCTCTGACCCGTCTTCAGAGCAGCTGCCTCCGCCACCCCGGACTCTAAATGCCTCAGCCCTGGCATGCAGCAGGAGAGCGATGCCTCGTCTACTGAAGCAGGCCTCAATCCACAGTGTGTAGCGTTCACAGAGTCTAGCCATTGCTCATCACACAATCGTATTAATAATAATAATAATGTTGATGATGATGATGATGATGATAATCATATCAATAAATCCAAACAAGTCTTCGCAATGGCATGAGGTGGTCTTGACAGATTACAATCCCCAGGGACAATCCACTATGTTATTCCATTTGGTTTTTTTTTGTACAGACCAGTCTTGCATCTATCCATCCATCCATCAGCAGGCAGGCAGGTGGAGAGAGAGAGAGAGAGAGAGACCCAAGATCTCTCTGGCAAAGGCTTTTATGTAGGTGTCTGTTGAGGCTGCAGCTTCTCCACTGTGATGCATCCACAATCCCAGCCCACAGATCAGGACTGAAATGCACGGTCATATCCTCGACTGGTGATAATATGATTTTAATCCAAGACAGAGAGAGAGAGAGAGAGAGAGAGATGGAGGAAGGGAGGGAACGAGAGAGAGGACCCCATATACATCCAAGAAAGAGCGGAGAAGGGAAGTAGAACATTTTTTTTGTATTGTACTGTATTGTATTTCTGCTGGAGTCTTCTGCAGCTAAGGTCATATTTCCACTGAGTTTGTTGCAGCTTGCCTTTGGTTGTATAGATCCATAGTCTCCAGGGGGTTAGCACGATAGTCCTCATCTTCACAGAACATCCCCCTCTCCGATCAGAAAAACAAAACTAAAAATCAATCACTTACAAAAAAAAAAAGATGAAAAGGAAAAATAAAGGAAAAGGAAAAAAGTGTTTGTTTGCTCAGAGTGCGTTTGTGTCTGTCTGTCCATCCACGTGGCAGGGTGGAGCAGTCGACCAGGACTGACGCCCATAACACATAATCCCACAGGAATGCCCGAGACCCACTGGCACAATCCACACACTTATGCTTATATCCAAGGGGTACATTCCTGGGAATATCCACAAACTCCGGAATCCACACCCGTAATCCTAACAATCATCAGAATTACGTACTTATAATAATAGCGAAAGAAATGATCGGAAGCCCTTAGTTAAAATATATATAATTTGTTTAATATATATATATATATATATATATATATATATATATATATATTTTTTTTTTTTTTTTTTTTTGGAATAATTCCAGCATGTGCAGTACTGTACTCCCAATCCAGGAAAGCCCACAGGCGCAGCAGGACAGAACAACTCCCGTGTCCAAATCCGCAGAAATTATCCAACACTCGGTATTCCCTGGGAATCTGTTATCCAACCCGTACAGGACACAGCTCCCACAGTAACTCCCAATCATACACCAGCGGATCATTAAAATTGCGTTCGGTATATCAAAATAAAAAAATACATACAAATATGTAAAATTTAGATTTTGTGAATATATCCATCAGGGGGATTCCTAGAGTTATCGGTTTCTGTGCATGTTTTGTTGTTTTGTTCTGTTTTTGAGTTTATAAAATCACACCAAAAAAAAAAAAAAATGAAAAACAAAAAATAAAATTAATATTACTAATCACCCTGCCGTAGAGAAATCTTTCCACTTACCCGTCCAGTCTTCGCTCATAGCGGCCCTCCCTGCTGTGCAGCGAGGTGGGGGGTCCGTACACCGCCCCCCCCGGGCCTCCACGGAAGCCCGGGACCTCACGGCCGCGCGAGCCTATGGACAGCGTGTCGTCCAGCCCGCGCGCCGCGCTGGGGATGGTCCCCGGCTCATTGTAATCGGTCCTCAGGTCGCGATCCCCCATTTTGTTGACGGAATTGTGCGCCTTCTGCGCGCTCTTAATGTCCACAAAATCCACAAAGGCCGCCACCCCGCCCTCTGAGCCACGCTTGGGCAGGATCTTGACACTCTCCACACGGCCATATCTGCAGCAGGCAAGGGGGAAGAGAGAGGGAGAGGAACAAGAAAAATATCAGTGCAAAGCAGAGAACTGCTGTACAGAGCTTTTCATTAACAGTCACAGGACCAATCGCAGTCTCCCCTGTACACTCTTCTAACTGAGCTCTTATGATATAACTAGAGCACGGTCTGATTGGCCACCGAGCAGCACGCCAGACCCAGAGTGCCACTGCATGGGAGCACAAGACCCCCAACCCGATACGCTTGTCAGACCCCGTATGCCCGGGTAATCATGGCTGGGGTGTAGGAAGTGGCTAGAGTACCACGTGAAGGACAACACCAGCATGACAGCAAATGTATCAATTCAGTGAGTATCCCTCTGCCCTGTCTGTGTTTGGGTTGGTAGGCAGAGTGCTGCCCTGTCCCTGTTTGTTTGCACCTTGCATCTGTTCTTAAGACGCCCCCACGCCCATCCGTCTGTCTGCTTAAGACAGAAACTACACACTCGCTGTCTCAACGCAGCCACAAAATAATCTCTCACACACACAACATAGCAATGGATTATGAACAGAAAACAGTGTACTGACTAAATTTAATACACAAAGCTTCTGCCATCATATTACTTTTGTTATAATTGCGTGTCATAATAAATAATTAAATCTAAATAAATTAAAATACACACACAGGCAGGCATGCACAGAGACACTCATACCAATACAAATACACACATTCGCACTGTCCAGTCAGACACTGTTCCTGTCAGTGAACAACAGAAAAAAGGAAGAAAGAAAAGGAGCAGTCAATGCAGCTGGACACACTATGCTTTGATCACCTCCTCAGACAGGCAGAGGGAGAGGGAGAGGGAGACATAGGCAGACAGGCAGCTGCTCCAGCAGTGCAGGCTGCCTCAATTTGGGGTAGGCCTCTGGACAGCAGGCACTGAATCACAGTCCGTCAGCAGCGGCAGCTGCTCTGTACCCATCACTGGTGTCCGTCTAAACAGCCACAGCACAATATCACGCAGACCCCACTGGGCTCACCACTTTCTGTTTATTACAACACACACACACACACACAAATAAGCTCCTGCAATTATTACTAGGATTCACTTTACAAATGTGAACTCAATTTAAGAAGGGGCGTATTATACAGTGAGAGAGGGATAAGCATAGTTAGGGAAGCTAGAGTTACTGACTTACTGCTCACAGAGAATAACAATAGAACAAATGGGCAACTGTCAAGATGCACTGCCTTTGGCTGGATTCTATTGATGAAAAAAAATAAAATTATATATTTAAATATATATTTAAAAGGGGGGGGGGGGGTTGGGAGATTGAGAAATATGGGGTTTTGTGGTTTGTTAGAACAGCACAGGAAAGTACCCAGTGTACCATAGCCCTCTAACAGTTCTGTGACCAGATGAACATCTCCCACTTCCCTCTTCTGTGGAAACAGTGTCGACTTATGAGTGCCTTGCACTTGTGAGTACCTGTTCGAGCACCTGTGTACACGAATGAGAGTCTTTGTGCGTGCGCAAGTCTGCGTCAGCTCGAGCACCCCTGTGCGTGAGAATCTCTGTGTGCCTGCGAGTCTGTGTGTGCAAAAGTGAGACAGTCCACACACAGGCACTCCCCTTTGTGCACAAATGTCTGTGCACATGAATGAGTGTGTGCACTTGCAAGTCTGTGCGCGTGCGAATGTGCAAGACACAGACACTCGAACCAACAAATGCACTCACACCAATACACACTCGCTAACTATTGTGTTGCTGTAATAAATCAAATAACATTACAATTCAGTGTTCTCCTGCGCATCACTTATGTTCATTGTTTTATTGTGTAGGCCATTATTATGGAGAAAAGCAGTGAACCTCAGCTCATAATGACACAGAGGTGTTGGAGTGCTGTATTCAGACTGCACAGCATAGCTTGCATTACAGACATAAGGGAGTGCTTGGAAATCTAAGCAGTTAAATAAGCATCAGTGAAGGCGGCTGTCCTGTAATGACACGCACAGAGATCAACATTTTCGGTCTGCTGTCAGCACTGAAGCCAGCTTCATCTGATTTTTGCATTCTCTCACTTCAGGTCACTACACACCAAACCACTGTAGCTGCAAATGCTGTTATGAGTTACTGAATCAAACTGAAGGACATTTAAGCGTTCCTCTTGTACAACAGTTCCCTGGCTGTCTCACACAACATCCTTCCCTTATTGTCCTCAAATTTACATATTAAAGGCATGAAGCTACAGAAGGAACACTGATCAGGTCACAGAGTTCTTGATTGGAATCGTGATGAGAAAGGTTGTGTCTCTTATGAATTCCCCCTATTTTCACTGTGTCCCCCCGTACTGGTCTTTTCGCTCTGAGCTTTGGCACACTGTTCCTACCCCAGAGACAAAATGGCCGAGCACACACCCCCACCGCGCCTGCAGCCAGCGTGAGAAAATACAACGGCCTACCCAACATTCCCACTGAAACACTCAAACTTAGGAACAAGTTGCACAATAATGCAATCCCACACAGCCACAAAGCCCCTGCACTGCTACAAACCTAATTCATGTGAATGAAGGACAGCATTCTTTTTTCTTTTTATGTTTTCATTCAACATCTTGGAAAATGGTCTTAAATCAGACAAAAAAAACAGCAAAAGAGCTTAAAATTAGTCCAGCTTTAAAAGTAAATAAACTCCATAAGTTAGACCTGGCTCACGCTCTCACACACAGCTACTCTGAACAGACCTCTCTTTGTAGTGTGCTGTGCAGCAGCTCTCTGTCTGTCGGAGGAAGAGGGACCAGAGTACACAGAACACCAGTTGCTGTACATGTGACAACTGCACTGTGCTGAAAATGTACAGAAAACAAATGAATGATAGAGAGGCTGTGAGTGGAGGACTAATAAGGCCATTCTTCAAGGATGTCCTGAACCCAGAGCACTCACAGACAGGGTGTCAGCAAAAAACAATATAAACACTGAAGCAACAGTTTTTGTGTGCTAATGAACTGAGCCCTGTAGAGAATGCAATTTATTTTCAGTATATAAAAGGTGTCTTCCTGACTCTGGAGAGACTTTGGTTAAAAAAAGTATCCATTTTCCAGCTGAAACCATAGTTGAAAACCACTCAATCAGCAGAAAGAACACCTGAGTGGAGGTCTTGCGCAGTGGAGTATTGTAAATTCAAAAAAATGTTTTAACAAAGATAACTCTACATTGCCAATGCTACCTGCTATGCCATAGAAAAACAAGAAAAACAAAACAAAAAAAGGAACAGGAATGTCTAAGTCAGGCCCTCACAGGCTGCTCACACCCCTGCCCTCTCTCCCATATCTGTGGGAGAATTCCCACACTGATTCCCATGGATGCCTTATTCCTCCCTCACTATCATCTCCCTGTTCCTGAACTTTCCGCCCTCACTTCTCTGCAGAGGTGATTTACTTCAGTTGTAAAGACAAAAATAAAAACAGGCTGCCGGGAAAATTGGTGCCGAGCAGGCTGCAGTTGGCTCAACTCGCGGGACGAGTATTTCCACACCACCATTATGCCACTTTTCTCCCTCCCCTGTCTATTGTAGATTTGTGTTGACAGGGTGTTCCCTCCTCTAGCCTCCCAACCTTAAAAAGTCTCTTACAAAAGGATCACCATCCACCAAACAGATCAAAACCTCTCCTTGTCTATAAAGAGATGGGGGGAGCCATCACAGAGACAGAATCAGAGAGATATAGGGACAGAACTGGCTAATTTAAAAACACCTGTGTGCAAATGTTACACTGTAATGACACAGATTTATTCAGGTGGTTTCATTTTTAGCCATTGAGGAACCAACCTCTGGCACAGAAACAACTATCACACAAATACACTGAACACAGTCAGTCAACCCCTCAGGCACAAAAGAGAGCAAGGCAGGCATTTACATATGCATTATCTTTCCATTATTACTATTGTATAGGTCAGTAACACTTTCTTAGAAATGGTACAAGGACTCATACAAACACACAGTCACCTGAAAAAGTATTGGCATCTTGTATAAAATAAGCAACACAGGTAATGAGCTATATTTTATCCTCAAAATTATGGGTAAACTTATTTTAAACTAATGCATTTTGCTCAAATAAATTGTTCTTTTCTCAGGAAGATAGGTGTCAAACTAAATTATTGCCACTGCAAAAGATTCTTATAAATAAATCTGCATTACCATTCTATTTTTTTAAGTACATCTCAGTATTACTTGTATTGTGGCCTCCCATGGTAAAAATTTAGCAATATACATGTAAAATTCATTCGACATCCATCACCATTAGGAACAGAAAAGAACTCAAATGGAGAACAATAGTTGCTGACCTTCGTAAAACATGCAATGGCTAAAAACCTAAATCTAGCACTTACGACTATTAGGGCAAAACAGTGAGGAAGGTGGTTTGGGAGGCAAAGACGAATTACAGAACTTGGTTGCATCTTGAGGTTTACAATTCTCCAAATCTACAATTAGACACCACTTCCATGCCAATAGCCTATTTGGAAGGGTTGCCAGAAAAAAATAAACCTTTATTGAGAGCAACCAATGTATGCACCTGGAGTTTGCTTAAATGGCATTGGCACTTGGATTGGAACTGGTCAGATGAGACTAAAATAGAACTCTTTGGCCACACACACCAGCAGTGGGTTTAAGTGTCGAAAGAAGGATACACATGCAGAAAAGAACCTCTATACTGTAAAATATGGTGATGGATCTTGATGTTATCGGTCTGATTTGTTTCCACTGGTCCTAGGACTCATTAAGCCTTTCTCCACTTAGGAGCCATTTTTGCTTTTTGAGCCTCAGGATGGTAGCTTGTAAATTTGATTCTGGCTGCCTTGAAATCAGCCTTCAATTATTGCTGACTGACTGAAGAATTCCATAAAAACACTTCATAATGACCTGCTGGCTGTGAAAACTCATGCTCTTTTGTAAACAGAAAGGGTTAAGGTCAACACCATTATGAACCATCAATTACCAAGATATTTTAGACAAATACTTTTTTGCCTCCGAGTCTGAAACTCGGCCACAAGTGGATCTTCCAGCAAGACAATGACCCCCAAGCACACAACAAAATTCACAAAGAAATGGTTAAGTGACCACAAAATCAACATTTTGCAATGACCATCTCAGTCTCTGAACATGAATCCCATTGAAAACTTGTGGATTTGCATTGAAGAGGACAATCAATAAGCACAGACTGAAGGATATCAATGATCTGAAAACATCCCGAATGGAGCAATTGTCTAATATCCCTTCAAATGTGTTCTCTAATCTCATAATAAAATACAAAAAAAGGCACGGTACTGAAAACAAGGGTGCCAATAATTGGGAATTGGGAAATAACTTCATTTGCGAAATTTGTGATTTTCGTTAGTTGTCTTGAATCATTAATAAAGTACAATATATACATGTATATAGCTCATTACCTGTATTTACTTTATACAGCCTTTATTGCTAATCGTTGTCAAGGGTGCCAATAATTTTGGAGGGGTGCATGTATATACAGATAAATATAAACAAAAAAATAAAAACTCCTAAAGGATGATCTTGAATAGGGATTATTTTTAATTTTAGTGAAACAATGCAAATAGGATGAATTACGTGCATGGTGATTAAATAGTATCATATATATATATATTATACACACACACACACACACAGGTATTAGGGCTATATTGTTTTGCTGAAAAACAGTAGGGGAAACTGGTGTAGAGCAGCCGCCATTCCGACAACTGTGGGATTTAATTGGAAACAGTTGCCAGGCGCACTGTATAACACGTCATCCTATTCAGGCCTCCAGAAAGGTCACGAATACTGAATACAGAAGTAAAACTAATTTTGTAAGGGGGTTAAATTCGCTTCCAGTTGACAAAAAAAAAAAAAGTATGCATTGTGTCTTGCTGACGTTAACGCCTTAGATGCAATGTTGACCAAGTCGCTGTATCCGCCGAATTAATTAATTTCAATAAACGTATCTTGTGTGTGTGTGTGTGTGGGGGGGATTATTTAACCACAACACCTTCTTTAAAGGCCTACATACGTCTAGATTTGTTGAAGATCGCAGACTAATTGTTTTTGCGATGCACTGTTATTTTAGTTTTAGTTGTATATAGGTTCACGTATACAAGAACAATTGAATATAATATTTCCCAGGGGTACAGAAGAGCGTCGTATTTTTCCCGCACGTCGGGGGGAAAAAAAGTTCAAACATAAAAAGGGAGTACGCGTTTTCGCAAGCTGAACGACAGAGAGAGAGAGAGAGAGAGAGAGAGAGAGAGAGGGAGAGGGGGGTGAGAGTCACATGAGAGAAATCTTACACCAAGACAGGAGAGGAATGTGCAAACAGGCCTGGGAGCTTTAGCTGGCTAAAATGAGTCAGAAACCATTTACAGCGGTATCTAAATAACGACACAGGCCGAACCAGCGGCTGGGGGGAGGGAGTAGCCCTTGTAGTATTTATTTACTGGATTATTTATAAACTAAATACATAAATATGTTTTTACTCGTCTGGCGGGCTTGTTGCCTTTGCCAGGTAGGCCCTGGTTTGTGTGAAAAGTGCTGCTGGCCCCGTTTGGCCCGGGAGGCTCGCTGACATACTCGTTTTGCATCCAGGCAATCTGTCGGGGGGGTGGCGTATTTACATCCTAAAGTACACCGCCGCTGGAGCGGAAGAGACATAGCTGGACCCACATTCCCACACTTCACAACAACAACAACAACAACTAAATCAACAAAATGATGCACTGCATGTGGAAATCATGTTTTATTCACGAATGAACTTCGTTAAATACACGCGCTGAATTGCACATTGCATTTTAACGTTGATGCGTTTAAATGGCACGATTTCACTGTGTGGAAATAGTGATCTTTATAATACAATCATCTCCCGGTTTTGTTCATTTTGCAATGATTTCACTGTAATAAAATAAACTCTGATACCCCAGTCCATTAACCCAGCAAATACCGAGCAGAAGTCACTGACCAGTCCTCCCTGACAATATTAACATCAACCGATAAACAACTTCACAGACAACTGTCCCCCCTGCCCTCGCCACATGAAGCATGTTCCCCATAATGCAAACAAATATTAATCTCTCATAGCTATCAGGAGAGCGAGGTTTTAAACACGATCTGGAACCTCGGCTGCAAATAAAAATTAGAGGAGAAACTTCTAGCATAACGCAAATACAGGTTTCAGCAAGAATCTCTCTGTTAATTACACCTCCAGAGGACATTACAAATTAAGATTCAAAAGAAACGTCACGGGGGAGGAATGCAACACAGTGCCAAGCCATCTCTAAGCTAGTGTCACAGAATAAACTAACCCAACACAAAGCACACACAGAAGTGCGTGTATAACATGGCTGTATGCAGATATTGACACGTGTGTAGGTGCACGGCGGTCTCTGTCTTATAATCCATCTCCAGCATGCACCAAGCAACAGTAACTAAGCAACTCCAGCAGAAACGCGACACAATTCTATTCGGCACATAAAAGCGCAAGGACAAGTGTAAGAAAAGGACAACATGTCGATCAACTGATAGAGAGAGGGGAATGGGTGGAAATAGGGGGAGAGAAAGAAATGGAAAGATATATAGAGTGACAAATTGATATAATGAACTCAATTTGGACAATATTATGTTTAATTCCTGTATAACTTCCCGTGTTTAAGTAACTTATAATAATAATAATATAAAAAAAACCGAGAAAGCTGTCTCGTGTGTATGGGGGGGGGGGGGGGCAATGATAATCAATAAGATTGCAGGAGTAAACACACGCAACAGACACAGGCAGAACCAGGCTCCTGTGCCGTTGCTTTGTGTATTGTGTTTACTTTCCAATGCATTTTCCATTTTTGTGTCTATCAAAAAAAAAAAAAAAAAAAAACGCGTTTTTGGCATGGCAACAGTATTGCCGGAGCATTGCAGAAATGATCAATAGCCACGTATCCCGCCGCTCCACGTCACAACGCTACCTTCCGATCACTTAAGGTTACCTTGACAACAAGCCCCCCCCTCCCGAGCCAGCCCGGTGAGCGCGAGCGCCGAGCCGCCCCGCGTGGCTGTCAGTGCTCGGGAGCTGCATCGAGGTGGGGTTTTACCTCCTCTCCCCCCTTTTCACTGTACCCCGAGGCATTTACCCCCCCAACATCAGCCCTCGTACAAATAACACAAATAAAAGCACAAGAGGGCAGGACTGCAGTATTGTTAAGGGCCCCATTCCCTGAACTGTAAACAAACTCAGAATATTTCCCTGTCAAGCTGAATGCGCTGTCATGTACCTTACAAGTAGCAACTGGAACAGATCACCCCCGGCGTTGTATTATAGATACAGACGTATTCAAATGCAACCCGCTACAAAACAATGTCACAAAAACACCAGAAAGGCTGTCGTAATGCAGCCATGCTTCGGGTGCACACCGAGCTCAGCTGACTGTTCTGACAGCACTGGAAGTGCGTCGTGTAGAGTGCAGTGCAGCACTAAGCACACTTATATACAATATGCATGCTAGGCTGTGTTTTAAGGGGAGGGGTTATGGAGCAACGAGTATTTAATTTGATTATATATATATATATATATATATATTTGTTTTTAAGCGATATATTTGAAACAGGGGAATGATGTAAGAGTGTACAGACGTGTGTTTATTAAATTCTGTATTTTTAAAGGACAGTCGTCTTTAAGGCCAGATGCCTAGACGGTTCCCACACTATCGAGTCGTGGACGCCATTTTACAAACCCATTCACACTGCTTACTCACTATCCCATCCCCCAATCCTCCCTCCCTCTCTCTCTCTCTCTCTCTCTGTCCCGCAATCTGCTGACACGCTATACTGCTGCGACTGCCTCACTGTGAGGGCATAAACACCAACAAGCGCTTCGAAACTATATTCGTGTTTAATAATCATAACAATACTACTACTAATCATAATTTTAGTTATCCTTCCTGATATGCTTCCTCAACACTGGGCCATTCCACGCTCCGTTAAACGTATCAATTGTCAAAAATAGAAATGTAAAAATGGTTGTAATTTCACATGCCTTATCTTTCAGTCACACACAGACTACATTCTCTGTATCTGCAGTGTTTTACCATCTAATTCACCCTGAATCGGAGAAGCAATGAACGCACACGCGTCTCCAGTCTGCTTTCAATCCATAATCTCTCAGCCAATCATACACCCAGTATACTCTGTCTTCAGCACTGTCCAAATCATTGCACTTTCACGAAGGGCCCAATAACTGCCTACTACCAAAGTTATGCATCAGCCTTTCACCATGAAAACGAAACAAAAATGTCCAGAAAAACCTCACCTGACCTACACAAATCTGCCCCAGAATAACACACTGGCGCCCGCACAAATAGTCAACGTGCTTCTCTTTCATTTTCCTCTGCAATTATCATCAGTGCGTCCACATATACGTGTTTGTGCCATTCACACATCATCTCACGCAAACAGGAGGCAAACCACCAACCAGCAAAAACAGAGCAGCAGCAATAATAACTACTATTATTACATATTAATAATACAAGGGGCATGTTTAATATCATTGAAACCCTTCAAAAGTCAAAAGCTACATGCCCTCAATTCTGCACGCCTGCAACCAGCTCTGCTCTGCGCTTAACCCCCTAAATCCCTGCTATCTCAAGTCTGGATGGCACAGTAGCATTATTATTATTAAAAATGAAAGCATGAAAACGACACACACGTGATGTTCACTGGCGCTATTTATTCCCCCCTTTCTTTTTTGTAAAACATTTTTTAGGCAGGGCGATTTACTGCACAGTATGTTCCAGCTCGTTATAAGTGCCCTGGAATACACCATGAAAGGTATGGTATACATCTCCACAACCCACGTGTAGCATTATATATACACACACACACATATATATATATGTGTGTGTGTGTATATATATATATATATATATATATATATATATATATATATATATATATATATACACACACACATACGCTTCATGATAAAAAAAACGATAGGGCAATCATTACTAGGCTGCTAATATCAAAGAATATTATCAATAAGGAGGGAGATCTCACTCTTGACTGGGATCTCACCTTTAGTAGCACACAATGCCACAGTATCATTATATCTCTAAATTACAGATTAGGAAACTAGCAAAGCAAAAGCCACCAGCTACATGTACCCTTTAAACTGGTAGAAAAACGATCAGGAAGGGGGGGCATTATATATATATATATATATATATATATATAATACACACACACACACACACACATATACACTGAATGTATATATTATACACACAATTCAGCATCGTGTAACACTGATTTGCTCGAATTCGATACAATTTTACAACCTTCTACATTGCCAGTTCGCAATCCAATACTGGATACACAGTAACCGCTAAGATATTTTACCCTCCTCCTATTCCTCTCTCTGTTTCTCGCAACAAATAGAGGGAATGTATTAAAAAAAAAAACACAGTCACATCAAAACACACCCCCAGCAATAAACTGCATTTTTAAGGCAATCGAGAGAAATAACAGACATTGACAGAGTACTAAAGTCCAAGTCTTTTTAGCGTGATAATAAAACACACAAGGTCCTCTGGCTGTTCAACTCTCTCCCTCCCTCACTCTCACATACATACACAACCATCGTATGCCGTATTCCTGAATCTGGATTGTACCAAAAAAACAACAACAACTCTTAAACAATCAAAGTAGTGCATCTCAAAAAGCCTGCTCTCTCGTTTCTGGGGTTGTTTTCGTCCGAGAGGTTCCGTTTCTTTCTTTCTTTTTTTATTAACACAAAACCTTCAGATCTATAATTCTGCAACTGTATTTCAGCAACACAACTGTAATAACGGTGGCTCGCGTTTCTTGTTTGTTTGTTTTGCATTTGACCAACACAAGAGGGACAGACGTTTGAAAGCAAACACATGCAGATAATATAGTTAATCGCAGCGTCGTTACCGCGATGCCTGCTCTCTCGGAATCCTCAGCCAGTCCTCGATATCCTATGCGCCTGGGCTCGCAGAGAGCATTGAAACAGAGAAACATGCACACCATCCTGTAAACCCCATCTCTTTACTTAGCTTGGGCTCTCCGTTTCTTTTTCTTTTGTTTTTAATTTTTAGTGCAAGCATATATTCCCAGCGGAACAGGCGGTTTATAATCCAGACGGCATGTTATACATAAACTCTCAAGGCAACGTATCCATCCACAGCGAACACAGAGAGAAAGATAGGACGGAATCCATGGTGCCGTATGTCGGTATTACCCCCTCTCTCTCTTTTTTTTTTTATAACTCACCGTTTGAAATGTTCGATAATTTTCTCCTCTCGTACATTTTCGGGCAAATTCCCCACCCAGAGGTGTCTGGTTTCCCGGACCATACTGTGTGCCCGTGTCCCCCGTTCATACAGAGTGTTTTGGTGCAGTTTAATCCGCGCCGGTTCGGTATCCGTGTTGCAGAGTGCAGCGCCTCGCTCCGCGCGGATCCACCATGAGCCCTCGCGCCGACTGTGTGTGAGAATCCCCGGGGCGCGCTCCCTGCTCCGGCGGGGGCGCGCGCCGCTCCCCGTGCCCGCGCCCGGGCGCGCCCCCGCCGGGCCCTCCCCCTAGGAGCGCGGGGGACTGCGCAGGCGCGGAGGGGCGAGGGGAAAAAAAAAAAAATAACAATGACTCTTTCTGCGGCGCTAATGAAATCACCCGCCGCTGTGCGCAGGCGTGGAAGTGTGTTGGTGGGGGAGGGGAGAGGAAGCGCTGGAGGGCTGGGATCGGTTTTAATCTTGTGAAATGACATTTATTATTGCGCAATATGGTTTTTTTTTTTCGTCCCCCTTTTTAACGGGCTGAATGGCGAGGTGAGCGGCATACAGAGTAAAGGACAGCAGGATCGCACCCAGTCCCGTCTGGTTCCCATCAATATCATATCGCCATATTTCCCGGTGCGCATTCAGATGTATAGTTAAACCCTATACTGTCGGTGTTTTGAAGGGTGATCTCAATGCAAAACTGGACAGGGCAAAGAGAGACGGCGCAGGCGTCGAGCTCGGGCTCATACTGATGAAAGGTCAAACCGGCCACGTACACCGACCCGACGGGCTGCTCCACCTGGGCACGGGAAACACGGGGACATCCACGAACACGCACTGAGACGCAACATACACGTGTGTGCGGCGGAGGGGCGGCTGGAGGTGCCGATTCCTGCTCTGAGCGCAGAGGTGTCCCGGGGCTCAGGCGTGGGACTGGGCTCATGGTGGGGCGGTCAGACGCGGGACGGTACATGTTTAGTGCAACGTGTGATTTACCAAACGAGACAGGCTGCAGCTCAGCCAGAGCTTTCTTGCCTGCCAACATAACATTATTAATTATTAATCATAATAGTGGCTAGATAAATCATTTTTGCAGATTCAGAAATGCAATAGACCCAGTCCTGAAGGTCTGAGGTGCATGTTAATCAGCTTCTGATTAAAACCTGGGCACCTCATTTAATTTCGTAATTAGAGTGATTGAAAGGTGGGCTTCTGTGAATGGCAGACTTTGTGACAAAACCACGCTTTGTGTTGTCCTGTTTTATTGTATTATATTTTCTGCTGTCCTGTTTTACTTTGCTGCTGTGTTCTTTTGTACTGTAGGTTTATATATATATATATATATATATATATATATATATATATAAAGTGTTGCAACATGTATTTTATTACATTGTGCTGTACTGTGCTGTGTTGCATTGCCATGTCTCCTTGTATCATGGCTGTGCAATGCACTGTGAGGTGTGTACAGGGGGGACTTTTATTTAGAAGGGAGTGCTCAGGGATAGAGTGACAGTCTGAAGGTCAGCCAGTGACTGCAGCGGGAAGGAGGGAGGGAGAGCGAGAGAGACATTGCAGATGGGAGACAGTGTAGACACACAACGCCACAAACACAACACAAATGAGGGATGAGAAGTGTGTGTGGTTTTTACTGGGACTTGGGGGTCAAGACAGGCAGCACAGTCATGTAGTGACATAAAGGCCTGTCCTCTCTGTTCACACAGCATGACATCTGAGCCAGGCCTGTCCCACATCCACCTCACAAATAATGCCACTATAATAAATATCACAAATCACTCCCATGAGGACTGCGATAGTATAGTGTGCTTTCTTGTGCATACTGTACTTAATTTCTTGAAATGTGTATGTTCTGTGACATGTGGGCTAGAGCAGCTGCTGGGACAGAAAGGGGAGTACAGATCTTTATCTCACAATTCACACTGCGTCTGTATATTGTATTTTCTTTGCTCTTACTGTATTATTATTTCAGAAACAAATCTATTTTGTGAGAGCTGTAATTCTCCCTGGGTAAGAGCATCTGCTAATAAATAAACGTATAAATAAATAATGTTTCAGCCTAATACATATCCCGCAGGCTGCACAGAGAAGAGAAGGCACTGCTGTTAGTGTGCCGTCATGCTAGTAAAGTTGAATCTCTGTGATTTTTCGAGCGACAGTTCGACAAGTAAGAAGGATCTGTGACACTGTCCTACTAAGGCCTGGTCCCACAGCAGCCCTGTCTGTCCTGCTTTTGGTTTCAACCAAGGTCAACGCAACCATTAGGCAGAATAAGCAGCCAACATGTTTGGTGTTAGCCCAAAAATTGGGGGTGGGGGGATTGAAAAAACACTTTGGCTTAAACTTGAGTTACTGGATGCAGGCTGAAGCCGACGAACACAAGCGTTGTGACCACTCGCCTGTTAGTTGGGGGTCTGGTCCCTGAGAGCCTCAGACGGTCAGTAGGTCAAGTCAGTCCTGCAGGGTGTGTGTCCCTCCCATTGTGCCCTGCACACACACTGCAGACAGAGTTTCATCAGCTCAGCATAGACAAGGAAAGGGCTTGATTAAGGCACTAAGAGTCTGAGGAGGTGCTAACACAAGAAGACACTGTGGCCCCTCCAGCAGACCCCCCAGCACTGGTGCACAGCAAAGCAGAGCAAAATCAGGGAAAGGCATGGGGAGGAGGTGTAGGTGTATCAGGGCTCAGTGTGTGTGCTTGTCACAGTGATATGATCCCTCTCTGAGTTGAGCTGGGTGGAGCATTTCACCCCCCCACCCCCACCCCTTTTGTTAGGGCCCTGGTCTGTTGGCGCAGTGCAGGATAACAGGTTTGTTGCTGTGCTGGTGAGGCTGTGCAGGTCACACAGGCACTGGGAGTTGTTCAAGTGCAGGTCCCTGCTAGAATAAAAATTAAGAATAAAAATTAGAATAAAAGTGCGGGAAAACTACAGGGCAAACTGGCCAGGCACAACTGACAGCCATAGACTGCCCTGACAATCCCAGTCCCCCCTAACTGAACGACTTCAACTGCTTACCATCTGACAGTGATTAAAATGCTCCAATTAAACAATTACAGTTCTATTAAGGAGTGCGTTGATCTGGTAAATTGGAGCTCAGCTGGAACAAGAGCAGAATGGGAAGGGGGGGGGGTGTTTAGTGACGTTTCCAAATGGTAAAATTAACAATACAAAGGGGGGCATGACACCTTGTTGTGTCAGCACCCAGAACCCCCCACACCCCCAAAGATGGAGCAGGCGGGACCTCCCCAGGCACTTGCATATTCTCTTCAAGGGACAGGATGCAAGTGTCTCCTATCCTGCTGTATTTTAAATCAGAACAGGGAATGGAAGAAGAGCCGGGGGCAGAGGCACACTGCTGGAGCCTTAATGCTGCTACTCTGAAGAAGAAGAAAAAAATATCATAAAGTAAAAAAAATATATATATATTGTGATCCCTGCGTCAATGGCCTTGTCCAATGCACTGTGCTACCACACACACACACACACACACACACACACACACACACACACAGTCGGTTTGACCTGCGTTCCAGTGTTGCTGTTGCAGCTGCGGCATGTGTGCACCGCGCATGCGTCGGTATGCGGCAAAAAGCGGGGGGAGGGGGAGCCGCAGTGTGCCGTGTGCGCATGCGCTCCACGCCCCCTTTTCTGCGGGCTGGAGAAGCGGATCGGCGCTCGGCTCGGCAGAAACTTCTGGAAAAGACGCTGAGAGAGGAGAGAGAAACTTTCACCCACCGAGGAAATACTAAACAAAATTATAGCTATATACAACTGCCAACACCACCAAACAAAGCCTTATCAAACAGGAAAATACTTGGAGTTACCCGCTTTCACCCACGAATAAGCTTTGCCCTGCAGCCTACAAACATCCGCTGGTTTAAAATAAAACTTGAAGGGAGTCATTAAAAATATTAACTTGGTTCTTTTTGGGGAATATAATTATGGTGGAAACGAACCATATCTCAGCCTGGCTTTATTTAAAAAAACACACACGGAGCTACAAACTGGCTCAGATCTGTAATCTTTACAAAGAGAATAAAACCCAGTTTACTTACACACGAATTGTGGGCTCTGGTCTGATTGGGATCTATTGAATTCACAGCTTCGTCTGCCTTGTCCCTTTTCCCTTTGTGTCTTGGAATTATCCTTGGAAGGAATTAAAAAAGTGAATAAAATCAGTGGATGTATTGTTAAACCCCGATTTACATCACCTTTTAAAAACACTGAAAGAATTAGTAACAAAACAAAGCAACTTCCCGGGGAATTAACTGGATTAATGTGCAGACACAATGTATGCACTAGTAATGGGAGATGTAAAAAAGCAGCTGGTATTTTTTGTCAGGAAAGAACTACGTGTGGTTTAAAAAAATGATGTTTTCACACTGTATAAAGTGAAGGTATGGCGAAGATAAGGTAATATGTGGTGTTTTGTGCGGGGAATGTGGGGTTGTTTGTTAAAGAGGAGCGTTTTTATCGTGTTTGGATGGATAACTTGTTTTTTTTGTCCTCCATCGGGCGCCATTTTGTGGGTGTCTGAGCTGCCGGGATGACTTGCGTCCGCCATTTTGTGTGCGAGCGGTAAGATTAGTCATCGAGTACACAAAGCGTTTCAACACAGGCAGCAGCCAGGGCTACGTGAGCCCCGCAGACACATCTGAATAGAGAAGTGGTGAAAACGAGAAGAAAAACGTCCTCACCCCTTTAATCGTCTATAGTTTATGTGTATACGTTTTAGACGACGCCCCTAGCTAATGTGATCAGTCTGTTAGTCTCCGCCGAAGAAAATAACCAGTTGGAGGTTTACTGTGAATAGAGCAAAACACAACCATCTAATGTTTATTAATGAAGTTTAGGCCACAATCGGCCTATATATAAATGTATATACTCCTAACTTGAAGTAAAAGTTTGCCACTCCCTGCTTAGTTAAAAATAAACCTGTCATTTTGTTGCCAGATCGGATGACAGATTGGGAATTGTGTAATTTGTTACATTTGTAACACGGATCAAAATAAGTTCAATGAATATAAGACCTGTGTTTTAAATACATGTGTGAAGCCATAGCCCGTCATTAAAAGAGAAAATAAATGGGTGTGTTTGACTGGGTGTTTTGACCTCAGTTACCCCCACTTAATGTGAGCTGCGGTGCACGGAGGTGTGTAACTATATGCGGTTATTTATATTTCAAACAACACCTTTCCGATTAAAATCAGCCTAGAATGACAGCCAATCAGACACAGCGAGGAAAATGCCCCCCTGTGTTGCAACAACAACATGTGTTTGGTCTAAAATACATGAGAAAAGGCCTCCAGGGCTGCAGCAGCAATTACTGCCAGCCAGCTCACACCCGAGGAATAACAAACTGGGGAGATGGTAATGAGTCCTTATTAAAAAAGGAAAGCATAATAAATGGAAGCAGACGTTGGGATCGCTTGTCATATAATTGGTCTGCGCAGAACTGCGGGCGTCTGCGCTACAATGCGACCCCAGCGTGTGAAATCGTGCAGCTCAGTGAAGGATGTCGAGCCGCTTGGGAAACTCGGGCTGCAGTCCGCCATCTCTCGCCACTGGAGTCCAGCCAGTTCAAACGCCCAAATCAAAATCCGGTTTTAGTTCTGGTCTGGTTTTGAAGATCATTTGGCAGATTTGATTAGGCCCGGTATCCAGTGCATCACGCTATTGGAATAAACAAGCAGTTGTCATGCAATGATCTTAACTATCTACCGTACTATCTCTTAAGTGACTGAGTAAATATAGTATCGCAGAGTGAAACCCGACTGCCATTAAAGTATCTGTAGCCCAGCCGTGTTTCAGATCAGAGAGGTTACAGGGACCTCTGCCGGGCTGGGAGGTATCTGGGTATGAAGCCTGGACTGAAGGTCGATTCCATGACAAGGACACTGCTGTTCAGTTGCACCTCTTGCTCTGGACAGTGGGTTATTTTGGGGCTCTGATATAAATAGTCACAGAATCCATCCATCTATTTTTATACAATTGCTTGAGGAACTATTTTGAAATGTAATTGTACATTTAGGCTATTACAATTAACATCCTGTATATATATGTGCTTCTTTTCTTCTGATTTTTAATGTAAGATTAATATCGAGTTAGTTCAAGTCGTTACAAACAGAAACACCTCAGTTGCAGAGCAGCCGCAATCACGAATGACAGCCTTGTGGTATTTGAATGTTATTAGCCTAGTAAAACACAGCCCAGACCATCTCTGTCCAAGGGATCCGTGGGCTGTTAAAGTCAACTGGAGATTTGCAAACAAACCCAATGAAACTAATGATGTATAACAATGAAGCATTACAAAACAAATATGGATACATTTTTGTTGCAGATTTAAAATATTTAAAATATAAATAAATGAGCAACTGGAATATTAGTGACAGTCGAAGGTGTCGCATGGGACACATTTTCTGTCCCACAAGACACAATTTATTTGGCTGGTATTTCAATATTACAGGTGTTCTGATATCAAACACGGCTAAATAACTCATCTTGTCCTCTGTGTGGTCTGTGCAGCAGGAATACAATCATCAGGTCACTGAGTGTTTGATTAGTGCTGAAGAAAGTCCTGTCCTAGCTGTGACTGTCCCCTGTGACACAACCAATGTTCCCAATTAAGACCCAATTACCTAATTAACCAATTGTTGACTGTTGTGTGAGGGACAGCTAGGGATGCTGCTAGTCGGAAATGTAATCACAGAGTGGTAATAATATATTACAAGAAAAAAGAGGCTAGTACTTCTGTACCATTTTCCTTTCAGCGTCGTAAATATAAGATTATCGATTGATGTGGGTATTTTTAGCGGTTCGTTTTACTGTTAAACATGATTGGTCGGCCATTTTGTCTCATGGTCTCAGTCTGGCTGACTGAAGAGGAGGTAGATGGTTTCATTTCATCCAGCTCTATTTATTTATTCAACCAGTGAAACAAATATGAAATAAACTAGCCAGTCTTTGTTTTATATTCAAAATTGTATCAAAACTTAAGCGCCCCCCTCACCCCCCCAAATAAATAATGAAATAATAAATCCATGTAGGTACAGTAAGACTGAGTTTCACAACAGTAGGCCTACAAATCATGTAAACAGATCAAGCGAGACTACACCGAATTGAAAGTTTAAAGAGTGTCGATATATAATTAATAGTCTTCTATGAACGATTTCAATAACTGGGACCTTGCATTTTCTAAAGTAATACGTTTTCTTTTCTTTTTTTTGCGTTTCAAAGCAGTCCAGTGTAAAAACTACAGCTACATTTTCATAATGGTGTAACGTACAAACAGGAATGGGTGATTAAAAATGCTGTAAGAATATAAATTATTAATTTTGAAACAATTTGAAAACAATGTGTGTGTATATATGTACAATATTGTTATAGGTACCGTGTCTCTCCAAATCCAGGGCTGCAGACGCTGCTGTACTGGACTGTAATGACTAACGACTGAAATAATCTGGTATCTCAGAGGCACAGGATCACAATGAGCTTCAGCTTTTATAAAGGGGAGTGTTACTGAATGCATTAGTGCAAGTTCCCGAAAATGATAGTATCTATTCCAAAGTGTATATCTTTCTGCACTATATTTCAGAAACTAGTATATAGTTTCAGTTCTTGTGATCGTTTTGTCTTTCTTCCGGTGTCTTAAAAGTCCCAGAATGCATTGCGTGATTGACTAAGTAAGACCAGTCTAAGGGTGGACTGCAATGGTTTTAACTGAGTGTCTGTTGTTAGTATTATTGTTATAATGATATTGAGATGGAGACTTAGGGCCAGATTAAATAAAAACTTTGACCCACCCACTAATAGCAAACTACAAACTTGTTCATCATTTATGTTGTTACATTTATGATTAGAAGAAAGTGTCATCTTACTAAAAATGAAGCCGCAATTGAGTATAGTTCTTTAGTTTTCTATTAGCGGGTGGGTCAAAGTTTTGATTTAATCCCACCCTTAGTATATGTTTTGAAACCGGCCCAAGGTGGTTCTACTCTAAAGTCTGGTCAGGGGACTCCTGTGCTGATCTTCAGTATGTTTTGTGGAGAGTACCAGAGTGACCAGTACATCGGGACACTCGCTGGTGCTTAAAGGCACTTAAAGCTGCCCTCCAGTGTTTGTTCTTGTGCCACCAGGTTTCTGGGAAGCAGCCAGACTGGGTAGTGTGAGTAGTGGGGTATGGGGTGGGCATGGGGGCCAGAAGGGCTGACTGCTGTTCTGTGTTTGTGTTCTCTCCTGCAGTGATGCAGTGAGTTCAGCCTGATTGAGGAATCATAATTCAACAGCAACGCCACAGAAACAACAACTATAGCACAGCAAAGACTCAAGACTCAACTGGCACCCCTATCTTAGAGCCCCTGGACCACAAGCGTTGGAGTGTTGTCCTGGTGCAGGGAGAGGAGGAGGGACTGGGGTCTTACAGATGGCTCCTAGGAAGGAGATCAAGTACGAGGACCGGCTGGCGATCGTGTCTCTGCACCAGCAGGGCCTGTCGGGCCGGGCCATCGCACGGCAGGTCAACGTGTCGCACAACGGCGTGCAGACCACCTTGAGCCGCTACCGTCAGACAGGCAGCTGCGTCAACAAGCGGGGGCGCGGGCGCAAGAGGAAGACCAGCCGGCAGCAGGACCGGCAGATCGTGCGGCGCTGTGTGGCCGACCGTTGGCAGACCAGCACGCAACTGGCCGCCCAATTCAACGCCACCGCCGCCGTGTGCATCTCTAAGGAGACGGTGAAGCGGCGGCTGCGCGAGGCCGGGATGATGTGGACGGCGGCGGGAGGGGACAAGGGGGCGGCGACGACCAGGGCTCTGCAGAAGAGGCGCGGCGTGGCAAGGGAGGAGGCAGACAGAAAGTCGCGACCCTCAGACACACCTAGGAGACAGAGGACTGACACTAAGACTCACAAACTAACAGGAGTGAAAAGAAGAGGAGGGGGCTGTGATTGTGGAGACTGAGCTGAGCTTTAATGTTTACGAGAGCACTACTGCAGTACTACATCATAACATTTGTGTTATCAATTCATACTCCTCCTCACATGAATGAACACAGATCCTGCCTTAAAAACTACAGGAACAAGAGGTGTAAAATGTGGGTAAATGGCTCCGTCTGGGGACTGTGATGGGAACTGCACCCAACCTCATCGTTGTGGGATTGGTCATTCATTGATCATTAGGAAGTACTGTGAGGAGGATCAATAAATAAACCTGCAAAACACAAAGGCAGAACAGTGTGGAGCGTTCCTGTCCTCGTCCTTTCTTCTCTATCTCTATCTCTATCTCTGTCTCTCTCCTCTCTCCCCCTCACTCTCTCAGGTCTGATCTCCCTTTCTGAATGAATACATCTGGACCTTGATTTGTTTTGTGAGGAAACGTGTAGTGAAAAAGACACAGAACCAAGTGTGTGTTTGAAAATATTTTATTGATTAATGAGAATAAATAAAGATGAGAAACAAACAGACAGAGAGAGAAGGATATGTATACAATATAAAAAAGGTCAGTTACAATAAAACACCCAGGTGCTCCAATGACTGAGAACATTCAGTGGTCCCTTATTAATTATAAATCTGAGAAATAAAAAATAATAATAGCAAAGCCCAAGAAGAAGGTCAGGGGCGGAGGGGTCAGAGGTCAAAGGGCAGTGCAGTGGGGGTACTGGAGTGTGGCTGTCAGGTCAGGGAGAGGTCGTACAGGGGTCAGGTCACAAGTGGGGTCACACAGGGGTCAGGGGGTGCTCTGCTGGGCCAGGTTGATGTGGCAGGGCTTGCAGAGGATGCGGTCGTCCAGGGGGAAGCAGCCCTGATCAGTCGGCTCCGGAGACAATTGCACGCCACACACCTGAGACACAGACAGGCAGAGGAAATTAATCAATGGGTGTATCATGTGTTGAGCGGGGTGAGTACAGTGCAGTGTGTGCAGTGGGTGTATGCATTGTAGTGGGGTGTGTGTGCAGGGCAGTGTGTACAGTGCAGTGGAGTGTGTACCGTGCAGTGGGGTGTGTGCAGTGCAGTAAATGAGTGTACAATGAGGTTGTACAATGTCAACAGTGTAGTTTGCAATGAGTGGGCTCTGTGGAACATGGTAGTGGTAGCAGTGTGCAATATGTAGTGCAGTGTGTGCAGTATGCAGTGCAGTGCACAGCGAAAGGGCTCTGCGGTACCTGGCAGCAGTAGCAGGCCTCATGGAAGCTGCGGCCCAGACACTCCACAGTGTACAAGTCCCGGCCATCCGGTGCTGGGATGATCAGCTGTTCACACACACAGCAGCGAGATGCAAACCTCCTGCACAGAGAGAGAGAGATGAGGGAGGCAATAAGCAGGTGCCTGGCCGACTGTGCAGCACAGTAACAGTGTACAGTATGTTCATATGGGATGTGATGTATATCCGGGTGTGTGGTGTTTAGGGGGGGTTTGGTACCTGTAGTAGTCAAGCAAGCAGTGAAGTTCGTTGTTGTCGTCCACTGCGAATCGCTCGGCTCCGATTGGCTGGCTGCACACAACACAGGTGAAGCAAGCAGGGTGGAAGGCCTTGTCCAGGGCCCTGATCACTTGGTCCTGGATCACCTGCCCACAGCGCCCGCACTGCTCCAGCGTGGCCTGCAGGGGGAGCAAGAGAGCACTGAGACACAGCAGGGCAGCCTGAGCCCCACAATCACACACATACAAACGCACACACAAATGCACAAACACATACACATACAAACGCAGTGTGTCAATGTCACCGTTTTACAGTGTCCCATTATGTCAGTGTGTCAGTGTACCTGGTAGCAGGGCTCGCACAGTGGGGTCCCGGCCTTGTTGTAGTACAGCTCCCCAGCCAGCGGGTGGCGACATTGGCGGCACAGGAAGCAGGCAGGGTGGTACGTCCTGTTCATCGCCTCGATCGCTGGGGAAGCAAGCGGCACTGACTTACGGCAAAAACCACAGAGCTCTGGAAGCAAGAGAGAGAGGGAAACAGTGAGAGATGCACAACAAAATACATATACTTACATGGATATATGGTCATGTGTCTGTGAGTGTGTGTTGTGTTTTGTTTTGAACTGTTTTATTGTCAGTTCAATTTCAGGATGTCTTTTTATGACTCGATTTCTTAGCAGACACCCTTATCCAATTATTACAATATATCACAGAGAATTGTTGAACCTCTCACTCTTTCACCATCATTCTCTTGTTCATTTTTCTTCCACTCTGCCCTCTATATACTCCAGGTGTGCAGTGTGTAGAGTGTATATTCCTCGTTCACCCCCATCCCTCTGTTCTTCCCCCTTTCTCTCTCTTTCTGTACCTTTGCTCTCACAGTCCAGCAGTTCTGATTGGATGTGCTGCTGGCCTTGCAACACCTGCTTGTCACCACCAGGGGGAGCTCCCTGTCCATGCTGACTCCCGACCACACCACCCTGCAATGGCCACAAGAGGGCAGCATTGATATACAAATACATATTAGACAAAGTACAAACCTTAAAACAGAGGGCTGCAACAGCAGGTCCACCTAAATGTTTACAGAGACTCCATTCAGTGTCAGTGTTCCGTTTCTCTGTTCTCCTACCTGCAGTTGGGGGGCCGGTGGACTGTGCAGCATCTCTGCGCTGGAGACAGGAGGCACTGGGGTGTACAGGGAAGGCGGGGGCGGGGGTGGTGTGGAGTGCTGGGTCAGGGTTGCTTCCTCAGGAGGGGGCGGGGGTGGCAGGTCTGACAGCAGAGAGCAGTGAGGAAAAGAGAGGAGAGAGGAGGGAGGAGAGACCAGAGAGGGAGAGGAGGGAGGAGAGAGGAGAGAGGGCAAAAAGCAAGAGGGGAGGGTTAGAGAGAGCGGGAGAGGTAGTAGAGAAGAAATAGACAGGGAGAGTAAGGAGAAAGAGAGGGAAAGGTGGAGATGGGGAGATATGTCAGTTATTACTATTATTATATGACAACATAGTTTTGTTCCCTTGCAAGTGCCTTTATAATTAGTATTATGATTATTATTATGATATGAGAATCACTAACTCCTCTTCCGTTCTTGCGCTACACATACCAAACTTCATATTGTGATTCACATTCTATATAATACGCTGCTTTGTCAATCAGTGTTACACTCTAATACTGTGACACTATATGATCAATAATTATTGATTTATAATCTATCAATTATAAATGCAAACATGCCATTGACAACAAGCAGAGCGAATTGTGATGTATTATGTTCAAAAGCCAATTAACAGTAAGGATTTACAGGTATTCAAGCACATTCCTGTATTATTAAACAACTAGAATTGAAAGTCTCTGCAGATACTCTGTCTGCATGTGAAAATATTTTCTGCATGATATATAGTGGGATATGCATTATTGTGTGGTAGTATGAGCAGGTGATAGTTTCAATCAAAGTAGTAGTAGTACTGTAAAATTTAGATTAGGAGTTATATGCATCAGGAATAGTATGTCCATCATTATTATTAAAAACTATTATCTTATTAATAATAATTATACATTCTTATACCAACTTACATACTATCATGAACATGAACACACCTGCAATTATTCTACATCTACGAACCTACTTACCTTTACACGCTGTTTATAATGCACACGACTCCTAACCTAAATTATACTACTATTTAAATAACAAACTATCACTGATATTAACCTGCATGCTACCATTAAAATAATACATTTCCAGTAAAATAGCAAACAAATTACTGTCCCATGCAAAGTATCTACAGATACTTTAAATTCTAGTTATTATGATAATGATGATGATAGTGATTGTAGTCAGTCAGTGATAGGTTGTCCTGCTGCTTATATTTTGTGTTTTCCTGCACTTTAGAAGCATCTCAATTAACCTTTACCTACACAAAACCACGCATAAAACAGAGCATGCACAAACACAGCAATACAGAGCCTCACTACTCCACCTCCCTAACACACCCCACTCACCATCAGTGCAGTTATCTCCTGCTGTTGGCTGTCCATTGGCAGAGGGGGGTGGGGGTGGTAGTTTCCTGGTGAGGCCAGTGGTGATGGGGGGAGGCTGGGGCACTGCACCAGGGCTGGAGGGCGTGGTGGCATTGAGTCTGGTGTACTTGGAATTGATGCCAGTCAGTGTGCCTGCTTGTTTGCCCGTCTGTGTGCCAGTCAGTGTGCCTGCTGGTTGGCCAGTCTGTGTGCCAGTCAGTGTGCCTGCTGGTTGGCCAGTCTGTGTGCCAGTCAGTGTGCCTGCTGGTTGGCCAGTCTGTGTGCCAGTCAGTGTGCCTACTGGTTGGCCAGTCTGTGTGCCAGTCAGTTTGCCTGCTGGTTGGCCAGTCTGTGTGCCAGTCAGTGTGCCTGCTGGTTGGCCAGTCTGTGTGCCAGTCAGTGTGCCTACTGGTTTGCCAGGCTGTGTGCCAGTGGGTGTGCGGGGCGTGGCACGGGAGGGAGTCGCCAGTGTGATGAACACAGATGACACCATCCTCTTCTGGGGCGTCTGGGCTGCCATCATTACTGCAACACACACGGACACACAATTAAAACCTCATTATCAACACCACGAACACACAGTACTGAAAGTATCGCACACACAATAACAACAACAACAACTACAACACAATAGCTCAGCCCTGCCTGCAGACAACCAACATGACACACCCCTGTTACAGTACACTGCTCTGTGTGTTTTGGCGTGTTCTCACCCATATTTCACAAAATACACTCCATACTCACACATACACATTCACACACATTCACACAATGATGTCAGAGCTGAATGATACAATATCAGTGTGTGTGTGTACATGAGTGTTTAAATTTCAATCTGCATGTTGAAAAATAAATATTTGCTGTTTGACTAAATATTTAAATAAATCCTAAATCTGGGCTTAATTAAATTAAACATGTAACTTTGAAATAAATATTCAACTTAAATCCTGTGACCCACAAACATACATATTTAACTTTTTAATAAATGTTTCAATTAAATCTAAATGTAAAATCTAAATCTGAATGTTAAATCTAAAAGTTTAATCTAGGGGGTTATGCAAATGAGTCTGGTGTACGTCAACTTCAAACAGCAAATATTTATATAAACGGAGATTTCTTTAAGTATTTATTTTAAAATTTGAAATGTTTATAAATGTAGAAAAATGGCTTAAATATTTACTAAATCTGGAAAAACAGACAAGATTTAAGTTAAATCTGTGAAAAAAGACACCAGAAAAAAGTGCATTGTTTTACAGTTGTAAAATATATATGTGTGTGTACGTATACACACTGATAGGAGTTCCGCTGCAATGGGGAACTCCCAGTCAGTCAATACTGAGCAGCAACTCCCTGCAAACTCACTGTGTGTCTGTAGATAAGCCAAACTCTCACACTCACACACACACACTCACAGTACAGTGGTACAGTGTCATACAGTGCAGTACAGTGTAATATAGTGTCATTCAGTGTGGTACAGTGTCATACAATGTGGTACAGCTCTTGTACTGCAGCTCTCCAGGAACAGGCCTGTACCGTGCAGCAGTGTGCAGCAGATATAGTTGTGTCTGACAGTCTGACCCTGGGCTGCAGACAGTGAACAGGCAGAGAGCCAGATGCCAGTTCACGTCCTGAGACACTCCGACACTCACACACTGACACTCACACACAGTCACTCACTCTCTCTCTCTCTAACACACACACACTGTACACACTGTACAACACACACACACTGTATACCTCACAAACACACACACTGTATACACTGTACAACACACACACCATATACACTGTACAACGCACACACACACTATACCTCACAAACACGCACTGCATACACTGTACAACGCACACACACACACTATACCTCACAAACACGCACTGCATACACTGTACAACACACACACACACACACTGTATACCTCACAAACACACACACTGTATACACTGTACAACGCACACACACACACTATACCTCACAAACACACACACACACAGACTGTATACACTGTACAACGCACACACACTGCATACACTGTACAACACACACACACACTGCATACACTGTACAACACACACACACTGTATACACTGTATAACACGCACACACTGTATACCTCACAAACACCCTGCATACACTGTACAACACACACACACTGTATACACTGTACAACTCACACAGACAGTATACAATGCACAACACACACATTGTATACACTGTACAACACACATACACACACTGTATACCTCACAAACACACACACACAGACTGCATACACTGTACAACACACACACACACACACACACACACACTGCATACACTGTACAACTCACACAGACTGTATATACTGCACAACACACACACAGAATCCTGCCCACCTTTCACTACACAGCTGCCCTGCTCTGTACTCTGCTGTCTGTATAACTCATGCCGCTCGTGCTGTGAAGCTGCCTGGTCATCTCTCTGTACAGAGGCTCGCCTCAGCACTGCCCCACAGTGCCCTGGACCAGCCCTGGAGCTTCATAGAGGTGGAAGAAGAGCTATAACTAAGAGCAATGGTCTGTGTGTGTGTGTTGTGTGGGGTTTATGTCTTTTGTTTGGTATCAGATGCTCTGCTCTTTAAAATCTTCTCCTGGACAAATTGCTTCCACCGGGACTCGGCAGAGCTCACCTGAGGACAAGGTGTGAGAATCGCTGCTCTGCCGCTCTCTCTCTGTCTCTCTCTCTCTCTCGGTCCCCTGGAGTCTGTGGTGTCTGTGCAGCAGCTGTTCCTCAGTGTTCCTCTGTCCCAGAGAGCCGCTGCCGAGACCGAGAACACTATCAGCTCGCTGGAAAGGCCACTCCTTTTCCTGCAACACTTCACTCTGTCCCTCCCACCCTCCCCCATCTCCCCTCTTCTCCTCCTCCCTTTCTCTCTCTCCCTCCCCCCCAGTGACACCAGCTTTTTCTCAACCGTAAAAGGTGAACAGTTAGTGGCTCAGGCTGTGTGCTGCAAAAGACTGACACACACACTCACTCCCTCTCACACAACACACACACACTCACTCTCTCACACTGACACACACTTACTCACTCACTCACAAACACACACACACCCACACTCACTCTCACATGTCCAGACAGCCCCTGCCCCCCATCTCCTCCCTCTCTCTGAGCAATGCAACAGGATGTGACTCCAATACCTGCCCCCACCTCTCTCTCCCTCCCTCTCTGGCTTCTTCCCTCTCTCTCTTTCCCAAACTCCCCAAGCCCAGCCCCCCCTCACCTATTCCCTCCTTCTCTTTCTCTCACTTTGCAGCCTCCCCTCTCTCTCCCCTCCCCCACCCCCCTGGGCAGCCCTGCTGTCAGCTCTCTCTGGTCTCTGTTGTGTCTCAGTTAATGTGGAAAAAGCTCAACAGCATTATTATTAGTAGTAGTGGTGCTTGTGGTATTGTTATTTCATGGCCCTTGACAATAGCAGGAGAGGTGCACTGTGAATTATAGATTATAGAGCTGAGTGGGGTAGTGACAAACTCTCTCCTGGCACGGCACACTTACAGCAAAGAGACAACTTCAGCTACACACACACACACTGACAACTGTTTTAACTATATTATTTTGCTATTGTTTACATGACTAAAATGAGACTGACATGTCACTTTATATTTTTGTATGTATTGTAATACTTCTATTTGTCTTGTGTACTATGTCAGTATGTGTTTTTATGTAGGCACACTTTCTGCAGAAACACTTTCCCCTCTGGGATAATAAAGTTGATCTAATCTAATCTAAAAATGAGAGACTTCACCTGCACACACACACAATGTGTACATCTGTATACTCCAGGTGTGCAGTGTGTAGTCTGTATGTTCCAGGTGTGCAGTGTGTAGTCTTTATACTCCAGGTGTGCAGTGTGTAGTCTGTATGTTCCAGGTGTGCAGTGTGTAGTCTTTATATTCCAGGTGTGCAGTGTGTAGTCTGTATACTACAGGTGTGCAGTGTGTAGTTCATATACTCCAGTCTAGACAGAGACATCACACACACACACACTGCAATGGGGGGGGTGTGTTCTCAGCGCTGTGTTGGAATGTGCCGTAGCGAGATGGAGCTTGCCCATGATGACATCACCCTCTCCCCAGCCAGGGGGTCAGAAGGTCACCTCGTCTCTCAATCATAGAGCTAAGAGGAGGGGCCACACTGCCAGGAGCCGTGTGAGGGATGGAAAGAGGGAGAGATGGAAAGGGAGATGAAGAGAGAGGGAGCAAGTAGGAGATGCAGAGGCAAAACTGTACATGCAAACTCCTATATGACAGTCCAGTGCGTTTGTTTTTTATTTGCAGTGTGTGAATACGTCCTGTATGTTTGCAGCTGTCTGTTGCGTGTCAGTTTTGTTAGTGTTGTTGTTTTGTTGGGTTCTCTTTCTCGATCATCCCCTGGTTCCCTCCCCCTCTTCCTCATTCCTCTACACTCTCTTTCTCTTTCAGTCTCCAAATCTGTACAAGCGGAGTGCCACACTGACACACTGCACTCCATCGCAATAGCAGGAGAAGCAACAGCACGTAGTAGTTCTAACACACTTGACAGACACACTTTACAGACATATTGACACATTGTACGTACACGTGCTGTGTTCAGACACATTGATGCACTGTATGGACACACTAACATCTTACAGACACACTATAGAGACATCTATGTGCTGTATAGACACACTGCCAGAATATATGTACACACTGTGCGCACACTGACACTGACTGTAAAGACACAGTGTTACAGGCCTGAGGCAATGCAGACACACTGACACAAAGTACCGACACACACACAAACACTGACACAATAATACACAACACAGTGGGAGAAAATAATACTCATATAATAAAAAAAAACAACCACAAAACAAAAGCAACCAAGACCAGCCCCTGAGATCCAGCCAAGTCCCTAGAGCCACACAGTGCTTCCCCGAGGACATGGGGATCTGGAGCCCCCGGCTGGCCAAGACCGGGACTGCAAAACCATACAGCCCTGTGAACTGTCATCATTCTGGAGTGGAGTCCTGTCTTCTCCCTCCTTCACTTTCTCTCCCCTTTACACTTTCACTCTATCTATCGCTCTGCCCCCCCCCCTCTCTCTCTCTCTGTGTTGAGGTTACAGTTGGAGTGACAGGAGCTGGAAGATCTTAACACAGAATCAAGTGTCACCCATTAGAAAAAAGCAGGCCGAGTCTCCAGCCATGCAGCCCAACTCCTCTCGCCAACCGATTCGGCCATGTCCTAGTGTCAGTGAGTGTCTCAGTGTGTGTGTGTGTGTGTGTGTGTGTGTGTGTATGAAAGATTGGGTGTCTATATGGTCAGTGTGGGAGCCAGCAGGGTTACACAGTCTCCTCTCCGGTGTGACATCACAGTGTGTGAGGGGGCGGGGCTACAGGTCTTTCCTGCGTGGCTGTGTGACCTCCTCATGACCTTGCCATCGTTTGGCCTCCCTCTGTCGGCCCACAGACGACCTGTAGGGGGGGTCATCAATGTCCTGCAGAACAGACATTCAAACACACAGAGAGACACTGACAGTCAGACACTCATAGAGATGAGACAAGTAGACGGACACAGACCTACGTGCCCTCTGCCCTCTCGCTGACCCCTCTGACCTGTGCACGGAGAGCAGACAGCATGTCCCCAGCGGTCAGCAGGCAGCAGGCCTCGCCCAGCAGGCACACACCGATGTCCAGCACGTCTGTCCAGCGGCCCACGGTCAGCATCAGCACCAGCAGTCCCCCCAGACGCACCCCTGCTGTACGGAAAACCACCCCCTCTCCGGGCCGCTGCTGCTGCTCCTCTGAGTCGGGGGTGGCAGAGGGATAGAAAGGGTAGTTAGTTATGACAGGGAATATCCCAGATGCACATCAGCTCCAGTCCACTGCCCATCCTGCACTCTTCTCTAGTCCCATTCCCTCTCCGTTCTCCTCTCTCAACCATCCCTCCATTCCTCCCTACACTCCCTCTCCCTCACAAATCCCCTCTTACCCTGCATGTACACCACCAGCAGGGTGTAGCAGATGGTGAGGGGCGTCCAGAAGCGCAGGGCGTCTCCGGTGGACAGGAAGTCGCGGTTGACGAGGGCGACTGCAGCGATGTCGGCCACCAGGAAGCAGAGGCTCAGGGCCCGGCGCAGCAGGCGGGGCAGGGAGCAGCCGTGGGACAGCAGGGTCAGGCACAGCCCGCAGTAGCGCTGGGAGCTGTGCAGGGGGTACAGTACCCCCACGTGGCGCCAGGCCGACTGTGCACACCAGGACAGCAGTCCCGCCAGCCCCGCTGCCAACACCAGCCCCAGGGTCCGCTGCGCCGCCCCCTCCTGCAGGAAGCTCAGGCTGCAGGTCAGCGCGCAGCCCAGCGAGAACTGGCACTGAACCAGGAGCTGCCCCCCAGGACCCTGCCCAGAGCACACGGTCAGTACTGCTGCTGTAGGGGCGTTAGTTTATCTTTGGCAGCTGATAAATGTGTCTTTTGCATGCATCTCTCAGTCTCTCTCTCTGTGTGTCCACCTCTCTCACTGTCCATCTCTCTCTGTGTGAGTCTGTGTGTGTGTGTGTGTGTGTGTGTAGTGGGAAAATGTTATTGTATTATTTTCTTTATATTATTAATGGTTTCATGTTGGTCTATAAAGCAATCATTAGTCTGTATTTACTCTGTTCTGGGGACTACTTTCATTATTAGTTCTTAGTGCATTTCTGTCTAAGAGGTTACTTCAATCAAGCATTGTCTTTTGATTATTTCAATCTGTACTATCTTTAGAATTATTCAATCAGCTATTACTTTTCAGTTAATTCATTCAGCCACTTCCTTCATATATTCAGATATTCAATCAGCTGGAACAGTCAAACAGTATGGAGATTGTGTGTTTTGGGGCACAGGTATTTGATTAAGGACTTAAAACAATGCATTTGATAACATCTGCTGCCTGAAGAATGCTGACCATCACCAATCAACTCATCAAACAACAGAAATAAACTCAGGTCTGTTAATTATTATTAAACTGTTTTGTGTAACTGAAGCTGAATGAGATAGATAGATAAGATTGTAACCCATTGTCTATCTGAAGATACAAAAAGACTTGTCCAAATGCACATCCCTAGTTCTGTTCTTCACTTCAAGAGAGAGGAGGGCTCCTAGTTAGCCTGTATTTATGTTTTATAAACTTGTTACTACTTCGTCGGTGTATCCTGGGATTTACCGAAACCACTACACGTGTGTCCCTCTCTCTTTCTATACTTCAATCCCGTCTCTCTCCCCATCCTCCCTCTTACCTGCTGCCCAGCGACTCGGGCGGAGACGGCCCTGAGGGAGAACTCCAGCACCAGCAGGGCAGCAACCCGTGGGCCCACCAGCGCCAGCAGCCCAGTCAGCACCCACAGCACAGCCCAGTCCAGCAGCCCGCCCCCCCGCAGCCCGCCGCGCACCGCACTGCAACACACACACTGAGACAATGCAATAACAGATACAGGTAAACTGGACTCCCCTCCAAAGGCGCACACACATTCTTCCCTCTCTCACTGTCAGACAGACACACACACACACTCACTCACACACATCAGTATCGGAGTAGCACACACTGTAATAAGTCATCAGACTCACCTACAGCCCCCAATGTACAGATGGATCCTCATCAGGTTGCACAGCACGGAGATCCCACAGGACGCCACCAGCCCTGCCAGACACACACACACACACACACACAGCATCACCACCAAAATATACAGCTATACAGATGCAAATACACAGTGACTCACAGGCACGTACACACCTAGCACAACTACACAGGCATGAGTGCACACACAACAAGAACAGCTACAACGTTTAATTCATATATTATTCTTCTAGTTTACCTTGCAGCAGACAGTCCAGCGGGTTTGCAGAGAGCGGCCACAAGCCGGGGACCCCGGGCAGCCAGGAGCGCAGGAAGGACAGCATGCCGGGGTTTGGGGATGAGCAAAACACAGGCGTTTCAGCGTCGTCCCCCCCCCCAAGATATATACAACTAAACAGATATCAGAGTGAGAGCATAAACTGCAGACAACTTTACAACAACCACCCAATTGGTGTCACACAGGTATACGCTGTTTTAAGTGCAAAGCCGGCCCTGGTCTCTGTGTGCGTCTCTCTCTGCCTCTCCCTGTCTGCTGGAGGTCCAAAGGTCGGGAGAGAGACTGTGCGAGAGACAGGCGCGGTTGGGGGGGGGGGGCAGTTGGACATATATGGACAGACAGCGTGCATGTGGGGACAGTTGTGGTCTTTCGTGCTGGATTCATGCATCGCTGGTCGTCCCTGCCCAGCTGCTGGTCTGAGACAGGGTCGAGGGACCGAGGAAAGCGTGCATTGCGCGGAGAGAGCCGGGGGTGTGGGGGCGGAGGGGCGTGTCAGCGATGGCAGTACTGTGCGAGCTTTGAACCGTGCCAGCTGATTTGTATCCCTTTAACAACCAGGGACAGAGACGTGGAATATAGTATTGGCTTATAGGCACATACACAGCAATGGCTAAACATGTGGCGCTCTCTCTCCGTCTCATTAATACGTAGAGTTTATGAGTTCTGCATCTTTTCTTCTGCTATGTACATGATGCTAGTGTAGTATCATCGCCCCCGTGTGGACGAAGGGATGCACTACCACGTCGAAGAGCGGCTGGTTATTTCCTTGTCTATCTCTGTGTCAGTGTCAGTTTGTCTGTAATTCAGTATGATTCAGTGTGACATGAACCAGTTTTTTTTTAAAGACACTGTTGTGGGAACATGCAGACTCTTGTTCTCTTTCAAGATCTTTATTATTTATGTATTTATTAATGCATGTATTTATTTACTAGAAATATTACAGCTTTTGCCATACGAAACTTAGTTAGAAACCTACCTTTGTCCATTCCCTGTAATTGACCTCATCCTATATTCCGTAAACTTTTTAGTTAATAATAATAATAATCATCATCATCATAATAATAATAATAATAAACACAATGTAGGCTACAATGTATTACATGTGAGATACTAGATATCAGTCTGTTATTCATTAAAGTGTTATAAGGGTCCAAGGGGACAAGAGTGCAGTCTTTGACCCATATGGTCAGTGTGTTCATGTGTATAGTATACTTTACCATATTTTACCATGCTACACAGCATTACACCTTATTATATTTGAAGATGTGGTAGACTGTACTTCACCACCATATTATTACCATGATTTTGCCATGTTTTAACATGCCACAGAACACTACACTTTACTGTGTTTTTACCACAGTACACCACACTAACCTTTACTCTTGCAGGGGACAAAAGTGTCCCGTTTTGCCCATGGTCCTGTGTGAAATTTGTTGTTCTAATGACAGTCGTTTGTTTTTCACAGTGTGTTGTTTTATCTGAGAATCCCAGAACTTAGATTTGATATAATAATAACAATAATAATACTACTTCATACTCTCATTAACATATCTGCTATTATACTACAGATACTAACCGATATACTTTTACACACTATTCCTGATGCACACCACTCCTAACCTAAATTAGACTACTACTGTACTTCGATTACAAATTATCACTGATATTAACCTGCTTACTACCATACAATTATACATATCCAGTAATATAGCATGAAAATAGTACTGCAGATAATATATCTTCAGGTACTTTACATTCTAGTTACTCTTTTTTATTTATAAAAAAATGACATATACACATATATAAATATAGTTATCATTATTTTCCAACATAAATGTAATAAACCAAAAAAGCTTATTAAAGCCCAGTGTTAACTCAGTATTTTGCAGAGTCTTAAACCCCCCCCCCCCCCCGCCGCAGTCCACTAGTGTGTCTGTCTGTATATCTGTTTGTGTTTGTGTGTCATAGGTTATAGGGTCATAGGTCACCCTTTACAGCACCGCTCTGTAAAGACTAGGAAAAGCTTCTTTCTGATCCCTGGTTATTATTATTATGAATTATAAGTATTATTCAGCTGGTGGTGGTGTGTTGTGTTGTGTTCAGTGCACTACACTACAGTCTGATGCACTGCTCTACACTATATCTTCTTCCCAGTCAATATCAAGGGAAGAATTAAGGTGTGACCTCTGACCCCTGCTCTATATTGTTAAGGAAGAACAACAGTAATGATTGCCAACCCTGAGCATCCTCCACTCGTACAGTGTCTCTGAGCCCCGATGACCGCTCTGGTAAACCACGCCTGTGTAAACCACGCCCCTTCCCTGGCAATGGTTAACCACACACTCTCCTCTGTTCCATCTCCAACTCCCTTACCACTATCACAAACCATGCCACTCATAAACATTGCCCCTCCCCTCGACCAATCCCTCTACAGAGATTAATCACACCCTTTCCATTGCTGTAAAACCCCATACTCCCAATTACATGAACATCAAACCCCACCTATTTGTTTCAACACCCCCCACCCTTGAGTCTCTAGGCCAATCCCTGGGCATTTGCACTATGTGGCTCCTCCCCCCAACACCATCTCCAGTCTGTATCAAGTGCTCAGCTCTGCCCCTCACCACACTGATATAAAAAAGCTCGCTGGCGCAGCAGGTCCCAGAACAGCATGCTGAGTACAGTGTGGGGGCCCAGCCGCAAGAAGGCTGGGCCCAGGCCCTTGTATAGGCCCAGTGGCCCCTCTGCCCTGCACACCCGTGCAAAGCAGTCCAGGAAACCGCGGTAAATACGACCCTGAGAGAGAGGGAAGGAAGAGGGACAGAGGGAGAAGAGGTGAGAGTCAGAGAGCAGCTGTAATAGTATGTAAAAGTAAGTAGGTTAGTTAGTAGCTGTAGTATAATAGCAGATATAGTCATACATGATAGTATGTAAGTTAGTATAAGTATATATACAATTATTATTATTATAAATACATATTATTAATATTATTATTATAACTGCTCATACACCCCCAGGATTAATTAAACTGTTTCAGCATCATAACTCCTTTCTAATATGCAAATACAAGCCCAATAATGAGAAGACAGACAAGTGTGGTGCAGGACAGCCAAAAAGTGTCATAACGCCATCAAAAAACTTCTTGCGGACCGCTTGGTGTTGCAGTCAGTTTTGTTGCTGTTTTTTCTCATGAGTAAAGTCAAACAGGTCAGTCGGGTTTGGAGTAGTGATGCTTCAGTGACAATGCAGTCATAGTATAATAGCAGGTAGGTTAGTGTCTGTGCTTATGTGTAAGTCAGCACTGTATACGTATATGTACCTCAGCAGCAGTGATACACAAAATGTAGTTTAGTAATAGTAGTGTATGTAGGTCAGTCATTTGTGCTGATGACCTGAGAGCACAAGCTCAGCTCAATAACCTGTGTAAGATGCTACTCAGTCAGACCAGTGGTGTTGTGGTAATATAATAAGTGGGCAAACTATATGGGCCAAAGATAAGGACGCACTGTCCCCAACGACACAGCCCTGTCCCCAACCATATAGCCCTGTCCCCAATGACACACTACTGCCCTTTCTGACACTTTTTAATGACTGAATGACTGATACACTACCAGATAATACATCCTCACTGCTGATTGACTATGAAACATAATATTTACTTCTGATTGGCTATAGAAAATATGACATCACAAGAGTGTTTCTGAATGTTCTGCCACTGTTTTCAATTTTTCTTGTTTTTGTGATCAATTATAAATACATTATTATTGATCATATCAGTTAAAAAAGCAAGTACTAGGTATCAAGATGAATCAGTGTATGACGTTTGGTATGTGTAGCTCAAAAACTGTGGGAGGAGTTAGAGATTGTCCAAATCATAATATAAGCTTTATTATTAATAGCAGTACTAGTTGTAGTAATGAATAATACTGATATCATGTAAAAATGAAGTTTACAGAATATAGGATAAGGATAACTATAGGGAATGGACAAAGGTATATGCCAGTATGTTTCTAACAACGTTTCATATGTCAAAACAGTAATAATAATAACAATAATAATCATGAAAGAGAACAAGACTCTGCCTGTTGTCACATGCAAACAAACAGCCTGGCTCACCCTGCCCAGCTCATCCACTGGCTGGTTGTACAGTCGCGTGCTGATGACATCAAAGGGCGTCATGGCTATTGCCACAGCAACACTGCTGATCATAGCTGCAGTCAGGGCAACCAACCAGCTGTCCGGAATGAACCACTGTGGAGGAGACGGGGGGTGTAACACTGTTTTCATTTGAAAATGACTCTATCTGTAGTCAATATATTTACATTACAGAATGCTTTAATAGACACACTGCACACCTGGAGTATACAGACTGTACACACCGCACACCTGGAGTAAACAGACTGTACACACCACACACCTGGAGTATACAGACTGTATGTACACACTGCACACCTGGTGCCTTACCTGGTGGCAGGTGACCCAGTCCTTGGCAGCACTGAAGGTGGCGAGCTGGGCAGCTGAGCCCACCATGACCCGGGGCACGGCGCCACTCACGCCCCGCCACAAGGCCAGTACCCCCCCACTGCGGTATATACTGCCCAGAGCACTGGACACTCCCTGAGAAAGAGAGAGATGGTGGGGGTGGGATAGGGAGAATGAGAGGAAGAGGTAAAGAGAAGGGGAGAGGGAGAGGGAGGAGAAGGAGAAGACAATTAAAAAACGGTGAAACATTAAACAGTAATTGGATACTTAAAAATTATAATCCCTCTCCTTCTCTCCCTCCCTCTGCCACCCTCACCTGGTGGTTGTGCTGGTGTCCCACGACGATGGCCGCTACACTCTGAGCCTGCAGGTGAGTCTTTACCTGGAAGACACAGCACTGCGTTACACACCTGTACACAACAACACCGAGCACACAGACACAGGCAGGGAAAGAGTGAGAGGGAAGGATGGGGGAAAGAGGATGAGAGAGACAGGGTTCCTATGATGTTAAAGCATTTGAACTCCCCCCCCCGATTGTACTATGAATGACTGTGCAGTTCTTCAGTGTGTAAGGTAACACTGCTCAACCCGCCCACTGCACACTACATACACTTTTTTAAAAATAGACAGAGACACATGTCCCCAACTTCACCCCCCTATCCCATTCCTAGGGGCACTGGGACTGTCAGTGTATCAGCCAGTCAGCCAGTCCATCAGTGTGTCAGTCATTCAGTGTATGCTGTACTATACTGTGCTGTACTATGCTGTGGCATTATGTTGCGCTGTTGTTGCTGTGTATCACGGCTCACTCACCAGGTAGGCAGGACTGGCCACAAAGGCACCTAAGGCCCCGGCCACAGCGCCTGCCAGCAGGCTTCCCCCCTGTAGCCCAGTCAGGCCTGCAGCCTGGGCGTAGGAGTAGCAGCCCAGCCTGACGCCGTTCATCACTCCCTGGTACAGCAGGCCAGCTGTCAGCCCCTTCTGCAGCCCCAGGAGGCCGTCAGCCCGTGCCACGGCCCCGATCGCCTGCAGCACGCCACGATACTGCCGAGGGTACGAGCCCCGAGCGCGCAGCTCCCCCTGCAGCTGCAGCCGTGTCTTTACCACCTCTAGGGGGTTGGTGAACAGGCAGGCCCCACAGCACGCCCCCGCGCCTAGGACGAAGTCCAGGGGGGGCCACAGCGCTTGGGGACGAGATGGGGGGGGGGGGGAGGTAGGGGGCATCAGTTCAGGATCTGCAGAGTATTTGACCAGTGCTCCCATCTCTGAACTGCCTTCCATCTCTTTCTCTTGCTCTCTCTCTATCTTTCTGTCTCTCTCTTTCTCTATATCTCTCTCCCCTTCTCTCTCGCTGCTCAGCACAAGCTCAGCTCAGTGAAATCCAGTCAGCCCGGTCCAGCCCAGTAGCATCCCAGTCTCCAAATGTACAGCTTCCTGCTGTCCTCAGGGTGGTCCAGTCCAGTCCAATGAAGCACCATCCAGTGTACCTGAGGTCCAGTTCAAGTAAGTTCCAGTTCGGCCCAGATCAGCTACCAGTATTCTATACTCCAGTTAAGCTCCAGTCCAGCCCAGTCCACCTCCTCCCATCATTGAGATGTTTTGATAGAGAGAGACTGGGATCAATGAACCGGGGGAGGGGAGAGACAGACAGAGTTCTGTAGTTCAAAGTAAACTTTCCTCGGATTTCAAAGCTGCTGTGTGAGTCTCTCTCTCTCTCTCTCTCAGTGACAGCACTGCCTGCTCCACTGGCTCCCCTGTCCCCTCTCTCTCTCTACCCAACAGAGACTCCTCTGTGTTAGAAAACAAAAATATAAACAAAAACAAGAACAGACCAGCTGTAGTAGCTACTGTGCTTCTGTGCTGTTTTTTATTTCTCACTCTATCTCTATCCCTATCCTTTCTCTGTCTCTCTCACTCTCTCCCTCCCTCGCTCCGGTCAGACAGCATGTGAACAGCAGCACGAATCCACAGCCGGGGAAGCCACGCCCACCAAAGAACAACACCCCTCCCCACACCCCGGCTCTCAACCAATCAGGTGTGTCCCACTAATACCACTCCCCCCCCTTCCCTTAGAGTATGTATTATCTGCAGAGACTGGGCTCTGGGTGAAAGGTCAAAGGTGTTTGTGTCTATGTAAGTGTGTGATTGTGTGTGTATGTGTCTGTGTGAGTTTTTCAAGTGTGTTTTTCTGTCTGTGTGTGTGCGAGTGTGAGTTTGTGTCTGTATGAGTGTGCAAGTTTGTGTCCGAGTCTGTCTGTGTGTATCTGTCATAGGAACTGAATGAGCAGCATTCCTGTGTGCGTGGTAAAGCACATCTTTGCACGCAAACACACACACCCTAGCACACTCACATGCATGTGCACATACCCTCTCACTCATGTTCACACTCACACACACACACACTTGCACTTATAATGGGATGAGGTGTTGTGGTATTTATTTATTGAGTGTTGGGTGCGTGACATTATTATTGTACACATTATATTTTTGTGGAGTTGCAGATTCTTGTGATTTTAGTGGGGTTTGGGGATTTTATTTTCTGTATAGTAGTAGTGGAGGGATGGGATGTGGAGGGTGAGAGCGAGAGCTGCACAGCTCCCCCGGCTGGACATGCAGGGACACTGCAGTAGCTCTGCAACCACCTGCTGACAGACTCCTGCAGGGCTGGCCTGGAGTGTCAGGGCTCCATACACCCTGTGTTACGCCATATAGACCAGTGGTTCCTCTACCCTGCTGTTTTTTGTTCCAACCAAGCTCTAAATTACTTAATTGAACCTTAATTATTGTTATTATTTATTTTAAACAGTAGGGCTTTTCAGTATAAACTTGTATAAGGAACTTATTAAGGAGCTAACTTTTATCAGTTACACAATTTAAGAAGTCAAATGGAAGCAAATTATTACTATTTTATTGGTAAAAGTATTTTACATTTCAAAAATAAAAACATTCATTCAAATTGTAATACTCATGATTATTATTTTTTTTAATCAATTCTTAAAATCTTAGTGATTAACGTAAAATAAATACTGAACTTCAATAAACATGTGCTTAAACAAAACAAACGTGATTAAAGTAAAATGTTACCAACAAAAGAGTCAAATACATTGAAAATAACTGAAAATTCACCGGACAAATAAAAAAACAATTAAAATGATAAAATAAAAAACAAACCAAAACGGTCCGATGCATTTAAAATTAATTCCAAACGGTCAATGTATTTGACAAAAAAAAATAGAACAAAACTAACCAAAAAAAAACAAACAACTAGTGCTTTAAAAACAACTAAATCTTTAAAAACAGTTAAAATTCATTTTTAAAAGTCATTTTAAAAAACAATCATTCATAAAAGGGTTAAAAGATCTTGGACTCGGGCTCCAGCGGGGGGGATGACCGTCCCCGGAGGTGGGTCCCATCATGGGATCCTGAACTCCCCCAGATCTTGTATCTGCCAGTTCTTAAAGGCTTCCTCCTTGCCCCTCTGATGGACCTCCAGATTGACATAGTCCCTTATAAGTACCATGCCATAAAACTGGATGTTCTTGACCACGTAGGCCAGCCCCTGCGCCTTTATCAGCCGCACAACATCCGGGACCCCCCTGCCTCCATCCAGGGTACCCTTCACCATTTGCACTCTTTTCAGCCTCTCCATTTTGCTCCCCCAGACAAACCGAAATATAATTCTGGTCACTAGTTTTGCGACGACCTTGTCTGGGGGGAAGATCATTCCTACATAGAGGAGTATCGGGAAGAGGATGACCTCTACGACCAGCACCTTACCGGCCATCGTCAAGGTCCTTGTGCTCCAGCCGTGGATCTTTCTTTGGACTTTAGATAAAGCCTCCTCCCAGCTCCGGGTGCCCGTGTTGGTCCCGTCGATCGTGATCCCCAGAACCTTGATGGACGGCTTCACAGGGAACACGGTCGGTGGGCCCCGGCCGACAGGCCATGCTCTGGAGAGGTAGACCTCGCTCTTGGCCCTATTGACAGCGGCCCCCATCGCCCTGCAGAAGCCGTCCAGCAGTTCCTCAACCCTGGCCAGGGACGGCGCGTCCGTGCAGACCACGGCCACATCGTCCATATAGGCCAGGGCTTTCAGTTGCTCTCCGCCGGAACCCGGGAGATGGAAACCTGTCTCCCGGACGTCCCGGCGGATCACCTGCATGAACGGCTCGCAAATTATTAGTTAAATTAAAGGTTAAATTAAGTAATTAAGAGCACAGTTGGAACAAAACCCATCAGGGTAGGGGGTTCTCCCTCCAGGACCAGGTTTGGAAACCACTACTCCAGACACAGAGAATGTGCGTTCGGTTGCAGTGCTGTAGGTATGTATTCATATTCTCAGATTTTAAAATAGATCAAAACACTTAGTCAGGCTTGATTAGTATTAGTAGTCATAACTGATATTAAAAAACAAAACGATTTACATAATTACATAAAAATTTACATAATAAAATGTCAATGTCAAACTGAAAAATATAATCTGCAAATTGTTCTAAATTAATTACAAATACAAAACAGAAAATAATTAAATGCATAAATGATCATCCCCTATATTTGGTAGAGACACCTTTGGCAACAATTACAGCCATTAGTCTATGTGGATAAGTCTCTACCAGCTTTGCACATCTGGACACTCTTCTTCTTTGCACAATTGCTCAAGCTCCATCAAGTTGGATGGGGACCTTTGGTGAACAGCAATTTTCAACTTTTTCCACATATTCTCAATTGGGTTGAGGTCCGGGCTTTGACTGGGCCACTCCAGGACATTGACCTTTTTGTTTTTTTGCCACTGCAGTGTGGCTTTGGCTGTATGTTTGGGGTCATTGCCCTGCTGGAAGATTAATCTTCTCCCAAGTCCCAGGTCTCTTGCAGACTTCAGCATGATTTTTTCCAGGATTTATCTGTACTTTGCTGCATCCATCTTGCCCTCTATCTGTACAAGGTTTCCAGGCCTGACCTAGAGAGTCATCCCCATAGCATGATGCTGCCACCACCATGCTTCACGATAGGGATGGTGTTCTCAGGATGGTGTGCAGTGTTAGCGTTGAGACCAAAAATTTCTGTTTTGGTCTCATCAGACCATAGAAGCTTCCTCCACTTGCCTTTGGGCATGTGTTTTTCAACAATGGCTTTAGTTTTGCCACTCTCCCATAAAGGGCACTTTTGTGAAGCACCCGGGCTATCTACACAGTGTCTCCCAGCTCAGCTGTGGAAGACTAACTCTTTTAGAGTTGCCATAGGCCTCTTGGTGGCCTCCCTGACTAGTGCCCTTCTCACCCAGATACTCAGTTTTTGATGATGGCCTGATCTATGCAGATTCAGTTGTGCTATATTCTCTCCATTTCTTAATACAGGACTTTACTGTGCTCTGGGGGATATTCAATGCCTTGGAAATGTTCTTATATCCTATTCCTGATTGGTGCTTTTGAAGAACCATATTCCGGATTTGCTTTGAATGTTCCTTTGTCTTCATGATGTAGTTTTTTTCAGGAATTGTACTAACCAACTGTGGGACCTCCCAGACAGGTGTATTTAACCTGAAATCATGTGACACACCTTCATTGTACAGAGGTGGACTCCATTCAATACTTAGGCATTCAAGTATTTTCTGTTTTGTATTTGTAATTAATTTAGAACAATTTGCAGATTATATTTTTCACTTTGACAATATGGATGGTGTTGATCAGTGGCAAAAACTCCTGATTAAATCCATTCAGATTTCACAATGAAATGTGTGGGGTGAATACTTTTGAGAGCCACTGTACGTATGGGACACATAGCACACTTATTTTAGGCTAAAACAGTTAATACTATTTATTGTTAATATATTAACATTTAATCTAATACAGCCCAACTGAAAAGTTATTGAATATACAATTGATAGAGAAAATAAACAATGTATATAAATTCATCCCCCAACTTGTCGTTCCACCATTACGTCTGCAACATTGGACTGAGCAGGAGTGTGGGATGGGCCCCAGAGCTTCATTATGCAGACAGCACACTTAACCATTTACTGTCTCCTACAAATTTTCACGGTGGGTTCACAAATGTACTTACGTCGCCGGTCTAGGAACCAGTTATGACTGAGGTGACAGTGATTGGAAAAAATAACGAGGTGCTGGGTTAAAATCTCAGAACAGTAAATAACCCATCAAATGTACACATAACCCAATGATTGGGTTAAAATTATAACCCTGCAGAGAGGCTGACAAACACACACGACTCTCCAAAACAATTATGTTCTGTACACACTGCATATCTGTAGTATAGACGGCACAGAACACCAGCTCACACAAAAAACAGTTTTAACAGGTTTAATTTTTTTTCATTTTTATTTATTTTCCAAAATCTCACCTTCCTCTCCACCCATCCCTCCCCAACAACCCCCCCTCATTAATACCGCCTCCCCCTACCCCCAAACCCCCTCCCCATATCAATCATCCCCAGGAAAGATCAAAGCTGTGTCAATAAGGACACTGTCACACACTCACACTCGCACACACACACAGCAGTCGCACACACGCATACACACACACGGCGCTGTAAACAATGCACTGCTGAAGTGTTTCTCCTTGAAAAAACGAAACCAAAAAACAAATTGGTCTCTCTCTCCTCTGCACTCCCTCTCCTGCCTCCCCTTCTCTAGTACTCGGAGTCCAGAAAAAGAGTGACAGAGAGAGAGAAAGAGACAAGCTTCCCTTGGCACCCTGTCCTCATCCCTTCTTTTCCACCAGGCCCCTTTTCTCTTTTCTGAAGGACAGGGGTGGGGGGGGGAGGAAGAGAGTGAGGAGTCATCCAACCTTTTCTCTTCCTCCTCTCCACCATCTTTGACCCTCTGGTCTCCTCTCCTCTCGATGGGGGTTTGTGGGTGTGCAGGGTGTGGGGGGGGGGGGTGGAGGAAGCTTGAAAGCGTCACCAGCGTTTCAGTTCATTTTTCATAGTTTTAAAAATGTCTGTTTAAATTCACTCCATTTTATTTAAGGTATGCTTAAAAGGGCAAAAGGGTGGGAGGGGGGATCAGTAAACCACAATATAGGTCTTCCATTCAAACCCTCCCCTTCCCCCTGCTTCTCTCTCTCTCTCTCTCCCCATCTCTCTCTCCATGTGTGTAGTGAGGCAGTGAGTGTGCCTCGGTCAAGTCTGCCTGTCCATCTCGTCCTTCCTCTCCCTCCCTCCAGGCCTCTTGGCGCTATTATCTCTTGGCGCGGACGAAGTACAAGGCGTTGGTCTTGGGGTAGTACTTCACATTCTGCTTCTTGTCCATCAGGCCGCCAAAGATGATGAGCTCGCCCCGGCCCTGGACCACTGTGTGCAGGCTGGTCTCAGGGGGGCCCACCACTGCTGCCCCCCCGCCACCTCCTCCGCCTCCTGCCACCGAGGAGCTGCCCCCTCCTCCGCTGAACACCTTCCAGCTCACCATGCAGGCCTGCTTGGCGTGAGAAATGTCCAGGATGTACATCTGCATGGGCTTGCAATTGAGGCTCTGGTACAGCGGCTTGCCCACATTCAGGGACTGGGGCGGGTGGTGGCCCAGGCGCCGTGCAATAGCCGGGAGAGAGTGCCCGTCAGCGGTGGAGGAGGCCGACGAGGAGGAGCCAGAGGCGGCCGCAGGGGGAGGCGGGGCGGCTGGGAGAGGTGGGCTCAGAGCCGTGGCCACACCCCCGCCTTGAGAAAAAGAGGAGGTGGAAGAGGAGGAGGAGAGCGCTTTGACAGCCTCCAGGCCTCGCCGCAGAGCCCCGGGAGACACGGCGCCAGGGGGGGTGCGCACGGCGGGGGCGAGGAGCGGCGGGGGGGGCGTGTGCAGACCGTTGCTGTGCTCGGGGGCTGGGGAGTCCGGGGGGGGCGGCGGCTTGGGGTCCCAACCATAGTCCAGGGCCCGCAAGTGGGAGTGGGGGTGGGCGTGCAGGGGGTCCCCAGCGGGTGTCCCAGGGGAGCTGGCCTGGGCAGGGCTGCCCCCGGTGGAGGAGGAGGAGCCATTGAGGACGGGGGGGCTGTCGGCTCCACGCGAGGGGGAGGGACTGCCCTCCCGCGCACTCCCCGCCCTTGGGCCGCGTGGCCGCAGTGTGCCCCAGCGCCCATTCACGCAGGGTGCCTCCTCGCCCCCCCGGACCGGAGACTGGGGCCGCTCCCGGGGCTCGGGAGCCAGGGAGGGGGGGGTGGCACTGATGGGGGAGGGGCGCGAGTTGACGCTGGGGCTGAGGGGGGCGCGGCCGCTGGGGGCCTGACTGAACACCACCACACACTGACCCACCTGAGAGAGAGAGAGAGAGAGAGAGGAGAGAGAGAGAGAGAGAGAGGTACAGTGTTACTCTGGAAAATGTGCATTCACCCGATTCCAAATCTAATTTCTGAATATAATTAAAAAACATAAAGAGTGAGAAGGGGGGGGGGGGTCAGGGTGTGAGTGAGCAAGACTGAGGGAGAGAAAGAGAGAGGGAAAGGGGCAGGGAGAGATTGGGAGAGGCAAGGTGCGGCTTGTACCCGGCAGGCGGGGTGACACCACAGCTCCGGGGCGCCGTGCTCCTCGTTCTCCACACGTAACTGCTGCCACGTCCAGGGGGGGGGGCCCATGTGCAGCAGCCATGCATCCTTTAGCAGCTGGGAGCAGAAGAGAGAGATAGTGAGAGTGAGAGTGAGCAACACACACACACCGTAGTTAGTCCCCCCAGAGATCTGCAGAACTTTCTTAAATTCTGCCATTTAAAAAGAATGTAAAAACAATTAAAAAGCATGAGACAATGATGGCTGCTTAAACTTGTATACAGTTTCCATATCTTAATGGAAATGTCTTAATTTGTCATGACAAATCAATATGAAAATCAAATAAAATAAATCTGATTTTAAAATGCATACAATTACATGCACTATAAATGCATAAAACATGCATTACTTTTAGATGGCATTACTGTAAATGAATAACTAAATTGTCTATTTAAAAAAAGTAATTTGTAAATCAAATTCAATATCTATTATAGACTATTGTGACTGCAAATAAATAAAAACATAAGCTACAGTTTAAATCTTTCTCTGATACATGTATTGTGAACATTATGTTTGAAAATGCCAGTGTAACTTTAACATCCTTTCATTAGACTGAGACGTAAGGCTTTACACAGCGATGCTTGGAATCTGAAATACTCGTAACAGACTGATCATGATTGAGCTAAGTTAGGATACAAAACACTCCGTTTGCATTTTAACACATTAAAGTTGATAGCTTTGCGTGTGTGTGTGTGTGTGTGTGTGTGTGTGTACGTGTGTACACGCACGCGTATGCAGGGCACGTTATCTACCTCTCTCTCCAGAAGCTACCGTTTTATGTATGGTTGTTGTCAAAGTCCTCTGGAATTTTCAAATGAGTTCAGGCTGTGAGGGACCAGTGCCAGAGGACTTTCTGATTTGATTTGAGATGATCATCAGTTGTTGATTTCCTTGTGTGGTCAACGACTTTGTTACAGACAGTACAATATAACTTGCCACCATCCTCATGAAGATCTGTGTGCTCCCTGCCCTCTGTTTAGCTGATACATTTCCAACTTTACTTTTTGATCTAATGCTATTATTTGGTCTAAAAAAATATCTAAATTTTAAACCTGCTTCTATCGTGTTGGCAAAGTTAAACTAATTTAGTTTTGTCCCTTCTATGACAGTAATAGCAGATCAAACAATACAAAAATACACGATGGAGATTGTTGACAAAAGGTGGTTACAAGTGAATGAAATGCAAAATATATTGTACCACCTTTTTTCTTCTTTTTCTTTTTTTTTTTTACATTTTCCCTGCCCATCATTCAAAAAGTAGCTTATTCTGCAGAATTCTGCACAAGGAAGAGAATTCTGCGGAAAAAGGCAAATTCTGGAGGGACTACAGTGCGATGCAGACCCCTATACACACACAGTACACTCTGATACACTCACTGCATTCGGGCCTCCACAGCCTCCCAGGATCAGCAGTGTCTCCTCATCGATCACAATCTGTGGGAGAGAGGGGGGGAAAGTGTTATACAGCTAAACTATGATAATTTGTGTGCGCTTGTGGGTGGGTGGGTGTGGCCTGGGGTCTTTGAGGTAATCCCACTCTCCTCACCTGAGACTGGCCTCCACGGGGATGGGGGGAGGGGCCAGCAATGGGTGGCTTGGACCACGACCACTGCTCCAGGTCCAGAACCCAGACCTCATTACTCCTGAGAAAGAGAGGGAGAGAGGGGGGTTGTTGAGTTAAGGTCGAACGAGGGCCAGGGTGGCAGCTTGCACTAGGGCAGGACAGTGGTGAGGGTTGAGGCTGAGAGGGGGGAGCGTAGCGTTTGGGGTCAGAGGTCACTCACATCTGCCGTGACCCCAGTGACCCCCCGAACACGACCATCCTGCCGCCAATCACAGAGGAAGAGTGTCCTGCCATTGGGGGGGGACCATGCGTCGTAACAATACAGTTCCACCTGCGGGGGGAAGGGGAGGGGTAAAGAGCGAGAGAGAGAAGGAGGGATGATGAAGAAGAGTGAATATCTCAATCCAATTTAAGGTGCTTTATTGGCATGACTTACAAATTCACAGTGTTGCCAAAGCACTTAAAACATTACATACAGATATGGAAATATAATATTTCACAGACAAGGTTTTATAAAAATAAAAAGGACAAAACTATTAAATTACAATATAAATGGAAAATCTTAATGATCAATTAATATATATATATATACACACACATGCATATACCTAAACATACACTACCGTTCAAAAGTTTGTGGTCACTTAGAAATGTCCTTGTTTTCGAAAGAAAAGCACATTTTTGTCCATTAAAATAACATCAAATTGATCAGAAATACAGTGAAGACATTGTTAATGTTCTAAATGACTACTGTAGCTGGAAACGGCTGATTTGTAATGGAATATCTACATAGGCGTACAGAGGCCCATTATCAGCAACCATCAGTCCTGTGTTCCAATGGCACGTTGTGTTTGCTAATCCAAGTTTATCATTTTAAAAGGCTAATTGATCATTAGAAAACCCTTTTGCAACTATGAGCACAGATGAAAACTATAGTGCTGATTAAAGAAACAATAAAACTGGCCTTCTTTAGACTAGTTGAGTATCTGGAGCATCAGCAATTGTGGGTTCGATTACAGGCTCAAAATGGCCAGAAACAAATAACTTTCTTCTGAAACTTGTTCTTGTTCTGAGAAATGAAAGCTATTCAATGTGAGAAACTGCCAAGAAACTGATCTCATACAGCGCTGTGTACTCCTCCCTTCACAGAACAGCGCAGACTGGCTCTAACCAGAATAGAAAGAGGAGTGGGAAGCCCCGGTGCACAACTGAGCAAGAGGACAAGTGTCTAGTTTGAGAAACAGACGCCTCACAGGTCCTCAACTGGCAGCTTCATTACATAGTACCCGTAAAACACCAGTCTCAACGTCAACAGTGAAGAGGCAACTCCAGGATGTTGGCCTTCTAGGCAGGGTTGCAAAGAAAAAGCCATATCTCAGACTGGCCAATAAAAAGAAAAGATTAAGATGGGCAAAAGAACACAGACACTGGACAGAGGAAGACTGGAAAAAAGTGTTATGGACAGACGAATCTAAGTTGTTTGGATCACAAAGAAGAACATTCGTGAGACACAGACCAAATGAAAAGATGCTGGAGGAGTTATGATGCCATCTGTCAAGCATGGTGGAGGCAATGTGATGGTCTGGGGGTGCTTTGGTGGTGGTGAAGTGGGAGATTTGTACAGGGTAAAAGGGATCCTGAAGAAGGAAGGCTTTCACTCCATTTTGCAACGTCATGCCGTACCCTGTGGACGGCGCTTGATTGGAGCCAATTTCCTCCTACAGCAGGACAATGACCCAAAGCACAGCTCCAAACTATGCGAGAACTATTTAGGGAAGAAGCAGTCAGCTGGTATTCTGTCTACAATGGAGTGGCCAGCACAGTCACCGGATCTCAACCCTATTGAGCTGCTGTGGGAGCAGCTTGACTGTATGGTACATAAGAAATGCCCATCAAGCCAATCCAACTTGTGGGAGGTGCTTCAGGAAGCATGGGGTGAAATCTCTTCAGATTACCTCAACAAACTGACAGCTAAATAGATCAGAATAATACAGTGTCTACAATCAGCACCTCTCCTCCCAGGCTGTGCAGAGGGTCACAGTGCACCCTCAGGCTGTGGCAGGCAGCTACTTACTGTAGGCTCCTTAGGAGGATTGCCAGATTTTCTGTGTGTTTTGCATTTTCACAAATATTGGATGGGTATTTATTATTTTATAAAATATTTGCCTAGTTTGGAAAGTCATAGAGCAGTTTTACACAGCGCATAACATAGAAACACCACCGACACTGCATTCCACGAGTGCAGCCTGACGGAGTGTGTATAACCCCCCCCACAACCGTACCAGTTCTTGGAGGGGGAGTAGGTATGGATCTCGTCGAAGAACCGCTCAGGCTGGTGCAGGGGGTACGGGCTGGGTCGAGTCCAGCCCCCAAACAGCACCAGCAGGTCCCTGTACACCACCAGGGTCGCGCCCGCCTTCGGGGAGGGGTATGAGCCTGGGAGGAGGAAGAGAGAGTAATGGCGGGGGGGTTACATTGAATTAATAACAAGCACTTTAGTGTGTATAACAGCGTATGTAGCAGTGTGTGGGCAACAGTGCATCTCAATGTGTAGTCTGTGTAGAATGTGTAGTATGTAGTTTCTGTAGTGCGCGCAGTGTGCATACCTGAGGCCAGTGGGCGGATCCACTCCTTGCTGTTGAGGTCGAGTCTCCAGAGGTCATTGAAAGCAGCGTTACAGCTGCTCTGAGTGCAGCCCCCGAACACATACATGGACTGGTTACTGTCATAGTAACACGCACCTGCAACACAACACAAGACACATGAACACACACGCAGACAGAGAAAAACATGCCAATAAAGCAAATTTGAACGAGAGGGAGACGCCGAGTCAGAGAGAGGTGGCTGACATACTGTGGGAGAAGCGCTGTGTGATGGGGGTGCCGGGGTAGGGGTACGTCCGGCTCTCCCACTGGATATTGCCCTCCTGCACCGCCCTCAGGAAACCATGGTAACACTGATGAGCCACACCTAGAGAGAGAGAGAGAGAGAGGTGTGTGCAGTGTATAGTATATGCAGTGTGTATACAGTCTATAAGGTGTGTGCACTGTAGTGTATACAATGTATGCACAGCGCCCCCTACCCTTGATGAGGCGGTACCACTGCTTGCAGACAAGGGCGGCGGTCTTGTGCTCCTGGTAGGGTGACAGGAAGGACAGGATATACTCCAGCACCTCCTCCGGCAGCTCGCCCATGGCCCTCTCCACCACGTGGGGGTGCGGTCTACCCCTGTCTCTCTCTGTGCCCTGTTCCCCCTCTGTCTCGCCGTCTCCCTCGGCCACTCCCTCTGCTTCCGTCTCGGCCTCCACCCCGTGCGCCGGCTCCTCGTCCTGCTCCATGCTGCCCCCCCCCGCCCCCATCACCATGCCAACTGCCGTCCCCTCCTCTGTGTCCATGGCAACAAAACTGTCATCTTCACTGTCAGATGAGGCAGCCATGGCAGCTGCTGCAAAAGGTGAGAGAGAAAAAAGAAAGGAGGGAGGGAGGGAATGGTAGGGGCAAAAGGAGAGATGGACAGAACAGAGGGAGATGGTGACAGAGGGGGTGTGAAGGAAAGAGGCAGGTGAGGGGGAAGAGAGAGAGAGACAGATAAATAACATTAGTTTCATGCAAACTAACAGTAGAACTACAATCATGACAAAATGTGAGTTAGTGTTTTGTCATTGCTACAGACTGTAGTGCTGTAGTGTTAAAAATTAACTGAAATAAACTAGGAGGGAGACGGTGCAACACTGAAACACTTCCCCGTTCACTTCCTCTCAGGTCTGAGAAGCATTATCAGATATTAATTAATGTATATATTTGAAGCATAGAAAAGTCTAGATACACACCCAGTAGAAGTAATATAATCCTAGTGTGCAATGCAAGTGATGCTCAGAGTGCTGCAACAGCAGTAACTGTGACTGAATTATTGACTGAGGGCAGGAGCGGGAGGGAGAGGTGTAGAAGGAGGAAGAGAGAAAGCGAGGGGTAAGGGGGGGAAGAGGGGTTATGATGGGGAGGTTGTGAGGGAGAGGGAGGAAAGGAGAGATACCACAGAAGAAGGGAGGGAGATGGGGAAGACGGTGGGAGAGAGAAGGTGGGGCGAGGACATAAAGGAATGACAGTACAAACAGGAGGGGTAAGGAAAGGTTGGATTAGAGACAAGAAACTAAACATCTGCAACAAACCAGACCAATTTAGGAAGGGAAGGGAAGGAGGGAGGGAGAGGGGGATGACACAGCATGGAGGTGGTGTGGGAGAGAAGCCAGGACAGGCAGTGTCACATTGGTGTGGCTGTTTTGTTGTTGATGTGGCTATTTTGTTGTTGATGTGGCTATTTTGACTGATTCTGAAAAGGAGGGGTGCCACAACAGCTGCACAAGGTTAGGAAAATGCAACCAAAAAAGATATCATGACTCCACTCCTCCCTGGCGCTGTGTTTCAGCTGATCAATACAGTTTTGTCTCAGGGAGAGGAAACTGGAGCCTGTCCGGTCTGAGAGGCTGCCCTGCTCTGTGGATTCTGCCAGATCATTTAAACACAGAACACCCTCCTGCTTCACTGAATATCTGTATCTGAAGGAGACAGCTTTGGACTTAAATTCAGTATTAGTATTAACAATAATATCAATGATAATAATAATGCTTTACATTTTTGTTTAGTTAGACAACAAAACTTTTTGCCACCAGGCTACAGAGTGCTTGGTTGGGTTTCTTGCCACCCTACCACGAATGCCAGATTTGTTTAGTGTTTCGGATATTTTCCCATACCCAGTCTTAACAATAAAAGCCCGTAGCTCTTGCAAAGTTGCCATTGGCCTCCTGATAGCCTCTGTGATCAGTCTCCTTCTTGCTTGGTCATCCAATTTGGAGGGACAGCCTTATCTAGGCAGGGTCTTGCTGCTGCCATACACCTTCCACTTTTAAATAATCGTCTTGACTGTGCTCCCATCCCCTGACCTGTGCCGTTCAACAATTTTGTCTGGGAAGTCTTTTGAAAGCTTCTTGGTGCTCATGGTTAAGTGTATGTTTAGAAATGCACTACCCAGCAGAGGGAACCTAAAGGAACTGATGAATGTATCCTTAAACATGTGAATCACTACAATTTAACACAGGAGGAGGCTGGTTAACTTGGTGTGTGATTTTGAAGACGACTGGGTACACCTGAGATCATTTAGTAATTTAGGATTGCTTCAAGAGGGATGAATATACATAATTATATACTGGGTGTCCTGCAGCGCTATCCAGCGTGACCCACCTGGCCAAAAATCGATGCCGCCTGGCTAAACAACTGTGTGAATGGCCCAAAATAAACCAAACAACAACAACAACCAGACTGTGGGAAACCCTGATTTATATTTTAATTCCAGGCTACAATGCAACGAAAGGTGAACATTTTGAAATAGGATGTAGACCTTCTATACGCACTATATGTACAGCCTCAGTGTGCCCTGGGCCAGCGGTGGCAAGTCGATACTGGCTGGACCACAGGTGACATCAAACGAGGTGACTAAGAGGTAAAGGTGAACTGTAGGCCAGGTCCAAACGTCCGTCTGTCAGTGTGTCCATCTTTCAAAACATCAATTTATGAAAGTGTCTGTCTGTCAGTGTCTTAACTTCTGCCTCTCTCAGCCGTCCATAAACTGAACTAGAGTATAAAAAGTAGAGCACACTGCCTCACCACAGTACAGTGCAGCTCTTGATAGTACACTACAATACACACACAGAACAGTATAGTACAGTACGTGACAGCAGAGGGCAGCTACATTATAAACACTGAACTTCAGTACAGTGAAGAAAAGGAAAGCTACCATACTAACACTAATACTAACAGGCGACTGTTGATGGTGAAATCGTGCAGCTACTCCCTGATAAAAAGGGCAGTTTTCAAATGCAGCTATGCCGCTGAGCCCGCTTGTTAGAAGGTACCAACGTGTATTCTTAAAATGCCAACATCTGCAGGATATTTCCCCATCTCTCTGAAAATCAACCACATTAATATCACGTGTACGAGCTGATCAGCCATAATATTAACAATAATACCAATACTAGTACAGCGCTCCGTTTAAAATCACCACTTAACAGAGACGGAGGGGAAACGCCTGGGGGGCAGATGATTAAATCAGGTTTTTTAGCTTATTCTCCGGTCGAACAATGATGAGCGACAGATGTCTATTAAAGTCGTATTGGCCCGACCGAACTCCACATATGATTAGTGTGTGTGTTTGCAGGGTTATAATTAACAAAGACGACATTTTCCAAATACCACAGCACAGCCATTCGTCATAATATTTATATTATTATTAATACTAACGGTTAGTGATTGGGAACAATACCAATACCTTCTACAATACCGACTCGTTATGTGTTTCTGATATGAAAACTGCACTGTGTGATCCGAGCCTAAATGGTATAGAAATAAATAAACGGGAAAGAAACGGTCTGGCAAACCTCTCTGTCTCTCTTGTTCCCACTTTCTCCCTACACTGTTCCCATATAACCCCGCCGTTGAGGTTCGGCCTTGCAGAGAGAGAGAGAGAGAGAGAGAGAGAGAGAGAGAGGGGAAGGGAAGGGAAGGGAAGGGAAGGGAAGGGGAGGAGGTGGGGTATGAATCTGTGTACCCACCACCCCCCAAAAAAAGTAACAGCCAAACACTCCCAGCGCCTCGCTTACCTACTCTCCGGGGCCCGGCTCGGCGCTCTGCCCGCTGCTCACTGCCCGCTCCCCGGCCGCCCGGCGAGTCCCTTGCCGCCTGCGATGCGTCTAGACCGGGGGCTCCGTTTCTGTGGAGCGCCGTCTCGCCGCCCCGGCTCCTCCACGACCCCCCGACGCAGCAGCGGGGCCAAGAGCAATTCGTGATGCCGGCTATAATGGATTTTTGTGGGGGGGTAGGCTGTGGAGTAAGAGTGATCGCCCGGTAGCCCCACTCTGCTGAATCCCCTCTTTCTCTCTCTCTCTCTCTCTCTCTGTCGCTCCTCAGTGCCCGCAGCGGCTCTCGCTCCCCTCGCGCGCCATCTTCCTCCTCAGCACCATCACCATTCCGCACGGGCGGGGGCGCGCACGCCTCGGACACGTACGCGGTCACGGGGAAGCGGGGGGCGAGCCCGCCGAGGGACAGGGTGGCGTGGACGCGCACAGGCGACTGTTTGATTATGCGCTCCTGAATTATGTCAGCACTCTCATATATTTAAGCAATAGTGCTGCGTTCTACCTTCCTGCGCCTTAAGCCTGTGGCTATGCCATAGAGTCGGGTTAATGGAAACTGCTCTAGTGTGAACTGCCCAGTTTAACGGTGTCTATTTATTTATGAATGTTACTGCTTTTTCTAATCTATAGCAATGATCTGGACTCTGGGATAGTTAGCAAACTTGTCAGATTTGCAAATGATACACCAATAGGTAGCCCAGCAGATATAATCTCAGAAGCAAAGGTTATTCAAAGGGACTTGGATTAAATTCAGTTGTGGGCTGACACCTGGCAGATTAAATTCTATGTGGACAAGTGCAAGGTATAAAAATGCCCACTATAATTACACTATGGGAGGAATATAACTGGGAGAAGTGATGCATGAGAAAGACCTAAGAGTGTATGTGGACTCATACGACATACCCAGTCTATGTCCAGTCAGGGGTGAGACAACGTTCACAGTGACAGCGGTCAGAGACGCTGCTGTGATTCTGCGTGTTGCACAGAGCAGAAGGATATCCCCTCTGGGGGTCCTGTACTATAGACTCCCATTATAGTACACAGTCAGATTAGCACAGTACATTGCAGTATAGTATACTGCAGATCAGCACAGATAATTACAAGAACATGCAATGCATTATGCAATGCAGTAGGGCACAGTGGAGTGCAATATATTGTATTACAGTACAGTGTGGTGAGGGTGAGTCTCCATACAGACTCAAGCAGGGAGGCACAGAGTGGATGGGGTATACATTGTCCTCAGGGCATCAGGTATCCCTGGAAGTCAGCTGCTCGTCCAGTCACTGGTCCTCTCCCACCTGGACTACTGCAACTCCATCCTGGACGGTCTGCCTGCAACTACTACCCTCCCGCTCCAGGTCATCCTGAACACTGCAGCTCGTTTGGTGTCCCAATTTGCACACGCTAGTCCACTGCTCCACTCCCTCCACTGACCGCTACAGTCTTCCTACACCCTTCCTCCAGAGCCGCTCCTGTTCATCCCTGGCCCCTAAGTGGTGGAACAGCCTTCCCACTGAAATCAAGATAGAAAACTCCCTGACCACTTTCCAGCAATTACTCGACACATTTTCAGACTGTACCTGTAATTTAGTAGTTTATTCCCCTGTGTGACTCAACTCTCCTGTAAATTTGCACTTACATAACATTTTCACCATATGTCTTGCTTTTACATTACTTGTACTCGTGTTGTTTATTTAGACTTCCCCTATGCCCCGCTCCCCAAAGTTCTTAACTATGACTTCACACCTTGTCTACACTTATTAACTATTACAATCTAGGATGCAGGACTTATATTTTGTATTTACTGTATATTTCCCTATAAACTTGTAACTATTATGCTTTAAACTGTACTGTATTATTGCACTTTTGTAATGCTCTTATATTTTGTAAGTCACCTTGGATAAGGGTGTCTGATAATAATAATAATAATAATAATAATAATAATAATAATAATGATAATAATAATAATAATAATAATAATAATAATAATAATAATAATAATAACAATAATCAGTCCCCTGTAACACCCCAGCGCCTCATTTGCAATGACGTGACTATGTGCCTCGCCACTGCACCCCCTCCTTCACCACCACAAACAAACACTGCCATGAGGGCACTGTGACCCACTCCCCTGTAGGACAGAAAGAGCCTGAGAACGGTGTGTGTGAGAGTTTTCTTACTTTTAGTTGGTTATTGCATTTATTACATTATCTTTACTGTATTTGCAAATGCTTTGGCAACATGTGTACATTTGTCATGTCAAAAGCTATTTTGTATTTGAATTTTAATAAGCGTGTCTGTCTGGAGTCTAAGGATTTATTATTATTATTATTATTATTATTATTATTATTATTATGAAGAAAGTAAGTAATAATTCATTAATATCCACTCATTTAACCCACACGCTTCTTCTTCTTCGACGTGCATGCTGGTCAAATGGCTGAGTGCGTGCAGAGACGTGCGCGCCCCTCCCTCCTTCTGTCAGCGATGATGAGGTAGACGTCGCGAGTGCGCCTGCGCTTGCGCAGAAGCCGAGGCTCTTCCCCCTAGTGTGTGTGTATGTGTGTGTGAGAGTGTGTGTCCGGGGAGGCTGGAACATGGAAGATGAAGAGGTTGCTGAGAGTTGGGAAGAAGCAGCGGACAGCGGGGTGAGAGGCCAATCTGCCGGGGGTCGGGAGCACTTAAGGCGCGGGAGGAGGCCCCAGAGCCGGGTGGGGGAGTCGTTGTGGTGGCGGGGAAGGGGTGCATGTAGCGGTGGAGCGCAGCCCGTGGTGTACACCGGGGTGCCGTGCGGGAAGTAGGCCACAGCTTAAAGGGACAGGCGAGCTGTGGTTTATTTCGGGAGAGAGTGATAAAGAGTGAAGGAGAAAGAGGGAGAAAGAGAGAGGGGGTACTGGGGTAGTTTGGCAAACGTGGTGGTGGAGGTAGAGGGGGCAGTAGGAGGCACGGCGATACTAGTGGGACCACGCTGAGAGGGAGCAGGCAGGCTGGGGGACGAGCGCTGGACGGCTCCTCCGGGACTTTGAAATGAAATCGAAGGGCCATAAAAACACACAGACGGCGATCGTGACAGCAACTGCAGCGACGCGAGTGGAAACGGGAAACTCCTCCGCGGGTACACACGATCGCACAGGCCCGCGTTCATCTCCGCGGCCCGGGCTCCACACTGAAACACTGCCGGGCTCGGCCGCCAGGCCGCCTGAACTTATAAACTTTTTCTCACGCGAGACCGCTGGTCGACTTGAATTGTGTTTCCCTGGTTGGTAGTCCTGTAGTTTGTGTGTGTCTTGTTTCTACACACAGTAGCGCCCCAACTACTGTACATATAGACTGGCCCGTTTACCAGCACAGTGCAGTCGTTCAGATATTTACTTATTTACGACTATTGACCCGGAAAATTGAAATTATCGACTATCGAATGTATTTGATCTCGTCTCACGTTTAATTTCACAACCATAAAGTGGTACCTGGCCGATGTGTTGGGTGCGTTAGTGAGCTCGGCGCTGTCCCGGTACTTTCGTTGTCTTACAGTCAACAAGTGAAATAGAGAAAGAAATAGGCTGTGGAAAAATGACAAGTGATTTTAGTGTAAACTGTTCAATCCATGGCAACAAGCAGGGAGGGAGATTGCATTTAGGGAGCTTGCCGTTCATGTGAAGCAGTGAGAGCATCAGTGTGCTTGTCAGTCAGTCAGTCTGTCAGTCAGTAAGCTGTTTGGCAGTTTTTCAGGGTCGATTGCACAGAGAAGAGGTTGTGAGGGTCGGCCACTCCTGGTGCACAGCAGGCTTATCCACTGAGGATGTATTATAATGTCCAATATTCAACACCAGATGACACTGGTAGTATGGATGCCTCCCAGTGTTATACACCAGCCTAATCTCCTGGGCTGCTTGGCATTATTTTGCACTTCCGTATGCTCCTACATACTTATGTATTGTTCACACTTCTATTGTGTAACTGTGACTTCTATGCCTACCCCTCCCTTTAGCACTTACCTGGGACTATATTATGTCTGCACTTATTAGCTCATTGTACTAGGATGTGTGTGTATTGTATTTTGTACTGACTGTATAACTGCACTTTTGTAATGCTTTAAATGTTTTCTGTTTAAACTGTAACATTGCCCTGGATAAGAAATTGAGCCATTAGGAGTGAATTTGTGCAGGCAGGTGTGGTGACAAAGCAGTCAGTGAGGGTGTAGAGTTGTTGTTCTTAGAGCCCTGCTGTCCCTATACTGTCTGTCTCTTTCTCTGTGAGAGAGAGACAGTGCCAGCCTTTATGCCTTCTCTGTATTTGACTGCTGTTCCATGGACACAAATAACCCCATGTAATCAAGATAGCCCTCTCCCCTCTCTCTTTTTCAGCCTCCCTGTGTTTCCTGGAAATTTTTCTCCTGTTTCTCTGTCCCCTCTCTCTCTTCTCTTTCTCACAGTCCTTCTTTTCTCCTCCTCTGTAGGAGATAGACAGACGACTGGAGGAGAAGCTGAGGATCAGCCAGAAGGAGAAGTGAGTAGAATAACACCAATGCTGTCTTACCGTCTAACACTCCCACTCTGTGCCTCTCCCTTCCTCTCTTTCTCCCCCCCTTCTGTAGTTCTCACCTCCTCCATCCCTCCATCCCCTCTCTGTCCCTCAACAGATCTGTTTGAACAACTAACAAGCTGGCTAACTCTGGCTTCATATGCCTCTCCCTCTCTCTCCTGTCCTCCTTTCCTCTCTTTCTACCTCAGCACTCCTCACAAGACACAAGATTCAAACTGCCTTTCTTGGCGTGACAAATGTATATAAATTTCATGCAATGTGATTACTGTCTCTTCCCCCGTCTCTCTCTCTCCCCCCCGGCCCTGTCTCTCTCCCCCTGAAGAAAGCCGAGCCGCTCTCCTTTGAAGACCGGCATCGTGATCCAGGACGACTCTCTCCCCGCTGCCCCCCCACCACAGATCCGCATCCTAAAGCGGCCGTCCAGTAACGGCTCATTGGGCTCTCAACTGCCTTCGCAGCGGCCCCACCCTCAGGTGAAGTCGCTGGCGCAGCGCGAAGCGGAGTACGCAGAGGCCCGGAGGCGCATCCTGGGAAGCGCCAGTCCTGAAGACGAGCCAGAGAAGGCGCTGCCCTCCACCACCACCACCCCTGCGCACACAGACAGGTAACATGTCTAACTGTCCCTTTCTCTGTTCTCTCATTGCCCTGCAATGGAGAGAGCTGCATGCCAGCACTGCCCTCCACTCATCCCTGCCTGTTGCTAACCCTGCTGTGCAGAGAGAGAGTGAGAGACTCTTTATACTGCACTCCACTACAGCCTCCCTTGGATGCTGCAGGAATTTTCTTTAAAGGTTTTAGCCTTCTTTTGAACTGTTCTGTTTGTGCACTTCAGTAAGGAATTGTAAGAGAGTCTGGGCACATTTGTGTGGGGTCAGGCAAAAATGTCAGTTTCTATGAGCTATGGTTTACCAGTTTGATCTCAGCTCATGTAATTTGCTAATTGTGACCCGGAGTACTCGGCTGCAGCGCACAATTGCTCGGCGCCGTCCGGGATAGGGAGGGCTAAATGGGCTGGTTTTCTCTCGGCTCGTTGCTAACTGGCTACCTGGGCACCTGCAGGTTTGCAGCACCACCAATAGGGATGTGCCTCTCCTCCAATCGGCGCTGAACCTCAAGTGCGGGTTGCATATCCTGCAGTTTGTAAAATGACGGGTGGCTAGAGGGTGGCTGGGATTGTAGGATCCCAGTTGTGCTTCCTCACCCTCCCCAAGTGTAGTGGTGGGGGACGTGGGTACAAGTCGAGATGCATTGGCACAATTGGTGATTCCAAAACGTACGAGGAGAAAAAAAATATATATATATTGATTCCAAAGCTTTTTTTTTTTTTTTTTTTTTTAATTTAAATTAGTCTTTCTAAAATGAAGAGCACATTACAGAACAGAGTGCTGAAGTGTACAGCACTGGTAAAGACTGGAGTGCTGACCGGTTTTAGATACGAGATGCTCACCAGACTTGGCTGTATTGATGAAGTGATCTGCACCACCAGGCAGGGCCTACTTGCTCAGTCTGCTTCACTCACTCAGTTCTTGTTTGATTTTCTTTTGTGATATTATTTGGACTTTCTGTTCTGTAAAATGTTTCCTAAAAATAAAAAAATCTCTCTCTCTCTCTCCCCCTACCCTAGGCCGGTGCGAGTGAGCATCCCCCCACCGGAGGAGTCTCGGTCGAACAACCATGTGATCCGCCAGCCAGCAGGGCCGGATGGCTCTCATGGCTTCCGCCAGCGCAGATAAACAGAGTGACGGCAGACACACCGAGAGAGGGAGGGAGGAGGTGGGGGGGTGGGGGAGAGGGAGCGGGAGCGGGTATGTCTGTCAACACAGCCCCCCTTTGCCCTGGAAGGGGGGGGTGGGCAGGTCCGGGCAGGTCCCAGAGAGAGAGATAAAATAGAGGGTGATGAATAGGAGGTTAAAAAGGACTTACTGCCCCCCCCCTCTCCACTGCCCCCCTGCCCCCCCCCCCCGACACACAATCCTCCCCATACCCCTTCTAGCTACCCCTCCCAGGGCAGATAGACAGAGGGGGGGGGTGGCATTAGGGGTTCATCCCCATTCTGATTGACACTGTGATGAAGAGGTTTTCTCTTCAGGACTCTGCTCACTGTGACCTGACCCCTCCCTGACCTACCTAAACCCCCACCCCCACCCGCTACCCCCATCACCTCGCCTGGCCCACTGTGACTGGCACCCTGACTGGGCTGGCCGGGTCACTACAGAACTGAGACCCGGTGCCCACAGACCCAAGAGAGAGAGACAGATGGGGAGAATAAATTAGACTGAGTGAAAGAGAGAGACGGTTGCATGGATGGTGGGAGGGAGTGACAGGCGGAGGGAATGTGAGAGAGACAGACAGGTGGAAGGAGTGTGTGTGACTGAGAGAGTGATTGTGTGAGTGTATGATAGTGAGGGAGACTTGCTGACAGAGATGGGGGAGGTGGGGCAGGGAGAATTCTAAAATGCAAAGGAAGGGTGCCAGCTCTCCCCAGCAATAATAACTATAATGTAATTCTACTCTTGGTGACAATACTCACTGCATCTCCTCTCTGAACCAGCTTACTGCTTTATTAGTCCTGGTTGATGTCTTTGTGTTTTTGGTTTTTTGTCTTGTCAGCCATTGGTCATGATTTTTTTTATTTTTTTATTTGGGGGTTGGGGTGGAGTGGGGGGAGGTGTCTGTTTAATGTACAGTTTCATTGCTTTATTATACGGTTTTGTTTTTATTGTAATTTAACTTTTCCCCCTTATTTCGTTGTCAAACCTGTTTTGTATTTAAGAGGTTTAAAAAAATGAACAAAAAAAGCTGGGAGAGAGGGCAGGGTGTGACCATGAGGGTGTAGCAGCCTTAAAGCAGTTTTGGAGTAGTGATCAAAACAGTTTTTAATTACAAGAAATAAAATGTGTATCAATAAAAAAAAAATTATCTTCTAAATATGTACAGGCTCATACACTGACTGACTGCCTCCCTGACTGACTGACTAATGGACTGACACGCTAAGGTGTGATATGTGTGTGGTTCTGCAGTGGGAGTTCATGAGTTTTGGTACAGCGGGACTGCTTGGGAGGGGGAGTATTGTATTGAACTACTGGACTGTACTGTACTCTTATGGGCTGCACTGGACTGTATTGGACTGGACTCTATTGTACTACACTATTGGACTTCACTGTAGTTTAATGGACTGGACTGTATTTGACAGTATTGTACATAGTCTACTATGTTAGACTGGACCGTATTGTACTATATTGTACTGTACTCTACTGAACTGTACATCTCTGGAGCTCAGTTTTGACAGAAGCCCACAGGATTATGTGTGTCTGTCTGTCCCTCTGTCTGTCTGTCTGTGTGTGTCTGTCTGTCAGTCACTCAGTCCCTCTCTGGTCCAGCCGTGCCCTCCTGGGTTTATTGGTGCAGCTGAATCTTGTCCACTGGTGCACTGTCCAATCAGCTCAACATCTGACAAATCTATACATTGGGAAAAGAACAAGAGACTAATTTAGCAATTTATAATTTGAGATTCCAATTAAGTAATTAAGTGAGCTGTCCTGTTGACTGTAGTGAAGTGCACTCCCTGTAGTCTGGGGGTGGGTCTTTGGGGGAACCTGGTCTGCACAGCACTGCTCTCAACACTGTGCGGATCAAGAGAGACTGAGACGAACAGACAGACACCTGTTCTGAAGGAGCTGTACAGTTTGTATAATTGGCGTCTCTGTGTTTTGCAGTTGGTCTCAGATGATCCCTGTTTAGCTGCTTCTCTCTGGATGATATCGCAGTAGAAAACCAGCCTGTAAATACTTTTAAAATCCCTTTAATCACAAATACACAAACAAGGCTGGAGCAAGTGAACCCGCGCAGCACATGGGCCTCGTTTTGTGTTGCCTGCTTTGGTTTGGTTTGATATGACTTTGTTCCTTTTATTTTTTTACTAATAATCATGAAAATAATAACATCGGTAGAAGAGAGAGAGCAGTCCTTTGTTATGGGGCTGCGAGGGCAGTGGGTTAGAGGGTGGGTGAGAGCAGGGTGCTTAGTGCTCCACAAAGCGACACGGTTGCAGTCCGTAATACACCGACAGACTGCCCTCTAGCTCTGATTAAAAATTGTATTCGTTACATTTTGTTAACACAGGTGTATGCAGGAATGGATTAAATAATGGAGAGGTAGGGAGAGGGAAGGTAACGCTGAACCAAAACCCAACAAGTTTCATCATTTCTCTCAGATTTGGTTCCTGTGTGTTTTTTTTGGACTCAAGTGCTCTCTGATAGGAGCGAAGGAGTGATATGATATATATGTATATATACAGGACATATGTATATATACATATATCATCGTTTTTGTTTTGTTTTATTGTTTGTCTCTTTTGAAGGATTAAATAAAAAATTAAAAAAGAAAATGCACAACGTGAGTCCAGTGGGTTGGTTCCTGTGTCAAGTTTTATAAAACCCCTGCAGCTTAGTTCAGTCTCCCCTCAGCCCTGGTCCTGCAGAGAGAGAGTACAGCACAGCAGGGTCTCCAGCCTTAGTTCTGGTGATCAATACTAAAGTACACATTTAAATTACATTCATATCGCAAAACACAATACAGTAGTCTAATATATCCCTGGGGCCGTCGTCAGTCCTCCGTGCAGCAGGTGGCGCTGTTTCCTCAGTGCACTTCTCTTGCTTTCACTCAGCTGCGCAGTCGCCCCGTTCAATCGCGGTAAAGATGGCGGAGGACAGCGGCTACGAGTCGGTGATCTGCGTAAAGCCAGAGGTTCATGTCTACAAGATCCCGCCCCGGGCCACAAACCGGGGATACAGGTGTGTGTGGGTCACCGGGGATCAGAGGGCCGCTGCTTGGTAGGGCGGCAGTAGTGCAGTGTTCATTACAAATGCCCCGACGGAAAGGCTCGGGTCACGGAAGCGATATTACGGCAAAGAAACACTGAGTAAACAGATTGCATCAAACAGTAGTTATACCGTCATCATCATCGTTATTATTCATTCATTCATAATCATAAACTATTGTCATGGAGTGTTGTCGTCATTGTAATTATTCTTAATAATCCATCCGCAGTGTGAGAAAATGAGCGGTCCCTGTGTGAGTGGATGGATGTGTGTTAGTCTGTCAGTGAGACGGCATGTTTGTGTGAGTCAATGCAGCCAGGGTGTGTGTGTGTGTGGCTTAGTGGACATGTGACTACATCTTGCACTCACAATGAAGTCAACAGCAGAAAGAGGAAGAGAGAGCGGGAGAAAGGAAGGAGGGAGGGGGGAGAGGTGGAGATGGCTGTCAGTCAGTCAATATCAGTGTGAACTGTGTGTTGTTCCTCATCGCCCTGTTCCTGAGCACTGGCCCTTTGTCCATGATTTGTCTCTCAGTTGTGCAAATAAAGCTTTCTTGAATTGAATTAAATTGAAAGGGAGGAAGGGGAGTTGTCTGTTATTCAGCTGATTGCGTTTCAATGCTCACAAATGGTGCAGTTTGAATGTTACATTTCCTTGCTGTGGCAAAGCTGCTGCCTGTCAGTCATGGCAATAAAGCACCCATGGATATGTGGGAGGGTGTCTGACACTGTATCTGTGTGTGTGTATGTATATATATATATATATATATATATATATAGGGCTGCAGACTGGAAGCTGGATGAGCCAGCATGGAGTGGCCGTATGAGGATCACAGCCCGGGGCAAAGTGGCCTACATCAAACTGGAGGACCGCACCTCAGGTACTGACACACTGACTCACTTTCACACTGCCTACATCAAACTGTAGGGTCTCTCCTCAGGTAATGACATACTGTAGACACTGACACACACTGGATACAGTGACACGGAGACTGAGAATACAGTACACCTACACTATACTGCTCTACAGCACAGTACACACTGCCCTGCTCTACTGTCCAGTTCACTGTACAATGCCCGCCCTGTCTCTGTAGGGGAGCTGTTTGCCCAGGCCCCAGTGGAGCAGTACCCAGGCATTGCAATAGAGGGTGTCACTGACTCCAGCCGCTACTTTGTGGTGCGGATAGAAGACGGCAATGGTGAGACTGTCCATCTGTCTGTCTGTGTTTCTGTGTCTCACTGTGTGTTCTTGCCCATTAACTGTATGTCTGTGTCTGTCTATGTGTGTGTAAAATGTGTATGTACTGACTGTGCCGATGTGTGTGTATATATTTGATTGTGTTGTGGTGTTGTTGTGTTGTCAGGGCGCCATGCGTTCATTGGTGTGGGGTTCGTGGATCGCGGAGACTCCTTTGACTTCAACGTGGCGCTGCAGGACCACTTTAAGTGAGTGTTACCGCCCCTTCCCGTCTCCTCCTGCTGCCCCATCTTCTCTCTCTCCTCCCCCCTTCTCTTCTTCTATTCCCTAACTCGTTTACTGATTAAGTGCTGGTGTGAATGTCATTGTACTGACACTGTCTCCCACCTCTCTCTCTCTCTCTCTAGGTGGGTGCGTCAGGAAGGAGAGCTGGCCAAACAGGAAGCCATCCATAGTGCAGCCCCCAAACTGGACCTGGGCTTCAAGGAGGGGCAGACCATCAAAATAAGCATTGGGGTGAGAGCAAGGGAGAGGGATACGGGAGGAAGCATGATGGAGGGAGGGAAAGGGGGAGGAGAGAGCAGGTGGAGGATGATAGAGTTGCAGGAAGAGAGAGGGGAGTGTGAGAGATAAGTAGAGGGAGACAGTGAGTGTGTCAGTGTGTGTGTCTGACCCTCCCCTCTCTGTGTGTCTGTTGCTGCAGAACATTAAAAAGAAGGACGGCCCCCCCGGCTCAGGCAAGTCTCGGCTGGGTAACAGCGGCCTGCTCCCCCCACCCCCGGGGGCCAAAGGGGCTGGTGTGCCCCCACCTGTGGCACAGCCTGCACAACCCCCCAGGACAGGTAACTATCTCACACTGTAACAGCCTGTGTCACTGTACTGTCACTGCAGCAGAGCCCCCTACTGTAACTCTTTCTCTCTCTCTCTCTCTCTCTCTCTCTCTCTCTCTCTCTCTCTCTCTCTCTTATTCTCAGCTGCTCTGTTAGATCTCGGGGTGGTCCTACCCCCAACTCAGCCCAGTGGGGGGGCAGCTGCAGACTTATGGGGGGACTTTGCTGCAGCTCCCAGGTGAGTCTCATGGCGGGGGGTGGACTGCATGAGTTTGTGTAGCTGATACACTAACTGACAAAATGATTTACTGCTGCAAAGCTTATCAGCATTGGTATTGACTCTTTCTCCCTCTCTTCCCTCTCTCTCAGCAGCTCCAGTCAGGATGCAGTGAGCTCGGGGTGGGTGCAGTTCTAGCACTGACAAGTACCCCACACTTGTCCTCCAATTACCCACCCAGCCCCCTCCTCCTCTCTCCAATCCAGCAATCTACATTCCGAGCCGGGGTGGGGGGGGTATGGGAGTGGGGAGGGGGAGGGCGGCTGCCGTACTGAATAAGCAGAGACCGAGTAGTTTCAGTTTTGTGTTGTACCGTCCCATCTTCGCCTCTCTCCCACCTTCCACCTCTTTTCCTTTCACCTCTCTCCCTCCCTATCTCCCACCACCGCTTCTTCTCTGTTCCTCTTCTCAGCATCTCCCCTCTCTCTTCTTTTCCTCTCTTTTTTTGCCATGCGTTGACTGTTTCTATGCCTCCCTCCCTCCCTCCCTCTCCGTGGGAGTGTGTGTCCGTGTGTTTTGACAGACGGCGAGTCCGTGTGTGTCTGCACCAGTGCTCAGGACTGGGCCGGCGCTGACAGCTGGGCCCGGGGGGGGGGGTTGGGAGCTCTGCCACACACTGCACTGCAACTACAGTAACTATAACAGCACCAACTGTGACAATAACTACTACATCAGCCGTGACAACACTCTTCCTGCTCCCGCATGCACTACAGTAGCTAGACTTACAACAGTCACTGCAGCTACTACAGTTACAGCCACTACCACCGCATCTACACGACGCCGCCCTGTGCCCATGCACACAGAGCAACACCGCAGCAACAGGGACAATGACAACTGTGAGAGCAGCATTTCAGTGCTGTAGACATTGATGTAATGACCGGTGAGAGGGTGGTGGTGGTGGTGGTGGGTGAGTAGGGAGTTTGAATTTATCAGTCAATGAGTCGTAGGGAAACTCCCCTACAGCAGCAGTTCTGCAACTGACCAATCAGTAAGAACCCTGGCCCCCAGTGTAGTAACATTGAAGTAGGGGTGCAGTCTAAGTCCACTACCAGTAGAGTAGTGCCAGTGAATTACTGCTTCAGTAACAGTGTATTAGTATTTGTGTTTCTAAATCATGCTTTCACACAGTGCAGTGGAGGGCTGGGGGGGACTGTGAGACAAGTTTACAGTAGATTTGTGGGGGGCGGGGTCAGACTCCCCAGGGTTGCAGTATGGTGTAGTATAGTGCCGTGTAGTCTATTGTTTTGTATTATAGTGTATTGTACCGACTTCAAAGTGTTCTGGGGCTTTGTGAAGTACTCTCCAGAGCACCTAGCACACAGGCCTCCAGCCCAGCTCCCAGGCCCCTGCAGGACTATAGAGAGTGTACTGTAGGTCTCCAGGACCAGAGCTGGAGACTGGACTGGACTGGACTGTAAGTCTGGTATAGCTTTTAATCAATTAACATTCAATGGTGATTTTTTTATTTTTATATATTCCATTATTATTGTTATAATTGTATTCTTGTGACTAGTGATTGCCTTACATCCTTAGGCACTCGTAAACAGTGCTGTGAGTGAGAGAGAGTGTGGGTATGCATCTGTGTGTGTTTGTATACTTGGCTGTGTGTGTTCAGTGGGTGCTGTTTGTGGAGGGAGTGGTGACAGTTTCTATCTCACTGCCCCTTCCCCCTCTTTTTCTCTCTCCTGTGTCCTGTGTCTGTGTTGTTTGTTTTAATTGTTTATCTTCAAGTGCCTTTCCTTATGTCCTGGTGGGGAATGGGTGGGTTACTGGAGTATTGGGGTGGTGTCTATAAGTGCCTTGTCATTTCTAAATGAGCTGTTTGAATGTAAAACTACATTTTTGTAAATAAAGTTTATCTTGTACATGTCAATCGTCTGCCTGTGTTTTCATTATTTGCTGAAGAGGCAAAAGCTTTGGATACAAGGTGTCTGTTTGGTGTTTGAGGGCATCATGTGTATACAGCTGTAGTATTTAGTGTGCAGTCTGTAGTCTATAGCAGACCTGGGTCAAATACATATTTTCTGTATTTCCAATTCAAATACTTTTTCAAAATCTTATTAAAAAATTATAAATTGTATCCTGTTTCACAATTACTAGTTGACTGTATTTGAAATACTTTTAAAACATATTGGCATGCAAATTCAGATATATATTTCCACAAGTATTTGACATTCTGTGTTTTCAATTATTCGTATTTCAATTTATAGGGTTATATTTGAGAATACAATCTCATTTGTACATCTCAACAAACTCGGCACAACAACAAAGATGGTCTACACTTACCAACACATCAAGACTCCAATTGAAAGTAAATGTTGAATTGCAGAAGTCTCTACCTTCTCTGTCATGTTTTGGCCACATTTGTTGTAGTTCAACTTTTAACAGTATTAGGATTAGCACTATTTGTGTTATGTGTCCAAATTAGATATTTTTCCAGCAGTACATGAAGTAGCTTAACTTTGAATAACAAACCTGCACCAGTAATAGGCCTTATAATGTTTTCATGAAAATATTCAGATAGCCATTCACATTAATAAATAACTGGTGAAAATGTTGCATTTTTACACTTTTAAAACATGAGGGTTTCAAACAGTTCATCTGACAGTGAGCAGCTGTCTGGCCTGAAGACATACCCACTTATACTGAGAAGGTGCTCCACAGCTGCAGAAGATGCTGAACATGCATGTATTCAGCAGCAATTTTACCGAGTTGGATACAGCCCAGCACACTGAAGATGAGTGACAGTCAATGGTTTATTAATGTATTGATGTGTGAGTGTGTGCATTTGTGCGTGAAAGAGATTGTACTGTGTGTTTGAGTGGCAGGATTGTCCTCACAACGCAAAGAGAAGAGCTGCTGTCAAATTTGCAGAGATTTACAATGGGGAGAGAAGCAAGGGAGACAGCCCCACCTGGCAAGAGAGGAGAGGAGGAGGAGGTGTGAAGTGATTTATGGTAATGTGCACTCACAATTGTTCTCCCTACTTCCCCCCCCCTCTCTCTCTTGCCCCCCGTCTCACTTTCACTTTTCTCTCTCTCTTTCTAAAGGTTAACAATAACTATCAATCAGCAATCAGATCCTCCTCCTATTCACTCTATATTTCTTCAGGCAGGACGCAGGCCGATCCCCATCCCATTTACCTATCTGTAGTAGAGTGCTACCTGCCCAGGTGAGGAGCGTGAGATTGCCATGGCACCAGTGTGTTGCTTGTGTTGCACTGCGCCACTGAGGTGCGTTGCCGGAGGAGCCTGTGGAGTTTGTTTGTGTAATGAAGCAGCTATTGTTCATAGCAAATCAGGACGGGGTCAAGGAGTTTGTGTGTGTGCATTTGTTTGTATGTCTTTGCGCGAGTGTATGTGTGTTTGTATGTGAGTGTGTTTGCAGGGAAGGGGAACTCTAATAGGCAGGTGGGTGGGTGGGGTGTGTGGTGCTGTGTCTCCGTTGTACCTGGTTACCTGTGTCCTGACTGCCAAAGCTGGCAGCCTCTACACTGAGAGGATAGACTAGCCCACTGCGAGAGAGGAGAAGTGATTGCACTGCATGAACCCTGTCCAGACGTGAGTGCAGTAGGTGAGAAAAGCTCTCTCTGTGTATATATCTGTGTATGTGTGTGTGGACACCTGTCTGAGTTTGTATGTGCATATGTAAGTGTGTATGGAAGTGTGTGTGTTTGTGTAAGTGTATATTCAGCAGGCCAGCATGCACAGTATACAGCAGGTATAGAAAAGTATTTACAGTATGTAATATACAGTGTATATAGTCTACTACCCCTGGTGTAGTCTATATCAGTATTTCCCCATGCTGGTTCTGGGGACCCAGAGGGCGGCCCTGTTGCATTGCCTCAGTACTTGTCCAGCACAATCCAGACTTCCTCTGTGGTTGAGCACTGTCGTCCCTGTGGGCTCAGGCGGGGGATAACAAGGGCTCTTTCAGTGCCACATTGCACTGGGCCGTTTTGCTCCAACCACCTCCGCTCCGAGCCGAGCACGTCGACTCCTCTCCCGGCAGAACAATGCCCATCGGCCCGGCCCCTCCTCCCTCCCTCCCTCCCTCCCTCTCTGCTCCCGGTGGGAGCGACTGAACCGTTGCTTTGCTCTTCCCCGCCCGGCGCACAGAGACACACACAGCCTGGAGTTTAAATCTGCGCTAACGGCGGCAACGCTGCCCATCACCCCAGCGCGCATCCACACACCGCTGACAGCACTGCGCTGCCGCCGAGGTAAGAGAGACAGAGAGAGGGGAGAGTCCGCCTGCGTGTCCGTGTCTTTGTTCGCTCCGTGTTTGCATTGTTGTCATTAATATGATCTGCTTTGGCCCTTAAAACGAAAGCAGATTGGTGTGTCTCGTCTCCAGGGCTGCAGCCAGAGAGGAAATGGCAGGAAGTGACCGCGATTGTGGAGAGATAAGCTCTGAAAGTCGGAGTGTAGTATAAGTACATTACAGTACAGTAAGTACAGCACAGCACAGCAAATCACAGCAGTGCAGTGAAGTTAGGCACACTGTAATATATGAAGTACAGTGTAGTACAGAACAGCACAGCAAATCACAGCAGTGTATTAAAGTACAGCACAGCTGAACAGTGTAGTATAGCACAACACAGTAGTGTGCTGTTACTGCAAATAATAATTGTAATAATCACAAATAATAATAGATTATCCAAGATTGCTACCATCGTTTATGAGGCGCTGCGTTTCAAAAGGTGTGAATTTAAGAAAACTATTATTATTATTATTCAGAAAATGTCTATGCTTTATTTTTCTCGTCTTTCATTACACTACACTACAGTACTAGGAAACTGAACTGATTAGATGATTCGTTGTACAGCTGAACTGGTCACAGTGGAAAGAGCCACAGAGACTATGAAGGCACTCGTGCATCACTCCTTCACATCAAGTCATCAAGTCTCAGGCATGGGTCATAAGACTCACACATCAGCTGTTAATCTCACTCTCCTACACTCACTTCTTTAAAACTCACACATAGGACACATCTGCAATTGCAGTTTCATCCCAATCCCCCTACAGCTGGATATTATATGATATTAATAGCGTTATTAACAGAGATTACAAGTTTTGAAAACTCCAATGCGTGCAATTTTATTAGATAATTACAAAATCTCACGCATTGGGGTTTTCTAAACCTGAGATTACTGTTCCTTTAATATGCAATACAAGAACAAAGTGTCATACGTGATTTAAAAAGTGCCATACAAGACTAAAAGTGTCATATGCAACCCATAAAAATAATCGAAAGCAAAAAAATCACACAGAGCAACACAATATGCATCCATATTATCGCATAATTAATTGATGCAACTATGGGCGTAATGCTTGTACATCATCATTATTTACATACAGAGTCTGTTGCCCTAGAAGCCTATCACTTTGCCCTAATATATAATGTACTGAAATAATCTACTATATTGTAATACACTGTACTGCAGTACTGCACTGTAATATAGGCCTACTATGCCTTTGTATCCCCACTGCAAAAGGCCAGTGCTGTTGTGGGAGATGGAGTGGAGCATAAGCATTATATTATAGGGAATGGACAAAGATATTGTATTTTAATCCCCACTGCTGATTGGTTAATGAGCGCATGTGGTGACAGTTCACTCTGTGGATGAAGGTATCGGAATCTTGGCATTTTATTAACATTCCACCATTACTTTCAATGGAATTGAAAAATCTTTTTAAACATTATAAATCACACATTTTTATTGATATCAGGTACAAAAAAATACCATATTACCAAATACACCACACTGTTTAAACATGGTACACTACTTTTTCCAGGGCCTATACTATACTTCACTACATTTGTACCACATTTTTCTTATGGTGTACTACCCTACACCACAGTTTTACCCTGGTATTCTACACTTTACCATATTTTGATTGTGTTTTAACCGCCATACATCATACTACACTTTACTGTGTTTACAGTGGCGTAGCTTGAATTTTCTCGGTGAAGACACGATGAAGGACCGTTTAATGCCAATTCTACCTTCTCTATGCGTCACCTGGCGATAATGGACTGACCACACTCACTTTCACTCACTCATTTTCATCATTGTATTAACTTTCCGAACAAGGGTGTACAGTGGCCCCTTTGACCCCCTCCCCCCTTGTAGCTACCCCAGTGGCTGCGACACTGTGGTTGGAGTCTGTGATGGGAACCAGTGGAATGGAGGCCAGATGTGTTCAGATGTTTGCAGCCCCGCCTAACCCCCACCCACTCTCTGGATAACTGTGACGAAAGTGTGCGGACTAGAGCTCTGATCTGCTCTGCATTCTCGCTAACAATTTAAAAGTTTCTCAAACCACTTCGTTTCACGCTGTTTCATGCAGGGGCAGCACCACTAGTGGGCAGCAAAGGGTCACTGCCTCACTGAAAACCATTTATTTATTACTGATCCGTTAGAAAGAAAGACAGTTTACAAACGAAAGGAGGTCATTCGACCCATTATTGGTTTCACTGAGAGGAATTATTAATCCCTACCATTAATCAGTGCTCTTGGCGTGATTTGAGCGTTGTTATCGATTTGGGTCATGTTAGTATTGTGGCTGCTAGCCCTTACTTCACTGCTAGAAATCCTAGCCGTTACATCACTGCCAGGTTAAGGTGAGGCTCCTGCCCGATAACTTAATATCCGATAATATGTTGTTGTTTTTTTATACAATTTTTGTTTGACTGGGTTCAGTGTTATTGAAACAGTTATTGGTACTGTTAGACAGTGAGTGACCAGTGTTATCTAATTAATTAATTAATTAATTAATTAATATAACTAACTAGTCATACTGAGCAGGGCTAATGCTCTGTGTTATTGGTTATGTTTTACAGTTATTGAGCAGTGATATCTGTGCTGTGAGCAGTAGTATTGATCAGAGTTATTGATGAGAGTCATTGGTGATGTTTTACATGGATATTGGTCAGAGCTGTGTGTAATTGATCAGCGTGATTGATCAGACCTGTGTGTTACTGATCAGATTGATTGATTGGAGGTCCAGGGTGATCTTTTAGTGAGACCCTCACTGCTCAAGACCTGGATACAATGGAATTGCTAGTAACTGTGGGGCCAGAGTCTTGGGGTTGCCACAGAGATATAGTGTTTTGGGGGAGGAGCTTTCTGAGTTTGAGAGGCCCACTGGTTTCTGTGTGACTGTGTGAGTGTGTTTGTCAGTATTTATGTGTATGTGTCAGTGTGTCAGTCTGGGCTCTGTCAGTCACAGCTGTTGATCTAAAGAATATTAAGTGGAGTGGAGCTGCTGCACTTGCACTGTACACACACTGCACAGTACTATATTACACTGTACTGTACTGTATTACACTACTGCACTGTACTGTTCTGTATTACACATACTACACTGTACCGTAATACACTGTGTTGCACTATTTTACCCTGTACTATATTACACTACTGTACTGTACTTCATTACACAGTACTGTATTATTTTACCCTGTACCTGTACCTAGATTGCTCAAGTATCAATTGGTTATTGTATTTAATAATTATGTAATGTATTGTAACAGGTGTCAGTGCCCTGAATAAGGGTGTCTGCTAAGAAATATAATATATACAGTGTACTGTACTATATTACAATACTGTACTGTATTACAGTACTGCACTGTGCTGCTGCATTGTGTATACTGTAGTGTAGTTCATAGCACTACTGTAATATTGTGCTGCATTGTACTTTATTGTGCTGTGGGATAGTAACCTCTATTCTACTGTATATTAGTAGTGTGTAAAAAACAAAAATAATAATATATTTCTGGTTGTCACAAACCGTTTGTAGAGTTTATATACAGAGCAGCTCGCCTCGGTGTGTGTAAAAGAGGGAGGGATGGAGGGAGGAGGAGGGGGAGGGGGGGTTTAACCTCGCTAATCCCTTCACTGTCCTCAATCTCTCCGAGCCGCACTTCCACACTCTCCCTCAGCCTGCCCCACAGACAGCAGCAGGACAGACGGACAGACCCGCCTCAATGTGGCTCTTTATACGCGGGGGAGCAGGAGAGGAGAGGAGAGAGGGAGCGCAATAGTGTCAGTCGGGATTAGGGAGAGTGGCGGATATTGCTGTGACTGGTAAATATCGTGAATAACAGATGCGTAGTGTTTGGAACCGGTAAGTAATATAGTTAGTAATTTAGATCGATAGTTAGTATACAACTGATTCGTTTTACAAACCGGGTTTCATACGCTGCTCCCGGAGCCCCCTGTCCGGGGTACTGCCCGCAGACAAGTCGCTCTCCCAGCCCCGCACCCCGCACCCCGCACCGCAAACTAGGCACTGGGTCGCTATCAGCCCTGGAGCTCGGAGCCAAATGAGCGCAGAGAGTCCAAGTGCCGAGTCGAAACTGGAGGTGGTCATACAGGTTATTATTATTATTATTATTATTATTATTATTATTATTATTATTATTATTATTATTATATGGTGGTTGTTCTTGCTGTTGAAGGTAAGTCAGATTGGGCTGAACTGACTGGCAGACTTGTCATATTATCATGTCTGTGTCCAATTGATTACATCTCAATTGAGTCCATCTCTGACTGAGTGTGTCAGTATGCATGTGAGGTCTTGTATGAGAGTGAGTGTTTTTGTATGTGTTTGTCACTTTTGTGTGTGTGTTGCAGGGAGCAGGTCAGTGTGTGTCCAGGAGCATAGTTTTCACTTCAGAATTGGGGGGGGGACGGTGTCAATATTGGGGGTGTGTGTCCCCTACGCCTATGGAGCCAGGCATACATTATTGGGGGGGGACAATTTAATGTTCTCTCAACATTTCGACAAACCTACGCCTATGTTTGTGTGTATGTATTTGTGAGTGTGTGTGTTGCAGGGAGCAGGTCAGTGTGCAGTGACAGGTGTCTCTCTGCAGTGTCTCTGTCAGCTTGTGACTGTACTGGCACCTGTCCCTCTCTCTCTTTCTCTCTCTCTGGCATCTCTTTCCTTCTCTCTCCCTTTCTCAGTGCAGCGTTAAAGCAGTGTTTGTTTGCTCACTGTGAAGTAAAACGTCTCCCTCATCCTCTCCCTCTCTCTGTCACCCTCTCCCTCTTCCCTTCTCTCCCTCACTCTCAGAAGTTGGAGGACAGTGTTCTGTCCAGTGGAGAGCAGAAGAGGTTCACGGTTCGAGGAGACGCCCAGGACTCCCCGCCCACCCGCCTGCCTGCACGAATCAGACAGATTGTTACTAAGAACCTGAGTGATCCTAGTGAGTGACCGACAATCACAGACAGACACACTGACATACCAACACCCAGAGAGACTGACCCACCGACACACTGGGAGACACTGACACGCTGTGCGCTTCTGTGCTTAACCCCCTTCACCCAGGTGCAATGATGTCGTCAAGCCTTTCGGCACAAGAAGAGAGCCGGATGCTGCAGGCTGAGCTGGCGCGGGTGGAGGACCTGCTGGCACACAGCCGGGCCGACCGGGATGAGCTCGCCATCAAATACAGTGCCATCAGTGAGAGGGTGAGGCACAGAGACACTGGGACACGGGGACACTGGGGCACTGAGAGACATTGAGACACAGAGACTGAGACACTGAGTGACAGACACACTCACACATTGACACTCCTATCCTCCTTTTTTCCGAATGGGATACAGTGTGCGTGTGTGTGTGGGGGGGTATTTGGAGGTAACCGTGGAGACAAGTAATGCAGAGAATGGGACTTCATACTGAGCACGCTCACTACCAGGTGGGGGAGCAGGGGTCTGTGCACTGTGGGAGAAAATATCTCATATAAAACAGCTCACCCCCTCACACCCCCACCCCCCCATTGTCCATTACCATTGGGGCAGGTCTGCACAGGCCCAAGGCCGAGAGGAGGAGGGTTCCAGCGATGTCTGGACTACAGAAACCCCTCCCTCTCTCTGTCTGTATTTTCACACTGGGGCTCGGGAGATGGCTGGGTGCCGTCTCCGTGGTGACTGTGATTAAAATGAATGGAGTGGCAGGTTGCCATGGTGTTTGTCACTATGGGTGATGTTAAACATTGGCCTGAATGGAGGGGGGGGTGTCTTTGTGCTGCTGGATGGAGGGCTGGGGGGGATAAAAGAGGCAGAGGGGGTAGATAAATGGGTGGAGGAGAGGTTACCCCACATTAACACACTGTCAGATTTCTGTTATTATTATTATTATTATTGTTGTTGTTGTGTTTGGTGTGGAGCTGTGTTGTATAGTGTGTGTGGATGGGTGCAGTGTTGTACAGTGTGTGTAGTGCAGTGCTGTTCAGTGTGTGTGGAGAGGTGCAGTGTTGTACAGTATGTGTAGTGCAGTGCAGAGTTCTGGGGTCACAGCAGAAGAAAGGTCAACAGGTGCAGAGAGAGAGAGAGAGAGAAATTGAAATTGGGAAAGAGACTGAGAGAGAAGCAAAGAGAGAGAGGAAGCAGGGAAAATACACTTTCTTTCTTTCTTTCTTTATTTATTTTTAATACAAAAAATCTATGTATTTATATTGTTGATCCCTCCTACATTATTCATATTATTCATGTTTGTATTTATCATCTATATCTGCTTTTGTAATGCTTTGGCAATACATTATATATGGCATGCCAATAAAGCACTTTGAATTTTAATTTGAGAGAGGGAGAGACAGATGCAGAGAGGGAGAGAGAGAGAGATGTGGCAGCTGATGTAGAAAGGGAGAGAGGGATAGAGAGTTCTGAGACAGAAACATGCAGAGAGAGAGAGAGAGAGAGAGAGAGAGAGAGCGAGAGAGAAAAACAGTACTATGCATGCAGACAGAGAGGGAGCAGCAGAAGAAACAGAGATAGAAAACGACAGAGAAACACAGACACAGGCAGAGCAAGGGACACGGAGCGAGAGAGATGGCAGAGGAAGGCAGGTCTGGGCACTTCGTGAGACACATGGTGGAGCAGGCAAGTGGCAGGGCAGCTAGAGCTGAGGTGCCGGGGGGGTTACCATAGGAGCAGGTCTGTGTTTACCAGAGGAAGGGAGAGCAGCGGGGAGGTGGAGGAGTAGAAGGAGGGGTGGGGGGGCACCAGGGGGGTCGCCATGGAAACCAGCTCCATCACTCTTAACCTGTGGAGTGCTGCATTCCAGCAACGCAGTCTTGAAAAACACCTTCCTCTCTGTCTCTCTTCCCTGCGAAGCTGGAGCAGGCCCTGCGTGTGGACTCCGGGGAGAGGGAGCGAGATGCGCAGGAGTCACGCAGTCTGGCACAGCAGAATGCAGAGCTGCGCAGACGGCTGGAGGAGGAGCAGGCCGCGTACAAGCGCAAACTCACCGCCTACCAGGAGGGGCAGCAGAGGCAGGCGCAGCTGGTGCAGAAACTGCAGGCCAAGGTGATCCCCCCCACAAATGACATAATAGCAGTACTGTAAAGAAGGTAGCCAGTGAGACCAGAGTAATGCCCAGCGTATGAGGGCTGGGGTGGACAAGGCCGGTTTGGCAGAAGTCTCCCCCACAGATTTACCTCACTGATGGTCATGGGGGCTGGGAGGTGAGGCAGCGCTGTCGCAGCCCTGAGGCCGTCTTTGTCATTAAACGCTTGCCTCTACAGTTTGTTCTCTATCCTGTGTGAGATTTGTATTTCCTTTCATGTGCATAGTGGGCATTATCTGCCCTCATGCTCTGAACAGGTTAACTGTATGTTTGGACAAACTCTTTGAGAGAAGTGCTGAGGTAAAGTTATTTTATCAGTGAGATGTATAATCTGAGCTGTAATTGCTTAATAACACACCCTGCCTGCTGCTGCCCCCTGCTGCTGCCCCCAGGTGCTGCAGTACAAAAAGAAGTGTGGAGAGCTGGAGCAGAGCCTGCTGGAGAAAACCACACAACTCGACAAACAAGCCCTTACTGTGAGTGTGTGTGCATGTGTATATGAGTGTGTGTATCAGTGTGTGTGTGAGAGTTTAAACTATACAACAGGTGTGATTGTTTTTCAATCATTTTGTATCCAGGACAGTTTGGATCTCTCTGGAGGCAGGCTCAGGTCTGAGGAGGAAGAGCCAAGCAATGATTTGGAAAATGCCCTCATTCGATTGGAGGAAGAACAGCAGAGGTGGGCAGGGGTTAACTGACCAGGGAGCAATTGATTGGGTAGCAGGCAGGAGAAAGCTGATAATTGGCTACGGCTGTTGGTAGTGAAATTTGTCAGACCTGTTATACCATCAGACTTCAGCCTCAACATGTGAACAATTGTGAGGCAACAGTCTGCCAGAGTCAATCTCTCAAATTCAAATTCAAAATTAGCTTTATGACAAGTATTTACAGATACAGTAAAGAGAGTATAAATAGTGTCAGTGTGTCAGTCAGTCTCTCTCTCTCTGTATAGAAGTTCTAGTCTAGCCCAAGTGAATTCTATGCTCCGTGACCAGCTGGACCAGGCCAACACAGCCAATCAGGCTCTGAGCGAGGACATCCGCAAGCTGACAGCTGATTGGACGAAGGCTCGGGAGGAGCTGGAGCAAAGGGAGTCTGATTGGAGGAGAGAGGAGGAGGTGGGGCCAGTTTTAGAAATGCAGACCAAGCACATATACAGTTGTTTATTTATAAATGTATTATGGACATTTGTAACTAGTAACACTAACTCAAGTCCATCTCTCTCTTTATCTCTCCCCCCTTCCCCTATTCTCCCCTCCACCTCTCTCACACCCCACTCTCCTCTCCCTTCCTCGCCACCCTTCTGTGCTCCTTTCCCTCTCATCCTCTCTCCCTTGCTCCTCCACCTCCACCCCACTCACCTTCACTCCCCATATTCCTCCCTCTCTCCCTCTCTCCCTCTGTCCCTCAGTCATTCCACAGTTATTTCAGCAGTGAGCACAGTCGTCTGCTGTCTCTCTGGCGCCAGGTGGTGGGATTTCGCCGCCATGTCTGTGAAGTGAAGAGCGCCACTGAGAGGTGAGTGTGTGAGCTGCAGAAGGCACTGTGTATGTGTGTGTCTCCTGTTCTGACAAGCCTGACCACACGCAGCACACACACACACACACACACACACAGAACACACAGTACAACACACCCACTCTCTGCCTCTCTGCTTCTCTGACTGTCTATCAGAATATAGGTGACAGCTCTTTCTCTCCTCTCCTCTCCACTCCTCTGTGTCAGAGACCTGGCGGAGGTGCGCAGTGAGCTGGCACGTGTGTCTCGGGGAGCACTGTCCTCCTGTGTCAGTCTGCGTGCCAGTGAGGGTGGGGTGGCCTTGGCGCAGGAGAGGCAGCAGGCACAGCTGGCACAGCTGGAGGAGCAGCTCAGGGCCAAGGTGGGCGAGATGCTGCAGCTTCAGGCCAGCTGTGACACAGAGAGGGCAGAGGTCAACGCCAGGTCAGATGCCCAACAGCGTGTCTGTGTATCTGTGTGTCTCTGTGTGTGAACATTTTTCATCTATCATTTTGAATTGGCTGATTTTCTCATAATATGTGTTTCTAATTCTGTCTCTGTGTCTGTTTGTCTGCATTTATATGTGTGTTTGTGTGTGTGTGTGTGTGTGTCTGTGTCTGTCTGTCTGTCTGTCTCTGTGTGTGTGTGTGTGTGTGTGTGTGTGTCCAGGTTGGCCGAGGCACAGAGGGAGGTAGAGAGGCTGAAGGCCCAGTGTGAGGAGAAGGAGAGAGAGTCAGCCTCACTGACGCAGAGGCTGGAGGCGGTGGTGAGTGAGACTAGGGGGCAGTGGTTTGGGGTTTTGTTTTGTAATCTGTGTGTGGGGCAGTGCAGTGTCTGTGTGGGGGGGGGGGCAGTATGGGGCAGTGCAATTTGTGTGCGTCTCTTTGTGTGTGGTGGGGACGACGACAGTGTGGGGCAGTGCCTTGGGACAATGATGCAATACTGCCCTCTGTAGGAGCAGGATGGCGGTGCGGAGCAGGAGTTGCAGACCCTGAGAGCACAGACTGAGGCCCTGCAACAAACACTAAGAGACATTGCACAGGTACTTCTACACAACTACACAACACTGAGATTGGCATTTACAGATACAGTAAATGGGAAAAGGAATATAATAAAATTGAAAAATCTCTCTCTCTCTCAGGCAGTGTTGGTGGACAGTGACCACGGGACGCTTGTGTCATCTGAGGGGGAGGGGGACAGTCTGGCAGCATCTCTTGCTCCTCTACTCCGTTCCCCCTCACCCCGACGATCTGCCTCCCCCCTTCGCTCCCCCTCTCCCCGAAGGCCCCGCCTCCCTGGCCCCCCCGAGACCAGCCTCGCTGCCCTGCGCTCGGCCATCAGCAACCGGCAAGTCCTCACACAGGTAACACTGCTGCATAGGTGACACTACTGCATAGGTAACACTGTACTGCACAAGTAAAAAACTGCTCATTACTACCCCTTCACTCCTCCTCTCTTTCCCTCTCTGCCTCCTCTCCTCTCTTCACCCTGTCTTCTTCCATCTATCTCCTATTCCCCTCTCTCCCCTCTCCTTTCTGTCTCTCTCTCCTTCTCCCTCTCTCCTACTCTCTCTCTCTCTCTCACTGTCTCTACCTGGCCAGGAGCTCCGTGGACGTATGGAGTCTGCGCAGGAGCAACTGGCAGGTGTGCGCAGGCAGCTGTCTGAGTATGAGGCAAGCAGGCGGACTGCGGAGCGGCATGCGCAGGAGCTGCGGGAGGATAGAGACAGAGCTGCACTCGAGAGAGACGCCGCCACCAGAGACAGCGCCCGACTGCGCAGCACCATTGACACACTGAGCAGGTCAGGGCGCAGCTCACCGACACACTGACACACTTGATACACTGACTCACTGACTCTCTCTCAACTAAATTTAATTACAAAAATATTTATTGGCATGACTAATTGACAGTCTCTGTCTCTCTCTCCTCAGTGAGAAGGCCAGTCTGGAGAGGGCAGTGCAGGCTGCGCAGGAGAAGGTTCACACTCTGCAGCTGGACTGCGAGAAGCTGCAGCAGAGCCTGGCGTCTGCGCAGAGGGAGCGGGACCGTGAGAGGGAGGAGCGGGAGGGGCTGGCCCAGGAGAGAGACCGTGCCAAGACGGAGACAGAGAGAGTGTGAGAGAGGGAGAGGAGGAGGACAAAGAGGGGCAGGGGGAGAGGCAAATAGGGAGGGAGGAGGGATGAGAGAAGAAGGGATGAAAGACAGAGAAAGCTGTAAAAACTTTCAATTTGACTTTGTTATCAATTCAATGGATCTACACTGAGATGTCATAACTAGTCTCCAAACGCCATCCATACTTTTACTGTCTCTTTCCCTCGCTTTCTCTCTCTCACTCTGCCTCTCATCCCCTTCTCCCTCTCTCTCACCCATTTATTTACAGACACTTTGCTTAAAATAGTTGCATACTCAGTATACATATTGTCTTAAACCTGAAGGGCTGATTGTCTCTCGGTGTGGGGCAGGCAGTGATGCAGTGATAGTGATAATGTCTCTGCTGTCTGTTGTGTCCTCCCCCGCACTGTTGTCCCTGCTTGGTGAGCTGAGGTCTCTCCCTCTCTCTCTCAGGCTGCGTCAGCTGGAGCAGTGTGAGACTCGGTGCTCGGCAGCGCGCAGTGAGTTGGCTGCAGTGAAGGAGTCTCTCCAGAAAGGGGCAGTGGAGAAGCGGGTCCTGGAGGCAGAGAAGACCGAACTGGAAGAGGCACTATCCAGGGTATGGACCCACACAGACACACACCAACTCACACACACACTTACACACTGACACACATGGGTAACACATTTGATTTCAGACTCTCTGATCTCTTCCTCTCCCTCTTTCTCACTCCCCCTCTCTCCCCAGGTGGAAGCGGGCAGCGCGGCCCTGTCTCTGTCTGTCTCTCGGCTGCGTGTGGAGGACAGCTCTCTCCGGGACTCCCTGGCCAAGCTGAGTGGCCTGAACGAGGCGTTGGCCCAGGACAAGACAGAGCTCAGTGCCATCATCAGCCAGGTGAGAGAGGGGGATAGGGAGAGAGAGGAAGGGAGAGTTTTTCCCTGCTGTATTGTTTATGTATATTAGTTTGCATGGAGAGTGAACTAGCCTATCTACTCTATCTCTCTCTCTCTCTCTCTCTCTCTCTCTCTTCCTATCCCTCTCTTTCTCTCAGCTGGAGGAGGAAAAGGCTGCCCTGCTGAGCCAGAAGAGGGAGGCGGAGCAGGAGAAGCTGTCAATCAGAGACGAGCTTGTGCGATTGGAGCAGGAGAAGCTGGACCTTGACTCTGCCCGCCAGGGGCTGGACGATTCGCTGCAGGAGGTGGAGCAAAGCAGGGTGGATTTGGAGGCGGAGCTACGGGCCCAGAAGGCGGAGCGAGGACAGCTGCAGGAGAAACTGACCCAGGTACAGATCGAGAGAGAGTAGTAGAGCCAGTCTGTGCTACTATATCAGTATGTATCAGTGTGTCAATATTTCGGAGTCAGTATGTCGGTGCTGTGTACCCAGGTGTCGCGGCAGTGCGGTGTTCTGGAGGGGGAGCTGTGCCAGGTGCGGCAGGAGGGGCAGCGGCAGGCAGAGGCGCTGGCACAAGCGGGCCGGGCTCTGGAGGAGGCAACCCGGGAGCGTGCCAGTGTGCTGGTCCAGCTCGCCGCCTCTGAGAGGGACAACCGCGCGCTCAGTGAGGAGCTGGCCGGCCTCAGGTACTGACACGTGGGACTGGACCTCCCAGGCATGACTGAACTGGACTATGACTGGACTGCTGTGTGTGTTTGTACAATTACTGTGTGTGTGTGACTACAGGTACTATAGGTGTGTACAGGTGTGTGTGTGTATGTTTAGGTGTGTACAGGTGTGTTGAGGTGTGTGTGTGTGCTGCAGGTCGGAGCGTGAGGCCCTGGAGACCAGCCTGTTTGAGATGCAGCAGCAGGCGGCTCAACTGGAGTCTCGCCGGGAGCATCTGGAGGCAGAGACCCAGGCCCTATTACTGACGAGAGAGAACCTGCAGGGTGAGAGGGAAATGGAGAGGGGAGGAGAGCGGAACGGGTGGAGAGAGGGGGTGAGGAGAGGGGCTAGGTTGGAAATGGGAGATAATATTTATTTGCCGTCTGCTTTTTTGTGTGTGTATCTGTCTGTGTGTCTCAGGTGAGGTGCGGAGGCTGCGGGGGGAGGGGGAGGCGGCGCAGGCCCAGTGGGATCATGAGCGAGAGCAGCTGACCCAGGCGGTGACCAGGGCCGAGCAGGACACCCAGCTTACCCTGCGCTCTGCCCGCGATGCTCACTTGCAGGACAGCGAGAGACTGACCCGTGAGAAGGTGAGTCTGCACACCTGGACACACCTGTATCCTCCTGTACTGCCAGCCCCTACCTGGGCCCTACACATACACACACACACACACCTGTGAACATATTCACACACAGCAGGGCCGTACACACACACACACACCTGGGTCAAGCTGCACTGCTTTACTTCCTGCACACACATCTGCAAGCATCCGCACATCTGCAGTACCTGCACCTGTACCACTGCAAACAGGAGGCGCTGCGGGTGAGTCTGGAGGCGGAGCGGGATGAGGCGCTGAGGAGGCTGAGGCAGGAGGCAGAGGAGGCGGCGCAGAGGCAAGAGGCAGAGATGGAGGAGTTGAGGGAGGAGCTGAGCGCACTGCTGCAGGACAGAGACCAGGGCTTACTGCAGGCAGAGAGCGACAAGCAACAGGTACACAATGAGAGAGAGACAGAGAGGGGGAAGGAGTGAGTGATAGGAAGGGAGGGCGGGAGACTGGGTGAAAGGGAAAGAGAGAGATAGTGACCATATTCATGTTGCTGATACTGAGAGAGCTCCCCCCAGGCCTTGTCCCTGAAGGAAGCAGAGAAGGCGGTGCTCAATGAGCGCGTCGTCGCCCTGCAGGCAGAGCTGGGCACTGCCATTCTGGAGCTAGAGAAGGCCAGGAGGGAGGCCCAGAGCCAGCAGGAGAAGGACCGGGTAAGACAGCATACTCCAGTCACATTGTACACACTGCACAGACTGAACGCTGCACTTAACATTGTCATTGTGTATCTGTATCTGTATGTGTGTGTGTGTGTGTGTGTATGTGTGTCTCAGGGTGCTGTGAGCGCCCTCTCTGGTGAGCTGCAGGAGCTGCGGGGGCAGCTGGAGGACACAGTGAGCGCGCACCAGAGAGAGCTGCGCAGCCTGCAGGACAGCTGCAAAGACCTGCAGAGACAGAGGGACTGCACACTGAGAGAGGTGAGTGAGGGGACAGGGGCAGTGTTGGCTGGGGGTGTGCGAGTACTGAAGCAATACTGGATATAGAGGGAGGGGGCAGTGCTGAGCAGCTGTGACCTCTGACCTACCTGCACTCCTCCCCAGCTGGAAGAGGCTCGCGGTGCGATGTCTGTGAGCGAGGAGAGCCGTGATTTGCTGCGGAGGGAGCAGCTGGAAGCGGAGCGGCGAATCAGGGAATGCCAGAGTGAGGGGGAGGGGCTGCGGCGGGAAGTGGCAGAGCTTCGGAGGGCTCTGAGTGATGTCACCAAGGAGAAAGAGACCCTGCAGACCTCCAACACTCAGCTCAGAGACACACTGAGGAGCACAGAGAGTGACAGGATCAGGTGTGTGTGTGTAAGTGTGTGTGATTTTCTCTCTGTTGCCCAGTGACTAAAGGAACTCTTAACTGTTTCTCCCCACACCCCCCCCGGTTGGTCAGTGTGCGCAGGCAGTGTGAGGAGAGGGAGCAGAGGCTGGCGGTGCTGGAGGAGGCACGGGCATCTGCCGAGCGGGAGGTCAGCGAGCTGCGGGCTGCCTTGAGGGAGGTCGAGAGGTCACGGCTGGAGGCGCGCAGGGAGCTGCAAGAGCTGCGCAGACAGGTAACGCACATAGACACAGACTTACAGTGACAAATAGGCACAGAAACACACAATCAGATACACATATGGACACACGGAGACACATTTTATTATTTTATTTTGCTGTATGTTTGTTGTAGTATGTTTATTACTCTGTAAAGCGCTCTGTGGCTACCTTGCAATGGGCGCTATACAAATGAAAATTGATTGATTGACTGACATAGACACGCAGACACCTGAGACATGAGTAACAAAATCTGCTATTCTGTTTCTTTCTCCCTGTCCCCTGTGCTGTTTGTCTGTCTATGTGTCTGTCATGCATGTATGTGTGTGTGTGTGTTTGCAGGTGAAGCTTCTGGACAGTGAGCGGGAGCAGCGCAGTGCCGAGGTGTCAGAGCTACAGGCACGCACAGTTTTGGGGGAGCAGCGCGAGGAGGAGTCGCGGAGGGAGGTGTTCAGTCTCAAACAGAGGCTCAGCGAGGCTGAGGCAGCCAGGAACAGCGCAAAGAAAGAGGTGAGGAGGGAGAGAGGGGCAGGTATGGAGAGAAAGGGGCAGAGAGTGAGGGAGAAGGTGAGACAGCCTGTTTGAGTACAGAGTGAGTGAGAGTGTGCGGGAGCCCCTCTGACCTGCCGTCCTGTGCCCCCCCAGGGTCTGTCTCTGCAGGGCCGGGTTGCGGAGCTGGAGGTGGAGTGGCGCGGGCGTGAGCGCGAGCTGCTGGGGCAACTGGAGGAGGAACGGGCCACAGAGCGGGCGCTGCAGGAGGAAGCACGGGCGCTGACCAAGCGTGCAGAGGCTGTGCAGGCAGAGCTGGCACAGCGGGGGCTGGAGCTCAGTGCCGCGGGAGGGCGGCTGGCTGGGCTGGAGGCGGAGCTGGGCAGGGCCGAGGGGCGGCGCCGCGAGCTGGAGTTCCAACTTGCCAGCCTGCACTCTGCTCTCAGCCGCACGCTGGGCATCGGAATTGGGGCTGGACGGGGGCGGGGCCGTGGCAGGAGCCCTGCCACCCACCCCCACCAGCGCAGCCTGTCCCCTCGCCGCTCGCTGTCACCCCCTAAAAGTGAGTAGGAACATTTTATTACTGTTAATATTGATGGTGTTATTCTCCTTCTCCTTATTATTATCATCACTGTGAAGCCATGGGAACACTGTGCTGTGCTGAGCTGTGCTGTGTTGAGCACAGAATGTAATTTTCTTCCTGCAGCGGGCCACAGATGGCAGTTGTATTAAGCTGCATCAAACGGTTCTCCAGCTGTTTTTCAATCTCTCCCTCCCTCACTGCAGTTCCTCTGTATTGCCACCATGTGTCTCTCTGGCTCTGCTAACGGCATGCAGGAGAGGCAGGCAGCCAGTGTGGGCTGGTGGATGGAGGGGGAGGGCTGGACTGCAAGTGGGGTAGGAGGGGGTCACAGGACTGGGGGAGCTGTGGCTGTTTTCAGGTCTGCTGTATTCCAGTTTGGGACGGTGATCTGTTCTGTGTATTCCAGTTTGGGACGAGACTCAGGGCAGTCCCCAGGGCTGCAGCGAGACCCCGGAGAGGAGCCCGGGTTCAAGACCCCCCTCCCCAGAGCGCAGCGACGCCCCCCCACCCAACCTGGACCCGGAGCTGGTGCGCAGCGGCCTGAGAGACTTCGTACAGGAGCTCAGAGAAACCCAGAGAGAGAGGGTGAGAGGCGCAGAGAGAGAGAGAGAGAGAGAGAGGGAGAGAGGGGGAGAGGGGGAGAGGGGGAGAGGGGGAGCACATGTCAGTGTGTCAGTATGCCAATGCCAGTGTGTCTGCAGGATGAAGTGCGTGCCCAGCTGTGTGCCGTGTCCAGGCGGGTGGGGGAGCTGGAGGGCGAGAGAGACGCAGCGCAGCACAAACTCAGCCAGCTGGAGAAGACACTGAGCCACAGCCAGGAGGGTGAGACTGCACTGCACTGTATTACACTCTGCTGCTATGCATTTCAAAACACTGCATTGTTCTGTGTTGTATTACACTATACTGCCCAAAACCATACTGCAATACACTCATGTAGTCTCAGTGCATGTGTGTGTCAGTAAGTCAGTGTGTCAATGTGTGTGTCTCTATTGTCGGTGTGTTATTGTGTGTGTCTGTATTGACAGTATGTCAATGTGTGACTGTATTGTTGCTGTGTCTGTGTGTGTATGTGTGTGTCTGTATTGTCAGTGTGTTGGTGTGTATCTGTATTGTCAGTGTGTCATTGTACATCTCTGTGGCAGGGAGGCGTGATGTGGACAGCAGGCTCAGCTGTGCCCTGGCAGCGCTGCAGCAGCAGGAGGAGGCAGTGCGGCGTGGGGAGAGAGAGCGCAGCGCCCTGACCGACAGAGTGAGGGCGCTGGAGAGCAACCTGCACAGCACAGAGTCACAGAGACGCTTTGCACAGGTAACACTCGCACAAATACCTAACACACACGCAGCTAACACACTCACACAAAGACACACATATTAGTGGGGTTAATTGTAGGTTGAAAACAAGAATTATAATAATGGAAAATAATCCTGTTAATGATTAAATAATATTCAACAAATTAAAATAATATATGCAGGACTTTTATGTACTTCACACCATTCATTTTCCCTTCTACCCTGACAAGTGCCCCATTCCCAGCTGATGAGAAACATCCTCATATCATGTTGCTGCCACCCCCATGCTTCACGGTGGGGATGGTGTTCTTTGGGTGATGCGCTGTGTTGGCAAATGGCTACAGAATCTCCTAAGTGGTTTTTTTTTTCAAGGTGGCGTTCTTGAGTACCATACATTTGTGGAGTGATTCGGATATTGTTGTCCCATACACACTTTGACCAGTCTTGGACATAAAATTTGGGGAGGTTCCTGGTAACCTCTCTGATCAATCTCCTTCTTGCTTGACCATGCTCTAAGGGATATTCAAGGCCAATATTATTATTTATACCCATCCCCAGGATGTGTAGATAATTTTAATGCATTTTTCACAAAAGGTGAAAAGGCTTTCTGTAGGCACTGTATATATACATTTTCTTTTATTTTTGTATTAGCAAACAACAAAAGTAATAAGAAAATAAATCTCAATAAATAAATCAGTGCCAAGAAAAACATACATTTCCTGTCCTCCCAAGCTGTGCTCGTGTGCAGAATGTCACAGTGTGTCTTTCATATTGGACAGCCAGTGGAGTTGTGTGTCCCTCACCTAGGAGGACAGACAGTTTTTCTGAGTTTTCTATTTTCTGAAAAGTTGGATGGGCATTTTCTATTGTATTAAATAATGCTTCACTACTTTGGGAATATTTCTCTTTCTCTCTCTCTTTTGCTGGCCTCCCTCTCTCCTCTTCTTCTTCTGGTCTGGAGCCAGCTGGCTGCAGCTCCCACTGTACTGTGCTGAGTGTGCAGAGAGAGAGAGAGAGAGAGAGAGAGAGAGAGAGAGAGAGAGAGAGAGAGAGAGAGAGAGAGAGAGAGAGAGAGAGAGAGAGAGAGAGAGTGGGGTGGGTTGGGTTGGAGAGAGAGAGAAATAATCCCTATTCTCTTTACTGTATCTGAAAATGCTTTGGCAACACTTGTGAAACCTTGTCTTGCCAATAAAGCTCATTTTGAATTTGAAATTGAGTTTCAATTGGGGGGAGAGAGAGTAAGGGGTTGGGGAAGAGGAGTGGTCTGTCTGTATGTGTGTCCTTCAGTCTGTCTGATTGAGTCAGTGTGTCCTCTGTGTGGGAACCTAAGATTTCACGATTGTCTCCCCCCTCCCCCCGCTCCTCTCTTCACTCCCCTCTGCTCCCTCCACTCTGTCTCTCAGGAGCAGGTGAGTAAGCTGCGTGCGGGCGAGGCGCGGCTAGAGGCAGAGAGGCGCCGGCTGCGGGAGGCCCTGGAGGTGGCGGAGGCGAGGGGCACCAGGCTGGAGGTGGCACGGCGCAGCCTGGAGGGGGAGCTGCAGAGGCTGAAGTTGGGGCTGGGGGAGCGGGAGAGCGAGGTACAGGGCACACAGGGACGCATCGATGCCCTCAACACACAGGTACTGCTGGGGCAGGGTGAGGGTGAGGTGGGGTTGGGTGGAACAGGGTGGGCTGCACGTGTGCATCAGTATTGCGCTGCACTGTGCTGTGTGTCAGCGTTGTGTCGTTGTGTGCTTGTGTGATGCAGGTGTCTGAGGGGGCGGAGCGGGCGGCAGCGCTGCAGAGGGAGGTGGACAGACTGACCCAGGCGCTGAGCCGAGCGCAGGAGAACGAGGCGGCGCTGACGGAGCGGGCGCACGCCCTGGCACACAGCCTGGCCCAGACTGGCGCCGAGCAGAGCGCCGCTGAGGAGCGCCTGGCCAGCCTGCAGAGGACGCTGGGCACCAGCGAGCAGGAGCGACGCCTCCTACAGGTCACACACTCACACAGCACTCTCTAGCACTCGCTCTTTCTCTCTCGCACTCACTTTCATTTCATTACTCTTTCATTCTCTCTCCTTTATCACAATAAATCACTCTTTCATTATGTCTGTCTGTCTTTCTCCTGCAGTGTGTCTTTCAGGATCTTTCTGTGTCTGTTTCCGTCTCTCTCTTGTCCCGCCCTGTGCGTGTGTTGTGAGTGACGATGCATGTCGCCCCCTGCAGGAGAGGCTGGACAGTGCTCGGGCGGCGGCGGCAGAGGGGAAGCGCAACGTGGCGGCCCTCACTGAGCGCGTGCAGAGCCTGCAGGATGACATCGCCCAGAGTGAGCAAAACAGGAGGGAGCTGGAGGAACAGCTGAGCCACACACAGGAGGTCAGAGAGAGGGAGGGAGAGGAGGAGTGAGAGTGAGCCTGCATGTTCCTTCTGTCCACTGTCCCTACCCCATCTGTCCTCCCATCCACACCTATGTCCCCTTATGTCCCCCCCAGGCCCTGCGGGAGCGCGTGCAGGCAGGGGAGGAGGCACAGCGCAGTGTGGAGAGGCTGCAGGCAGAGCGGGCCCTGGGGACAGAGAGGCTACGCGGCCTGCAACGGGCGCTGGCACAGCTGGAGGGTGAGAAGAGGGAGGCGGAGAGAGCGGCAGGGAGACTGGAGAAAGACAAGAACGCACTGAGGATCACTCTGGAGAAGGTGAGGGGGGGAGGAGAGGAGGAAAGGAAGAGGACAGAGGGCAGGAGACACTCATTCTCTGAACTGTATCTGTCTTGTTTCCCGCTCCCACTCCCCATCCCCCTCTCCTCTCTCTGCCCAGGTGGAGCGGGAGAGGCTGCAGTGTGAGGAAGGCAGTGTGCGTCTGTGTGCCGAGCGGGGCAGACTGGACCGGTCTCTGTCCAGTGCCGAGCTGGAGCTGCAGGACGCCCTGCGCCAGGTCTCACTGCTGCAGGTAGGGGGTGCTCTGACATCGTGTACTGTACTGTGCCTGTCTGTGGGGATGTGCTGTCTGTCTTCCTCTGTACTTCTGTATTGTGTCTGCAAGTCTGTCTGTACTGTGGATGTCATTTGTCTGTCTGTCTATCTGGACTTTCCCTTTCACCTACCATGTCCCTGCCTTCTCCCACTCTTTCTCTCTCCCTCTCTGGTCCTCTCTCTATTTCTCTCTCTCTTATTTCAGTGTCTGTGTTTTCTCAGCTGTTTTCCTCATCAGGGTTTTTGCAGCCCTGTTCAAGAGAGAGGTGGGGGGGGGAGAGAGAGAGAGAGAAAGAAAGCAGGAATGTATTAGTGAGAAGTTAAATATGTACACTGACAGATTGACACAATGACAAGTCGGTAAGCAGGTAGGCTGATAAATGACAGAGAGAGAACGGAAAAAGACAGATTGACAGACAGGACAGCTGGATGTACAGAAACGTGGACAGGATTGGTTCCTCCACTCTGTCTCCAGTGCATAGTGATTGGCTGACAGCATGGGGGTTCTGTGTTTCTATTGGCTGTCTGTGCTGTGAAGGAGGAACTAAAGAGAATGAGGAGGACGATTAAGCTGTGTCTGGTGAGTGAGCATTGGGATAGGGGGATAGGGGGCCAGGGGGGCAGGTAGCAGTAGGTGGGAGCTGCAGTAATTATAGTTGGGGTAGTTATAAGCTGGGGTAGCACAGTGGCTGGCTATGGTAGTTGGTCTCTGGGGCAGTTGGGTAGCTAGTGGCAGTATAGTGGGCAGCAGTGTGGCTGTCCACCTGTCCACTATACAAGGGGCAAAAGGGATAGACTATCACCCTGACCATCTTCCCCATGTGTGTGTATGTGTGTAGGCCCAATTGGCGGAGATGGAGCAGGGTGGAGGGGTGCTGGAGGCGGCAAGGCAGCGGGAGGAGGCCCAGCGCGAGGCCGACAGGCTGAGGGCGGCACAGAGGGAGGCAGAGCGCACCCTGGAGGGCAGGGAGAGAGCACACCGGCAGAGAGTGCGAGGGCTGGAGGAGCAGGTATGCACTCACCTGTTTATACCTGTCCTCAGTTATATTACACTACTGCACTGCACTACCTTATTGAAGAACCCTCTGATCTCTGTGTGTCTGTCCGTCTGTCAGGTGTCCACTCTGAAGGAGCAGCTTCAGCAGGAGATTCGCAGACGCCAACCCCTATTCTCCTCCAGCGCCGTGCTGTCTGGGAACTGAGCAGCCCCCTCTGGAACCGCACCCCGGAGAGCACAATGCACACACACACACACATTAACACTGACACATATACACAAGCACTCTGACACACACTGGAGGGATGCGCAGCGCTGTCTGAGAGACCTGCAGTGTCCTCTAGCAGCTGAACCAGTTTGACCTTTAGTTTAAAATCGATGGTTTGTTTGCTGTGAACAATCTTGTTGTCGAGTTGCGCTCTAATGACCAAGCAATAACATGCTCCACACAATCACTCCTCTGACCATATGCCCAATGTTATTATAATGATCCTTACTGCAATTATTTTTACATTGATTAGGGTACTAAGGCTCTGGGTTGTGGGTGGGGTAGTGTTTGTAGGGGGTGTTTGTAGTGGGACCTGTGTGTCTGGGGTTGTGTGTTGTAATAAAATAAGCCGTTTTGATTTTGTGTTTTTTACCTGAACTCACGCTGTGTTGGGTAAGTCTCCATCATCCTTGTCACTTGTCCCACAGGAGCTCAGGGAAATCCCCCCCACCATCATCTCTTCTCCTCTCCCTCACCTTGTTATTTTTTAATAAAAGTGTGATTTTAAACTCTATGTTCTTGTGCTTTCTCTCACACACTATGGTAACAGCACTGCTACTGCCGTCTCCCACTGTGGTCCATTACTGAACTGTCCAGATACCCTGTGTCCATGCAGTGCAGCGCCCCCTACTGTTGGCCCTGGGAGTTCACTACACACAAACCATTTACACAGCACCGCTACTGTTGTCTCAAGATAAATTTATTATCAAAGACAATCATTATTTTTACAATCAACAATACAACCCCTTTTTTCTCCTTAATTATTATTATAATAATAATTATAAAAAAGTTTCACAAAGCAGTAGTATGAATACAGGTCCCTCTGGACAGGAATACACAGTACACAGATCCACATTCTGTCCACAATTATTTTTGTTTAAAAAAAAAACAAGAAAACTGCCTTTGGGATATAGCCAGAGACAAACTCCGGGCATTCAGAATATAATTCATAACAATTATTAATAATAATATACAAAAAACATGATAAAAATCATTAAAAAATGCAACCGTACCATAACAAAAACACAAAGTTAACAGAGATATAGAGAGTGCCAGACTGAATACAGACTGTTATGTGCATCTGAACTTTTCCTGTACCGTTCTTTATAGCACCAGTGAAGTTATACAGTTACGGATAAACACTATGTATATGCATTAATATATAAATATATATATATATATATATATATATATAAATATATATATATATATAGGGAGAGAGATAGCCCACACTGAGATACGGACACACCGATGGGGGTGGGGCGTGGTCATGTGATCGATGGGTGGGGCCATGCAAATACAGGTGTAACCCTTTGCATGGCATTTCGGGTTTAAGGGAGGTGAGTCATGGATACGATTGTGACATGGAGTGGGAGGAGTTATTTTATCAACAGAGGAACAGGGATTGGTCCAGGAGAATGATGAGGGTGGGGTCAGGAAAGGGGTGGGGTCTTAGGTTGTAGCACCATGCAGGTATGTGAATACAGTACTATACAATACAGTACAATAACCAGGTTCATTCTGAAGAACACACAGGGGGAGAGAGCACTGTGTATACTGTGTACACAACACTTATATCTAAATATCACTTGTGTAACTATGCCTGTTAATTTTCTAATATATATCTACTGTATGTATTGTTCCCCATTGCCCTGTTCCTGAGCACAGGGCCTGTCTGTCAGTGCTTTGGCAACACTGATGTCACTCAGTCACGCCAATAAAGTTTGTGTTGAATTGGAAACTGAGAGAGAGGGAGAGGGGGAGAGAGGAGGGGAATGAGAGGGGAGATATGGAGGGTCCCAGGTGCGAGGGGAAAGGGTGGTCCTGAGTGCAAGGGTCTCTCTGGCTCAGCTCCAGTCTAACAGCCCCCACAGCTCTTCACACAGGATGAGCTCACACTGCCACACTGCCCACTCACTGCCAGCACCCCACACCTGGAGAACTGGTCACGGCACAGGTCAGCTGTGGGAGAGGGGGAGATGGAGTGAGCCGGGGAGCCAACGACCGATATATTGACTGAGGCATTGAGAGAGTGTGGCAGAGAGAGATGCATCGGTCAGTGATGGGGGGACTCACCTCGGAGCAGTTCCTCGTGGGCACACACCGTGCGGACACACACCTCCTTATTCACAACGTACACTCTCCGAAGGCTGGACAGACAATAATAGTCACAGACAGAGAAAGAAAGAGAGGCAAGTGTTAACAATTGCTGGAGCTACAAGAAGCAGTGGCAGTGGAGGCATGGCATACAGGGGCGGGCAGCTGACCTGTAGAAGCAAAGGCTCTTCAGACACTGGCGGCAGGGCTTGTGCACAGAGTACAGCCTGGTGCAAGGGTACTGCTCCTCACGACAGTCTGCAACACACACAGCGTTAATGCACACACACACACACATACAGCATTACTGCACACACACTCACACATATGTATATACACATACACCATTACTGCACACACAAACGTGTTTCTTTTTGCATTGATTCAGGCTTTAGGAATTTAGTGCCCCATCATGGCTCAGGGAAACTTTATGGGTGAAGCACAGCCTTCTTGTTGGAGTGCTTCTGTCAGGTGGTCTTTAAAATGTAGTTTTCTGATTGAGTGATGTTTCACTATTTTTTAAACGGTTGCCACCAGCTTGCCTGCGTTGTTAAAATGATTTGCCCAGATATTGCTGGCAAGGGCTATTATGTGGGCATTACACATCAAATGTGCTGAATTTGGCAGTAAACCTCGAAGACTGTCATTGTACTGATCATGCATCTGGCATTATTATGATTTCAGTATCAGCAATCAGCATCAATCTCTCACTCTCACCCAGGGGACCAGGCTCTGTAGGCTCTGTCTCTGGAAGCTCCTCTGAAACACAGACAAACAGGCAGTTAGACAGACAAACAGACAGATGGATAGTCAGAAGGACAGAGGAGGAAAAAAGGGACAGAGAAGGGACAGGTGGAGGGACAGGAGGACACAGGGACAGAGGACGGACGGGTTGAGGGACAGATGGACAGATTTGGGGACAGAGAAAGGACAGGTGGAGGGTCAGAGATGGGATAGTTTTACCGGATATCACGGGGAAGTTCTCCTGACCTTCGGGATTCCACAGGATCTGTTGCTGCAGAGAGTCTGGAGCCCCCACCCCCCCTGCCAGAGGTGGAGAGAGAGAGGAAACCTCATGAGAGGAATATTATCTAAATATTCATAATAATGAACAGATAGATGGGACAGATACACACATACAGACAGAGAGACACAAATACACACACATACAGACAGACACACATTCACAGACAGATGTTTGCTCTCCAGTCAGACCTACCATGGTATTCCAAGTCTGGACTGTAGTCATCTGTGGAACGAAGAGAAAACCGTTAATGCGAGAGATCAACAGAGAGACACACTGATATTGACAGACGGATGGAGCGGTGGGACAGCTCTCTCACCCACGGGGTTGTATTGGTTGTACTGCTTCGGGTAGAACTCATCTGTGTGTTCATACTGCTGCTGAGCCAGTAGGAGGGCTGGGGGACACAATAAACTGAGTCACACTGAGATAGGGGGACACTATGCACTGTGACAGATGGACACTATATACCTTGACATACTAAAACAGGGGGACGTTATATACCGTGGCACACTGGGACAGAGGGACACTATACAATGTGACACGCTGAATGTGCATATAAAGTGTGACTGACCAGGCAGGCAGAGCAGGAGCAGGCTGCTGGCTCTCATCTTCACTCTGCAACTCTGGAGGTAGAAGAATACTGGAACTGAGGAAGAGAGGAGAGAGGGATGGGTACATTAGCTGTCAGCGGGCACTCCTGGGGTGAGCCTGTGTCCTCAGCACATTTCCAGCCGTGTCCGTCTGTGTCCCTGCCCTGTCCAGCACGCCTCACACTCACACAACGCATATACACACTCACACTCACTCACACGTGTCTTCTGCTCGGACTGACTCACCGACTTTCTCTAAACCTGCACCTGCAGTCTGTATATTTCCATTTACCCTCTCTCTCCCTGCCTCTCCTCCTCTCTTTCTGCCGTCCCTACTCCTCCCCCCTTTCAGCCGATCTGACCCCCCCTTCTATCTGTCTCCTGCTCTGTCTCTTCCTGCTAAAGGAGAAAGCAGACAGGCTAGGGGCTGCATTCCAAGACAGACCCCCCCCCTGTCCTCCTCCTCCTCCTCCTCCTCCTCCTCCTCCCTCTCTCTCTCTCTCAAATAACCACACTGCTGCCAAACCCTCTCCCTCTCTCTGTACGTAACTGCCCTGACCGCAAGCCCACAAGTGTGCCTGTAACCTCAGCCAAAACAATTGTGGACTAGAGAGAGAGGGGGGGGGCAGACTCAGAGAGAAAGGAAAATATTAGTTTGTTTGCAGTAAGATAAATACAGAAATGTGAGGCATTGTTGGGGTTGTCCTGACAGCATTGAACACAGAGAGAGGGAGGGAAAGAACGAGGGAGAGAAAGAGAGAGAGAGAGAGTGTGAGATGGAGACAGAAAGGGTGAGAGAATGAATACTGTACTGTCTCTCTCCAGGACCAGAGCTGGAGACCCTGCTGTATTTAACTGTAAATTGCCAAGTAACAGTCACTTTTACTATTATTAATTTGGGTGACACACTGATCCAAGACTTGAATAATAGTTACAGCTGTACAGCAGTGTATGTGTGTGAGTGTGTCAGCGTACGTGTCTGTGTGTGTGTGTGTGTGTTATTGTGCGTGTGTCCCATATGGAACAAATATATATACTTTTCAACATATAAAATCGATATATTTATACATTCAAATATATCCCATATGTATTAAATATACAAAAAAGGGGGCGATTTTGTCTTATGAGAAATATAAGGATCACACATTTCTACCACCTATTTAAAATATATTGATTTTCCATATGGTGTGTGTGTGTGTGTGTGTGAGTGTGTGTGTCTGCCGACATTCCTGCTGTGCATCAGAGTGACTATAGGAAGCCAGATGTTTTTACAGCTCACATCTGGGAGCCATTAACCCCCCCCCCTCCCCCAGCCCAGGACTCCACTGCACAAGAACAAAGCACTTTAGAGGGTCTCTCTCTCTCTCTCTCTCTCTCTCTCTCTCTCTCTCTCAGGCAACAAGAACTTTTTTGTTGCCCCTAATTTTCTTTTTTTTATTGTTTTTTGTCATTTCGAGTTTGATCAGCCCCCCCTCTCCCTGACTCACCCCCCCTTCAGTGTTTATTGGACTCAGCTGCATCCTCCTCTTTATTGCTGATGTCCTTAACAATACCCCCCCCAAACCTCCCTTGACCCCCCACCCCCGCCTTGGGCAACTTTACACTCATTACTCACAGATTCACAGACACACAAAAAACTTTAAATCCTTACTGCAAACTTATTTAACTCAAATATGTACTTATATACATTGCATTATATATGTACACAATGCAATGTACATACAGTAATATTTAAGTTAAATATACATATATACACACGCATTATAGATTTGCATATCAATATACACATAACATGCACACATTATAAATAAATGTGTATATAATGACTGCAATCTACATTTTAGTTATTCAGTTTCCTCTGTATTGTTCGTCGTTGGCTGACGGGCAGCGCCGTTACTGTGACTGTCAGTCCTGCCTACCTGCCCGACCGACCGACCGACTGAACTTCAGGTTACAAACTGAAAACACACTAACAGCGCAACGCAACGCATCCTCTCCTCCCAGCTCGACACTTTCAGCACAAAGTTTGCTGCTTTGCGTCTCTCTCTCTCTCTCTCTCTCTCTCTCTCCGCCCGGCTTACAGTGCACCCATCACGGCGTCCCTGTCTCGGGACCCCCGTTCCCCACTGACCTACAGGGGGCTGACCCCCCCCGGTGCCCGCAGGTAGACACTGGCTGCCGATTAGGTATGGGATTACTCTGTCGTTTTACAGTGCATGCAATATCTCGACGTGTATCGGTGCAGTGCCGCTGCGCCCCGACTCTTACCGCTTTCAGTCGGTCAGTCCGCCGGTCTCTGTCCGCTGTGTCTGAGGCGCCGAGCGGGCGAGCTCCACACTCCCCTCCCCTGCCCCCTGCACGTCTACTTTCTCCTGGGTCCCAGCGCCGACACTCACCCCCCCCACCAACCACACACACACACACACACACACACAGTTTAGATAGGACAGGAACATACTGCACACACATACACACGCGCACAGAGCACTTAAAAAAATGACACATTTTATTTTAACACTTTCTACAGACTTCAAAATCTCGTCCTATACAGAGCCAGGTGTAAACCACAGGAGAGAACCTCCCAGCCCCCCCATTGAACCCCCCAGCCCTGTACCAGAGGGCTGAGTGTAATTACACACAGACAGACACAGACACAGACACCACACGCCTCCCAGCACTGAGAGGGAGAGAGAATATAATAATAACAGTAATACCAACAACAGTAATAATATAATTATAATAAAAATATATTTTGCATTCTGGCTTCTTCATTGGTGCTTACAGTATGTATGTGTGTGTGGGGGGGTTATGGGGAGCTACACACTGATGCCTTCCCCCTCCCCCTCTCTCACCCTTATAGAGCACCTCGGGGCTCTCCTCAACCCACCCCGGCAAATATCTGTCATCTATCCCCTCCCGTACACAGGCTCTCTGCCAGTCCTCACTGCCCAGGGGGGACAACACAGAGGGTCGACCCCCCGCCCTCTTGGACCTGGAAACAGTCCCAGAGTGAGACACTCTTTCCACACATGGACAGCTATGTACTTTCATCTGGCCAGTTTGTAACTGTACACAGTGCCCTGCAGGACAGCACTGACAGACAGATAGAGAGATGGAGAGGTAGAAGAATTGCATAAATGTGTGTGAGAGAATGAGAGAGATAGAGAGAGAGGGAGACTGCTAGGAGGAAAACAGCGAGCTGGTAGGAGGAGGAGGAGGAGGGTCACACTGGATCTCTGTGATGGAGTTGCCCTGCCCCCTGCTGGCCACACAGCCTCTCTGCACCCCACAAAGTGTGGCTGTCTGTGTACACTGTATCAGTCTGTACAATGTATCAGTGTGTATAGTGTCTACAACAGTGTATTAGTGTACCAGTCGGTACTGTGTGTACAGTGTCTCAGAGTGTGTAGTCTGCACAGTGTGTTAGTGTACAGTCTGCACACTGCACCTAGTCTGTACAATGGGGTTTCACAGTATCCAACTGTGCCCGAGGTAGACGTGATTGGTCCCTCTCTCCGAGGAGATATCAAGGCAGCCAATGGCAGATTCCTGTTGGAGGGCAGCGCTCCAGAAACAGCCAATCAGAATAAGAGAGAAGAAGAGCTGTGTCCATTACATAGTAGTGCAATGCACTGTTTTACACTGTACTAAAATGTATTACACTATAATACTGTACCACACTGTTATACTGTATTACACTGTGATGCACTGTACCGCACTGTATTACACTGTGCTTCAGATGTAACTGTGTGTCCGTGTGGTCCATGAGGGGGGGTGCTAGCTGAGGTTGATGGTGGTGCCGGGGGGGGTGAGGAGGGGCTGGTCCAGGGGGGGCCAGTCAGGCTGCTCTCTCAAGGACAGGTCCAGCCTCTTGTACAGCTTCTTGGACTGACGGGCGCCGCGCAGCCTCTGTACACAGTTCAGCACCTCACTGTCCACCAGCACCTGAAATACAGACAGTCAGAGACACACACATACTCTCTCAAACACACACACACACACTCAGAGAAGAACACTGTCATAGATGAACATTTACATACACTGTGAGACAAATACACACACTCTGTCAGAGACGCACACGCTCGCAAACAGGAAAGACAGAGAAATAGAGACAGACAGACACAGAGGTCAGGGGTCAGGGCTCGGGGCGTGCTGACCTCCAGCATGAAGGCGCTGATCAGGTGCAGGGCGGCCAGGGCCAGCAGCAGGACCTTGAAGGCCATGTCATCCAGGGGCAGCAGCTTCAGCAGGCGGCACATCCAGGGCAGCGGCGCCAGGACCAGCCAGCAGAGCAGCCCCAGCAGGCACAGAAACACCAGCACAAACAGCACTGCACCCAGCGGAGAGAGGGCAGAATGAATGAGTGTAGCAGTGTCAGAGGGTCAGTCTGTCCGGCAGTCAATCAGTGTGTCAGTCAGTCAAGTGTGACAGCATTGGTGTGCCAGTGTCAGTGCCCTCACCATTGGTGTAGAGAGGGCATCGGAAGGGTGGCCCCTTGTAGAGCACAGCGGCCATGGTGAGGTACTGCAGCCCCGACACGCTGAACAGCGCAGTGTTCTCTGCATTGGGCAGGTTCCCCGCACCCACCACCACCGTGGCATTGAGGGGCACGAACCTGTGGGAAGATTAGGGCATCAGGGTTTAGTGTTATTTGTGAAGCAATGCCCTGTGATCCCCTCAGTGACTCATCATCAGTGCCTCAGTCTCTCAGTGCATCAGTCCCTCAGTGCCTCTCAGTGCGTCAGTGTGTCTCAGTGTCTTGCAGTGCGTCTCTCAATATTAGGACATCAGGGTTTAGTGTTATTTGTGAAGCAATGCCCTGTGATCCTCTCAGTGACTCATAATCAGTGCCTCAGTCTCTCAGTGTGTCAGTCCTTCAGTGTCTCTCAGTGTGTCAGTGCCTCAGTGTCTCTCGATGCGTCTCAGTGTGTCTCACCAGTCCTGTGCCTGTGTGATGAGCAGGGCGCTGGTCTGTGTGAGGAGGAGGAGGACGGTGTGCAGGAAAAGGCTTCCCAGCACAGTCATAGACAGCAGGCGGGCGGGGGGGCGGGCAGGCGTCAGCGTCTGCGCAGGGCCACCCCGCCCCATCACTATCGCCAGGGACGTCACTATCCCCAGGTCAATCAGCAGGAACTGCAGGTCACTCAGGTTAGTCTTTACCTGGGAGAGAGAGAGAGAGGGAGGGAGATGTTGAGAAGGATGTAGACACAGACAGACAAAGACACAGAGAAACACACATGCAGGGCACTCACAGTGTACAGGATGAGGACGGAGCTGTACTGGATGATGCTGTACAGAGCCATGTACTTAAACAGAGCGAATGACGTCACCAGAGAACAGCGACCCTCACTGCAAGGATGGAGGGGGGGAGGGAGAGAGAGAGATAATATTTATTTATTGGCAGACACCCGTATCCAGAATTTCAATGTAGATTAGGTATACAGTTAATATAAAATACAAAGCATAAATCCACATTCAAAGAGGTAACAAGTGTGGACATGATGCAGTGAAGTTGATATGAGCTAAAGGGAGGGAAATCACAGTAAAGTACAAAAAACCACACACATGCCATGCCATTCCTCCTTCTTGTCATGACAATAAAGAATTAAACTGGAAACCTGACAGGGAGGTAGGGAGGTAGGGAGGGAGGAAGGGAGGGAGGAAGGTGGGCAGGCTGACCGAATTAGCAGGGGCACACAGCTGATGTTGTCGGTGCGCGAGGTGAAGGGTGCAGCCACCGCTGACTCCGCCTCCGACAGGGACACGCCCACATCTGCTGCCCGCAAAGCCCCACAGTCATTGGCCCCGTCTCCACACATCAGAACCCTGTGACTGAGCACACAACACAACACATAATCAACATACGACACAATCAATACACACCAAAAACAGCACCGTCACTGAACACTCCACAATATGAAAACACATACACACACACGCACGCACGCACGCACGCACGCACGCACACTGAAATGACAGAGAGAGGGGCAGAAAGGGAGGAGAGAAAAAGAGTTAGAGTGGGAGCGAGGGAGAGAGGGAGGGAGGGAGCGGGAGAGCGAGAGAAGAAAGGGATTTGCTCACTTGATGCCCTGCAGTGCTCTGACCAGCTGTGTCTTCTGCTCTGGAGACATTCGGGCAAACACTGTGCCACGCACCAGGACCTGAGAGACAGGGAGAGAGGAGCGTTAACAGAGCAGTAGGAAGGGCTGTGTAATAGCAGTACTACTACAGTTACTGCTTCCATTTCTGCTACAGTTACTGCTACTACTACTGTGTCGCCTATTACTGGTACTATTGTCTAGCTCTACCACTGCATCCTCTACCCCTATCACCACTAACTGCTACAATGGGAGTATGGCGAGTGACCTTGGGCAGGTGCTCCGGGAAGTAGTCACACAGCACTGAGAAGGACTCCCCAGTCAGGGCCAGATGGTAGCTCCCACCCCCCTGCTGGTACAGCCCCTGAGAGAAAGGGATATGGAGGAGAGGAGAGGAGAGGGAGACAGTAGCAGTGTTAACAGTCAGTCAGGACAACAGTGTAGTAAATTGACGATTGGTCTCTGTGTCCCAGTCTCTCCGAGGTCTCAGTCTCTCTTTACATCTCTCCCACTCTCTTTTTCCCAATCTCTCCAGTCTGTGCACATACCTGCGGCAGTGCCTCAGTGCCCCCCTGGGCGCCATCCTCGGACTCCAGCACGAATCGGAGTATGGGGGGAGTGGGGCCTAGCGGGGGAGTGGCATGGACAAAGATTACCCTCTCACCACCCCCCACCATCCCACACCCCCTCGCCACGTTCACCGCAGTCAGGATGTTGTCACCTGGAGGGGTCAGGGAGGAGGGGGTCAGTAATAATAATAACAACAACAATACACACTTACACACACTGAAGCCTGGCTACCCAATACAAACCTGATGGGTCAGGCTGGGTGGATACATGTGTGGGGTTTGAGTCGGGTGGGGTGGACATTTTGTGTAAAGCATTTTGTGTTTTATAGGATATCTTAGTGATTATATTTATAGCAATAGTCAGGTTGGGTCTGGACTGACCACGGCCAGGTTGGTTTTAATATTATACCCAAGCACACCTTCAATACACACACACACACACACACTCACTCACTCGCAACCCCCCCACGGCTGCTGCGCACCTGTTGCCATGACAGTGCGCAGGCAGGCAGAGCGCAGGGTGGTAATGACTGGTGCCGTCTCCGGCTTCAGCAGGTTCCGCATCACCAGGAAGCCGAGGAACTGCAGCTCACTCTCCACTGCCTCCCTGTGGACACCGCCAGAACTGCATCACTCACAGAGACAGACAAAAGAGGACAAAAGAGACCAGAAGAGAGACACACAGACAGAGGCACAGAAAGAGAAATGCAGAGAAAGAGACTAACAGAAACACAGAGAAAGAGAATGGCAGACAGACACAGACACAGACTGCTGCCCTTTGACCCCTACAGTGACACCCCCTCTCGTGCTGACCTTTCCATGACCTGCAGCTCGGAGTCACTGAGCTCCAGTGGCCGGTGTGCCAGCGCTAGCACCCTGAACCCCTCACTGGTAAACTGCTTCAGAGTTTCTGAGAAACCAGCGGGCACTGGGAGAAGGAGAGAGAGAGGGGAAGAGAGAAAGACAGACAGTTATCTATACAACAATCTCACCATAATTTGCACATCTTTCTCTCCAGCTCCTCCACTCTCCCCTCACAGCCCATCTCCCATCTCCCTCTCACCGCTGTCTCTGTGGCACAGGCTGGCCACAGTCTCTGGAGCCCCCTTGAGCAGGGTCTGGGCACCGTGCCCCCCTTTTGGACGCACTACCACACTCATCCTCTGGAGGGCCGAGGAGAAGGGAAACCTGCGCACTATCAGCAGGGGCTCACTGAGCATCTGAGACAGAGAGAGAATTTGAATTTGAGAAAGATGGGGGGATGGGGGAGAAGAGAGAATATGTTAAACATTCTATGTAAATTCATGCCAATTAAGCTTTACTTTGAATTGAATTGAGAGAGGGGGTTTGTAAAGAGAGGGGCAGAGAGAAGGGAAAAGAGAGAAAATGGGCAAAACAATCTGAGTAGAGAGAAAAGACAGGTTACCCTGTTATGTCCCCAGTACAGTTATCCCCTGTGCAGTAGAACTACCAATCTGTCAGTACAGTTGGCCGCAGCCAGTGTAACTTCAGTATATCTACCCTGCCCCACTGTGTAGTACAGATACCCAAGGGTGACTCACGATTCCCTGGGGCTGCTGCTCGAAGGCAGGGGGCTTCATCATGGTCAGGTCCGTCCCGGGCTCACCCTCCCCTGCCGACTCCACCAGCTCCTGCAGGGTCAGCAGAGAGCAAGTCAGTATAAGACAGAGGCAGTTTGTGTGTGTGTGTGTGAGTGTGTGTGTGTGTATACAGAGTGGGTGCACAGTCTGTCAGGGAAGGGGGGCTCACCCAGCCTGTGGACTCAATCATCTTGAGATCAAGGGGGTCGCCCAGGGGCTGCCCCCCCAGCAGGCACACAGAGTGGCAACTGGCCATTACCCAGAGGAGGGGGCCTGGGGGCAGCAGCCGGGGGTCTGGGACCAGTTCCCCAAACCCTCCCCCATCCCTGGGCAACACCCCCCACACGTCCAGACCCTCCTCAGTCAGAGTACCCGTCTGAGAGAGAGGAGAGAGGTTGGAAAATAAGGAATACAACAACACAGCAACCGATGCGTTACTAGAAACGCACTGACACGGGGGGACACACCTTGTCGAAGCAGATCACGCTAGCCTTGCCGCTTACAGTGATGCGGGGGGGGCTGACACAGAACACCCCGTGCTGCTTCAGCCGGCTTTGTGCGTACAGCATGCCCGTCGTCAAGGCAGCGGGCAGTGCGGGGGGGACAATGATGGTCACAATGTCCAAGGAGCGGACCACCAGCTCCATCACCGTTACCTGGACACAAGTACACACAGGTAAACACAGGTGTATGGAAGAAGCTGGGAAAATTCCACCGTAGAAAATTTCAGTTTTAAGTCCAGTCCCCAAATGTTCTTGAGTATTGCCTGACTCACAGGGGTTAAATGCACAATGCTGAGGGCAGGGAGTCTCTCTCTGGTATCAATAGTATAACAAAAGTTTGATGAGGAGATGGTCTGTGTACCAGTCTTCTATCAACAGCATATCAAAAGCTATTGATAAAGATGAAGAGGAGACAGACGATCTAAAATGCTTTTGGTAGGGGAGAGTAACTGGCAGGGGTGAGTCGTTGATTGTTAATTCCATAGTTCCAGTTATTTCTTACAAGTTCAATTCATACACAGCTAAACACTACACTACACAGGTACACAGTACACTACACACACTAACACTGTCACTCACATTGGATTGCACGAGGATCACCACACTGTAGACAGTCCCAATCAGAGCTGCAACAGAGAGAGAGAGAGAGACAAAGAGGGGTCATTGCCGTTGCTACAGTGTACAGCAGGAGGCACTGGGATCCGTCACAGGATAACCATTCAGCTCCCACTGGAATGCCCAGCTCTTGTCTAGCAAACCATTACCTAGCACTCCCAGGACGATGAGGAACTTCATGGCATCACTGTAGAAGCGGAAGCTGATTGGCTGGGGGTGCAGGATGGAGCTGACCAGGTCTCCCTTTGCTGTGCAGAAACCTGCAACACACACAGCACACTGAGACACCCGCGCGGGCAAGTGTGTGTTATCTGTACAGGCGAGTGTGTGAGTTATGGTCTTATTATTGTTGAACTATGACTGTGTGTTACCCTCAGTCAATGTGTCAGTGTGTGTTACCTGTGAAGGTGTGTGAGTTACCTGTGCGGGTGACAATGACGATTCCCCGCCCCTTGGTCTGGATGAGCTGAGTGCCGCAGAACAGCGTGTGGCGACGGTGAGCATCAGGGCAGTACTGCTGCTCCCCCCTTGTCACCGCCGTCTTCATCACTGGAACACTCTCCCCTGTGGGGAGATTAAAGGGAAGAGAGTTAAAAGAGTTAAGTTAAAATTTAAAATGTTCTATCTAATTCAAACACACACACACACACCTCAAAGCATTTATGTGAGAGGACAGAACCTGTGCCTGTACACCTTATCCCCCTGCCCCCTACCTGTCAGCATGCTCTCATTGACCATGCACTCCCCCTCCAACAGGACAGCATCGCAGGGCAGCAGCAGCCCGTCAGGGGGCAGCAGCACACAGTCCCCAGGGACCAGCTGCTCCGAGCTCAGCACCTCCTCCTCTGAGAGAAGGAGAGAGAGACAGTGAGGGGGAGGGAGTGCATCTGTTAAATGAATGTATGTGTGATAGTGTCAGTGTGCTCATCAGAGGGTGAGAGTGTCAGTGTGTCAGTGGGCGTGACAGTATCAGTGTGTGAGAGTGTGTCTGAGTAAAGACGTCAGTGCATCAGTGAGAGTGTCAGTGGCAACTCACCCCCCGTGGCACGGCGCACAGTCACACTGACCACCAGCCGGGCCATACTGCGCAGGGTGCTGCTTTGCTATGGAGAGAGACTCTGTCATCACACTGACGACACGCTGACAACACACTGCCGTGTACACTATACTACACACACACTGCCTATATTACACACATTGTACTGTACTATACACACACTGCCCTGTGCTACGTGGTGCTGACCTTGCGTGTCTCGTACAGAGTGAGGGCGATGGAGGCCAGTGAGATGAGCAGGATGCAGCCAGCATAGTAATAATAGTGATCAAATAGCCACAGCACCACACTGAACAGCTGGAACACATAGAATGGGTTCAGCACCTGGGGGGCGGGGGGGGGTGTAAGAGAGAGAGAGAGAGAGAGAGATGGAAATATTTAACTATTGTACATATTTATAATAATTCATCTTATGTGTTCAGAATCTATAATCCTAGAAGTTCTGAACGACACACAGTATACAAACACTATCAAACAAACAGACACTCACACACAGTTAAGGTGTGTCCCTGACCCCTAACCCACATGTCCCTATGATCCCTGACCTCCTCCAGCAGCAGCCTCATGTAGGACTTCACTGGCACATCAATTAGGTTCTGTCCATACAGTGTCCTCCTGAGAGAGAGAGACATGGTAAGAGGGAAGGAGACAGGCAGAGAGCCCTGCTCTTCCTCACAGTGCCCTGTCTGCACTCTCCAGCAGGGACACCAGTGCACAGACAAAGCAGGAGCACCACCACCACCTGTTGGACAGAGCCCCCTAAGACCCCCACCCCAAAATGCTCACTTGGCGCTCTGCTCCTCGTGGCTCAGGCCCCCCCTCCGGCCATGCAACTCCGCACATGTCCACCCCTCGTTCAGAACACTGGAGAGAGAGAGAGAGCGCTATGATTGCAGCACAATACCTCACAGCCGGTCAGTGTGTGGGTCACTGCACAGCCATGTCTCCAATGACTGACACAGAAACCTGCAAAGCAGGTCTGGCAGCATCTGTTTATTTGTGTAAACTTTCTGTACAATTACAATGTCTTATTACTGTATATATTGTGGCGCTGTGTAGGGCGATGCAGTCAGGCACTGTCCTGGGGGAGGGAATTACCAGAGCTGACCCACTGTTCCCTACATGACTGGCTCCCCTCCTCCATAAAACAGGCAGTGGCCAAATTCCTGTGTTGGGAAGGCAGGAAGCGAGCCTGCAAGTGGAGCGGAGAGGGAATAGTGCATCTGGGGGAGATTGGAAGTATCGAATTGATGATGGTAAAGAACTCAGACTTGACTTTTGGAAAACAGATTTGGATCTCGGACTGGCTTGTTTAGTGTGTGTGCTGTCTTGTTATTATAAGTGTCTGTTTAGTTAGGGACATGAGACCTGAAATCCGCCTGCATGTATCCTGAGCCCTGCCTTTTAGAGCTCCATCAGTGCGGGCAATACCCCCCCCATACTGCCACAATATCTACTTTTTTTACTTTCTGTTCTTATTTATTTATTTGTACTCTTTACTGTACTCTATGATGGCATTGACAACACGTATGTGAGATTGTCAGACACTGAGACAGAGAGAGACGCCAACAGGCCCCACCTGACTGGGCAGAAGGCCCCCTTCCTGGACAACCACACATAGCGCTGGCCCTCGAACACATAGAACCGCAGCACACTCCTCTACACACAGAGAGAGAGAGAGAGAGAGAGAGAGAGAGAGAGAGAGTTCACTTACAGTTCAAACTGATGCATTAAACAGAAAAATCATTTTCCATGGCAACTGACACGGACACGGACCCAAACTCCCCCCACCCCTCACACCACTCATCCCTCTATTTTCTCTCCACCTCTCTCCCCCCTCTCTCTTACCTCCTCTGTGTGCAGTTGCACAGTGTCTCTCCACTCATCCTCCTCTGCCCCAGTCTGCTCCAGGCTGCAAGAAAGTGAGTGGGCAGAGGTGTAACCGTGGGAACACCAAAAATTACCCTTCTCACCCTAGAGTGGCCGACTAACACACCCCAGCAACAGACACACAGAAACACACAGACAGATACAGAGATGTAAAACATACAGAGACAGCGAGAGACCAAAAAACACACAAAGACAGACAGAGATACAGAAATAGCCAGAGACACAGATGGACAGATCTGGAGAGACAGGGATGGCTGCAGAAACTGACCTTCCCTCCTCCACCTCCTCTGTCATGACCTCTACTATTGACTGCTGACCATGGCTGTCCTGAGAGAGTGAGACAGTGTGTCATTAGCAGGGGGGCTGGCAGTGTGTGGCCAGTGGTCAGTGTGTGGGAGTGGCAAGGCAGGGTTGTACTCACAGTGACCAGCAGCAGGGTGGCGAGCCCCAGTGGGCAGGGCTGGCAGCGGATGCGCAGTGCCAGACGGGGGTACCAATGGAACAGCAGCAGCAGGAGCCCGGCGCTCAACACAGCCCCAACATAGGTCAAGGCCACACGCCACGGCACCTTGCGGAAACCACACACCTCCTGCACACACACACACACACACACACACAGGTCAGGTCAACACAACACAAAGGCTGTCTGTCTATGTGTCTCCATGTCTGTATGTCTGTTTCTGTGCATGTATGTCTGGCTGGCTGCTTCCATCAGTGTCTGTCTGTCTCTGAGTCTCTCTCTGTGTCTGTATCTCTGTGTGTCTCTCTCTCCTCTGTGTGCAGTGTGTGTGTGTGTGTGTGTGTGGGGGGGGGGGGGGTTCCAAAGAAACATACCATGTGTGAGTGGTGGGCAGAGGGGCACCCACACAGGGGCCTGGCAGCCTGCTCACTGTTATCTGCAAACCCAAAAATACAACACAGTCACTACATAACAAAAACACAATACCACTGACACAGGTGCACTGGGCCACTGTGTAAATACAGTAATTAGAGTATACAAACTAGTAAACATACTGCACAGCCACACCCACAAACTAAATTAAACACACACACTATAGTACATACACAGCACAGCGACACACACAAACTGTATTATACACACACATAGTATACTACACTCACACTATACTATTCACACAGCACAGTCACACCCACAAACTAAATTACAGTCACACAATCCTCTACTAGACACACAGCAAAGCCACACACATTACACAAACTAAATTACACACACACACTACTGTACATACATACCTATACACCGCATATTACTGTACCCCTTACATCACCCTCATCTTCGCAGTACACATATTGTACTGGTATATACATGCACTTTAAACATACAGAAACACACAAACACACACTCGCACCGCACTGTCACTGTCACTGTCGCCGTCACCGGTGCTGTCAAACATCAGCTCCCGGACACAGCTGCTCACAGCCTCCCCCAAGTCATACATATGTACAGCAGTGTAAACAACACGTATGACGCACAGCGAGACCATACAGGTAGAGTATAAAAAGATTCTCTGTACTTCAGGAGAAACGAGCAAAGATGTTTAGGGTGATATCTGTATATATAATTGACGTTTACCTCTTGCACCTCTAGGCTACATAGGGACACGTGTCTCCGCAAGTGGGTGCTATGTATGCATGCATTTATTAATAGCGACATCGGATTCCTGTTCAATCAAATCACACACTTCCTGCTCCCTGTGTAATAAATCAGTAGAGTGAGTCTGCTATTGTTAAGAAAGAGGACACAACAGATGAAGGAGGAAGGGGGGGAGGCACACCTGTTCCTGTTTCGTTTCCTTGCTCCCGAAAGCGCCGGTATCACTGCTGCCACTTTCTCTCTCTCACTCTTTGTATGTCTTTACCTCCCTCTCAACTTCATCCAAACCCCTGTGCCGTGAGAGCGACCCGGTATCTCCCACTGCAACGTCACCGGCTCCGTCCGACCGTCCGTCCGCCCAAGCAGAGCCGTGTCACCGATCCGTCCGCATCCCCGCCCCGCCCGCGTCCCCGCCCCGTCACAGGTATGTCGCTCACCCTGCCTGCCTGATACAGGTGTGTGGACCTGTGCGTCTACTGTAAAAACTGGATACGTTTTAGAAGATTACATATGTAACATATTTCACAAACTCTTAGAACAATTGAATACATTATCCAATGCACACACTAATGACAGTTAAACTCTAACGAAAAGCAGAATACAATGTGAGATCATGTGGTGCATTGAAGAATAATGTACTTTAATTGGATTTAAATGGTATATTGCATTTACTAACCTACTCACTTATTTAATCATTTTTTAATTGGGGGTTTTAAATCCCATGTTAATATATACAATGAGTATGCGTGTGTTTGTACGTGTGTGCATGGGACTGTATGTGTGAGTATATGTATATATGTATAAGTGTGCATGTGACTGTGTGTGTGTGTGTGTGTGAGAGAGAGAGAGAGTCTGTTATTTTGTCCTGATCATGTGGTGTGATATGGTGTGATTTTCTTGTATTCTTCCCTGTGTGTCAGTGTTGGTGAAACTTGTACAGCACTTTGAGATACTGTTTTAAAAGTGCTCTATACATTATGATGATTATTACTATTTTGTCATCTGTTTCGCACTTATTGTAATGTTGTGAAATGTGTCTATTTCATGAAAACTGTGAGTCTGGCCTGGCTCAAACTGGCACAGATACCCCCCCCCCCCGGGGCTCAGCAGTGTGTGACTCAGCAATCACCATCACATGGCAGCCCTCCCCTAATTTATATTAAAGAATGTTTTGTTCATTCACGTATTTTTCCCTCTCCATCACTCTCTCTGTCTACATCCCCACTACTCTCCCTCCCCCTCTCCCTCACACAGCTGTTGCCCAACTTTCTTCCTGAAACTCCACACACACACACTGACACAAACCACAGTCATCTGACAGCAAGTCAAGTTTTTTTTTTTTTTTTTAAATACAAAAATCACAGAAGCGAGACAGAGAAAATGAACACAAAGACAAAAAGAGATCAAATAAAATAAATGAGAGAGATAGAGATCTTATCGTTGTTTCGGTACAGCACAGCGCAGCCCGGTCCAGAGACCCGCACTCTTCCGCAGGTGACCGAGTCCCTGCACTGCAATGTCAGACCTGTCAGAGCCGGCGCTACAGCGGCTCTATCCCGGCTTACAATGCACTGGTCAGGCACCGAGACACTGTGCAGTCGGAGCATCACTACAGCCTCTCTCTCTCTCTCTCTGCTTGGCGGCTCCTACCTGTAATCATCCCTCATGCTGCCGGTCCGGACAGTACACTACCCCACACCGAGCTACCGAGACCACTGCTTTCACTATGGGATCGGCGTGCGGGCTTCCTGGACACAACGTGGGTGACGTCATCGCTAAACCACAGCTCCTCCCTCCTTTAAGCAAAGGCCTCATGGGAAATGTAGTTTCACTGTACTTCTCCAGAAGAACCAAAAAGGGAGTAAATCATTACTTATATACTAAATAATAATAATGATGTATAAGGATAATTTCAACCGAAATTTCAACCAAAACTAATCATGCAATAAAATGGATGCCTGTTTTATATTATGTTCTTCTTCCCAAATGTAAAAGTTGTTCTATTTTCTAAAATGTTTCTTCAAACCTCATAAAATGTATATGGTTTGTAATGCAACTAGTATTCAGAAGTGTCCATATAAGAAAGTTTACAGATGAGAGGAGGCCATTCGACCCATCGTGTTATTTTATTATTATTTTGCTTTTTTTATGTAGTAACCCCAGTATAGAACAGTGTTTCCATGGTTACCTATGTAGTAGCCCCAGTATAGAACAGTGTGTCTCCATGGTTACCTATGTAGTAACCCCAGTATAGAACAGTGTGTCTCCATGGTTACCTATGTAGTAGCCCCAGTATAGAACAGTGTGTCTCCATGGTTACCTATGTAGTAGCCCCAGTATAGAACAGTGTGTTTCTATGGTTACCTGGTCCTACTATAGAACAGTGTGTCTCCATGGTTACCTATGTAGTAACCCCAGTATAGAACAGTGTGTCTCTATGTGTGGAACAAAAAACAGCAGGACAGGGGGTCCTCCAGGACCGGTTTGGGAACCCCTGCCCTAGGACACTCCAATTGTCTATTCCTTATTAGACTAATATTTAAATATTAAATAGATTTTTAACAATCATATGGAGTCTGGGGGCTGTGTCCATTGTGTGGTCTGTCCAGCTGCACCAGGAATGCCATTATTACAGGTCCCAGGAATAGGACCACATGAACAGATGATAATCCTGTGAAACAGGAGAAAGGATTAGACACAACAGTGCTGACTTCTTTTCAGTTAAGCGTTACTGTGCAGGAGAGTGTTTGGGTGTGAAGACAAACGTGTTCTTTGGAGGACACAAGTACTAACCCATTTATGAGACCAACTTTAAAATATTACATTAAAATGAAAGAGTCCTGTACGAAATGCCCCACTTCTCTGAATTTTAATGAACACAACCACCACTCCCTGCAGCGTGCCTGGTGTGTAAAACCTGTGCTGGAAGAAAGATTTGGAGTTGGCATTTCTAATCAGAATTTATTATGTGCACGGGAAAAAATAGAAGACAGCAACAGAAATTAAACACATATAATGCTGTTTTTCTGTTTTACAAAGTTTATATATCCATTTTGGGACATACCCTCAAGGGTATTAGTAATGAATTCATTGGCATTCTAAGATGAGCCAACCCATCTCATCAATATTATTACAATTATTACTCATGAATAATAATGATCCTATAAATTGCCAGCTACATTGTAAGGTCATTTGCTGATAGCAAAGATAGCTTTGAAACAATTCAACTTTTATAAGAAGCAAGTAAGGAATTTAAGTTGCTGATAAACTAGAAGGGAGTAATTCAGAAGTTAAAAATAACAAGTTCCCAAGTTCATTTTGAAAGAATGCAGGCAAATGAATAGTTACTGTTAGAAAATTCCACGGTCACATCACACAAAAGGCACAAAGAGGCACAAAATGATTTCTATTTTCCTCCACAAACCGTACAAACATCGGCAACAATCACACATCCTGAGAGTGAGTCGCACTTGGACAGTGTCAGAAGAGGCAGATTTATGTTGAACCCTGGCCAGCTGATAGCAAGCCGATCAGTCCTGTGCACTGGGGACGGATGTCTGGTGAATGTTTTACCCTTCATGTTGAGTCCAGTGTATTGTGTTAATTGTGTTAGGTGTTTGGGAGCATTTAAGTCACCTTGGCAGCTGTTCAATTACCTCACACACACACTGTTTCTGATTAAAAAAACACACAATGAAACCATTCAAAAGAAAACCATTGTGATTTTATTAATGTCTCCAATGCCTTCATAACACAGGATCCACAAGCTCAGTCTGCAGAAGCAACTGGAGGAAACAACAGGATTTTCTCAAATTTTCTGAGAAATCTAGTTTGCATTGTAATGGAGATAAATATGAGCAGAGTGTACAGCAGAGTACAGAGCTCTCCCTCTCTCTCTCACTTTTGCTCACCCTCTGCTCTCTACAGCCGTGCCCAGGAGCATAAGCACCTGAAGGGCTAAAGTTCCCAAGTTTATTAACAACTATTGATAAGAAACATTTACAGTTAATATCTTCCTCTCCCAATCTGCACACAGTGCCAAGTCTCCCTACCTCTCCCTCTCCCTCTCCCTCTCCCTCTCCCTGAGGCCTTGCGGGTTGGTGTTGGAGTGGTGAAGGTGTACAGGTCATCACAAGTCAATAAAGATAATTTAATTTTCAAGGGGGGGTCAAGAGGTCAGAGGTCAGGGATTGGAAGCCCCCCTCCTTCTCAGGCTGTGGTCGATTTCTTCTCCTTGTACACAGCCATCATCTTCTTAATCTCTGCAATCGCCTTTCCAGGGTTCAGACCCTGAGATAGAGAGAGAGTAGAAGTGAACGTGGTACGGTGTGATGTGTGTGTGTGTGTATGTGTGTGTCTGTGTGTGCGCTGTGTACCTTGGGGCAGGTCTTGGTGCAGTTCATGATGGTGTGGCACCGGTACAGGCTGAAGGGGTCCTGCAGGTTGGACAGTCGCTCCTCTGTGAAGTCGTCCCGAGAGTCGATCATCCAGCGATATGCCTACAGATATAGTACAACACCAACACGCATCACACACTACACAACACACAGTATCACACACATCACATATTACACATCAACAGTATCTATGTAATTGCAGACACTGTCACACTGACCTGCATGAGCACGGCTGGGCCCAAGTACTTGTCTCCATTCCACCAGTAACTGGGGCAGCTGGTGCTGCAGCACGCACACAGAATACACTCATACAGACCGTCCTGCAAGGGGGGGGGGTAGAGGATAATAAACTGTGAAACCTGTCCCCTTAGCAGTGACTGTTCTCAATTGCAAAGCTGTAGTAGAGGTTGTGCAGTTGTGTAGCTGGGGTGTACCAGTTTGTCACGGTCCTCCACTGACTGTAGGTACTGCTCCTTCCCAATCTGAGATTCGTCCTTCTTCTTCAGGTATGGCTCAATAGATTTATACTGAGCATAGAAATTACTGAGGTCCTGAGAGAGAGAGAGAGAGAGAGAGAGAGAGAGAGAGAGAGAGAGAGTGTGTGTTAGAGCCCTGACCACTACTTCACACTGCTGCCAAGAGTGTGTGCGAGTGTGAGTGTGTGTAAATGTGCAAGAGTGTGTGTGCACTGACCGGCACCAGGTCCTTGACGACAAACATGTGTGGCAGTGGGTATATCTTGGAGACGCGGCTCGTGTCGGGGTCAATCTTGATGGTACAGGCCAGCGTATTCCCCCCATTAATGTTCATCGCACAGGAGCCACAGATACCTACACAACACAACATTATACACCACACCCAATACATTACACACAGCATAACTCCCCCAGTCTCTCTCCCCTCAGTCTGCTCCGGCCCTCACCCTCTCTGCAGGACCGGCGGAAGGTCAGCGTGGCGTCCATCTCGTTCTTGATCTTGATCAGAGCATCCAGGACCATGGGGCCGCAGCTGAGGAACAGACACGGATACAGATAGACACCATCACACAGGGAAAGACCGACTCTCTCAGTGTATAAGTCAGTCAGTGCGTCAGTGTGTCTATCAGTGTGTCAGTCAGTAGTTAAAAGTATCAGTGTGTCAGTGAGTATACAGTGTGTCAGTCAGTTAGTATGACAATGTGTCAGTCAGTGGTCCATTGCTGTGGTGTTGACATGCCTGTTGAGGTCGATCTCGTAGGTCTGCATGCGGGGCTTGTCTCCGGGTGTGTCAGGGTCCCAGCGATACACTGCAAACTTCTTAATCCGTGGAGATGGCTGCACCCCCACTGCCGCTGCCCCTGCCGCCCCCCGCACCCACTGACAGAGATGGGGAGGGAGAGAGGGAGGAAAGAAAAAGGGGAAGAGAGAGACGAATGTACTCACTTTGTATAGCCCTTACATTTTGTAAGTCGCCCAGGATAAGGGGCGTCTGCTAAGAAAGAAATAATAATAAAATAATAATAATACTGATCTGTGGTACTGTGCACTGACTGCAGGGTCAGTGAACAGCTGTTATCTTATTTACACACATCGCACAACCCTCACCCTTCACACACCCTCACGCCCCCCTGCACACCCTCGCTTGCACAACCACAGACGTCAGCAGTGAGATCACATCGAGGTCACCCAACACTGGACACACAGACCCTGTACACTGACAAACACATTGACGTGCACTGACACACACACTGATCCTCTACACACACATTGATGCTGATGCAAACTGGCACAGACACACACTATAGTTTAACACTGATGCAAACCGACACACACTCTATACACACACACACACACACACAGCATTCAGCTATCGTACCACCAGCACCTCTGATACACTGAGTCTTCCCTTCACCATTTGTGCCTTTGTATGCTGTGCTGCACTGATTTATGTTGTTTTCAAACGCATTCTTCTGTTTGGTGTTTAATATTAATTAATTACACAAGGTATACACACTGAATATAACCTTCGTACTGCTCTACTGTAAGCAGGTTACTGTCACTACTGTAGCTACCTGCAGTTCCAAATATTTAATACTTCAGCTGCTACTATTACTTCTATAATAATACAATCCTGTACTATCACTGAAATTATATGGTTGTACAATATAGCCTATACAGCATACTACTCAAAAATAGTTATTATAGTGATTATTATTATTCCACAGACTGAGAATGTAAACTCTGCCTATCTGCCTGCCCGTCTCTCTCTATCTATTTCTCTTTCTCTCAAGGAGACCTCAGCAGCGATAGACACTTGTGTAACGGCTCAGGGTCAGCTTGTCAGATACTATTCCCGACGTCTGTGCTGGTGCCCCGGCCCAGCCTCCCCTTGTCTCCCCGTGTCCCGGCACAGGCACCACTCCCCCACTCCCACGGGCCTCACCGCTAGGCACATCGGGTTGCGGAGCAGCGTACATCCGCTTCTCAAGGAGAAACACAATGCCGACATCTTGGTAGTGCCGATTACTTCTGCCTGCCTGCCTGGATAGCGCTGGGTCTTCCGCTATCCCAGAATCTCTCGACCGGAAACGGAACTGACGTCACATATCAGCAAAGCCCGCCTTCTCCAGTCTGCCCGTGTAAAGCTAAAGAACAGGAGAAAACTATGTGTCGCCAGAAGTACTTTAATGCATGTATTTGTATGATCATTTAAGCCTCTGCAGATCAGTTAAATACATTTTCAGATATAGGATAATTTCAGTCTCAGTCAGGAAACGGAGTCGAAGGCAGCCAACCGCCGCACTTAACACAGCACATTTCCTAAATCAGAGCCATTTATTTATTTTTAACAGTAGTGGTTTTAAGTTATGTATAAAATTGTATAAGGAACGTATTATCCTATTAAGGAACAAACTTTTTTTTTACACTATTTATCGACTACAAAGTGCAATTTAAAGAGTCAAATGTAATCAAATTACTTAGATATTACTGTATTGATAGCAGAACATGCATTATTAACAGACTGTCCGCTATAATGAAAGCAGACAGACAGAAAGAGAGTCAGTCAGAGCGCACCCCAGTACTGTTGTGAATGTGGACGCTGTTTGACTACAACCCCCAGAACCTCTTTGCTCGGTGACGTCATCCAAGCGGAGCTGCGGCTGTGACGTCAGGGAAAACAACATGGCCGCTTCCGTGTAGTTGCGCACACTGTATCGAGGTCAATACACTCAGAGCCACAGACGTGAAGTAATATTGTTATAGAATAAGAAGGGGCGATGGTGTTCCTCACTCTGTCACACTGGATCCGAAACCGGGGCCCGGACCGGTACTGGAGGGTCCAGGAGGTTCTGAAGAATGCCCGGGTAAGGAGAGAGAGAGATATTGATATGTATAGACTGCTACACTGTAGTATGCCATTGATGTCTACCAGTACCTTACTGTTTTACTTTTTATTTTAATAACATATTAGCGTTTAATTTGGTTTATTTATTTAGATTACTTATGCATTCGTTTTAAATGTATTATATGTATAATTTCTGTATTGTAATGCCAAACACAGCAAAGGAATAGGTTAATGCCAGTTAATCTCATTTGAATATGAGGGTTTTGTTTCTATTATTTGATTTATTATATTCTCTTTACTGTATCTGTAAATGCTTTGGCAGCTCTGCATTATACTGGCCTTCCGATACAGTTTTTTTTGTTTTTTTGTTCTTGTAATAAGTATATGGTAGTTCAATAAAGGTGGTGATGAAAATAAAGAAGTCTCTGTCCCCATCTCTCTTAGCATTTCCGCGGCAGGAAGAATCGGTGTTTCAGTCTGGCGGTGCGGGCAGTGCGCCGGGCGTTTGTTTATGCCACCAAGGCACGCAAGGCCAAGAAGAGGAACATGAGGATGGTAACCAGAATATTAGATTGTCTCCACCAATAATGTGTGCCCAGCTTCATATTCGTAGTGGACGTGTTGCCCCCCCCCTCCATTATTGTTAGGTCCCCCCCACCTGCTCGATATGAATGATATCCATCCCCCATGAATGATATCCATCCCCCCCTGCTGGGCAATTCCACGCAACCAGTGTCCCTGATAGCTGCAGTAGAATACAGGCCCCATAGCGAGAGATGAGCATGGTGTAGCAGCAGTACTGATGGTACAGTGAGTGTCTCAGCAGTGAACCATAACTGTGCATATCTCTTGGCACTGCGGTTACACTGACATCCTTTCTATCTTCCTCCCTCCCTCCCTCCCTCCCTCAGCTGTGGATCAGCCGTATCGCTGCTGCCTCCCGGGAGCACGGCCTCAAATACCCTGCCCTCATCCACAATCTCATCAAGGTCAGTGCCTCCAGCCTCCTTACCCCTCTCTCTCTCTCTCTCTCTCTCTCTCTCTCTCTCTCAATTCAATAAAAAAAGCTTAATTGGCTTGACTAGCATGTCCTGTGCTCAAAACAGGCCAATGAGAACAATAAATACACCAATAAAAACTCACTCTCTCTCCCCCCGTCTCTCAATACAAACTCTCTCTCTCTCTCTCAGAGTGAGGTGCAGGTGAACAGGCGAATGCTCAGTGAGCTGGCAGTGTTGGAACCGCGCTCGTTCGCGGCACTGGCGGCACTGGCGAAGGCGCGCAGGGAGGAGGGACTGCAGGCAGCACTGGGGGACGCCAGCGAGCCACCTGGCATCTTCTCCCGCATCGTCCAATCACACTGAGACCCCCTGTTGTCACTTCCAATCACAGTCACCCACCCTCCCCAACCCTCACGGTGCCCTTCCCTGCTGCGTCGCCCAGTTGGAGCTAGCCGACCTGTGATTCTGACTAGTCACAGTGACCCACACCTTCCCGTTGCCACCCATCATCAGAGCGCCAGACAGTAGGAGTGGACCTCTCCATTTCTATGCCTAATTAGGCGTCGATGTATTTTCCTGTGCTGGCCAATCGCGGCCTGCTGCACTCTCCAAAGGGCGGGTGACCCTTGAGGCTGGACTGGCACCCTGGTGTGTGTTTGTCTGTGCTGACCGGTGCTGAGACAGTGTCTGTGGGCAAGAACTCACTGGAATGTGGGGGGGGGTTGTTAATAAAATATTGTTGAATAAAACTATAAACTGTTGGATGTGTATTGTTTCTTCATTCAGTATAATAATAATAATAATTTGAATTATTATTAGTTTTTCATTCATCACTGTGCTGTGCAGTGTGTGTTTGTTTTTTGCTTTGCTGTAAAAACTCATAGTTTATAGGTTGCATGACAAACACGATATTTTATGGAGCTCTTTAAGTTTAACTCCATCCGGTTGCTGTGCTGGTCAATCGACGCCATCTTTTCCCTAGACCTTTTTCAAATGGATTGGGTTGTGTGCGCAGATTGGCAGCACAAGCCTCTAACCGTGCGCAGACCAACGTGTAGACGGAGCGTACTTTGGACCAATGGGTAGTGGGCGGAGGCGTGGCCTTGGAGTGAGTCGAGGCCTCGGTGTTTCCTGACTGCCGCAGCCCGGCTGGCGACGGCGTAATGGCGGCCGTAGAAGCAAGGTTGCCTGGTGTGCCGGCGGATGGCATCCTGATCGGGGATAAGAAGTACTCCGGGGTGACGTTGACCCTGGATAACTGCCTCCTTTCCCCGGAGCGTCTGGAGAGGACCCCCTCGTCGGATCATGGCCTTGCCCCCGACACGGAGGAGCAGCTGCGGCGTGAGGGCTGCGAGAGGATCCAGGCGGCGGGAATACTACTGAGACTGCCGCAGGTCAGAGAGAGTGACCGGGGGAGAGTAGGGATTATTATGAAGAAAAGAGAGGGATTAGGAGACAGAGAACACAGGGAAGAAGCTGTGAGAGAATGAGAGAGAGAGGGACTGTAGGGTATGGAAGGATGAGAAGAGCGAGGAAGTTGTGTGAGAGGTAATTTTGTGTGTTTGTGTGTTGGGGGGTATCTCAAAGTGTGTGTGTGTTTGTGTTGGGGGGGTATCTCAGTGTGTCGTTTGTGTTGGAGGGGTATTTCAGTGGTTGTGGTGGGGGGTATCTCAGTGTGTGTGTGTGTGTTGTTTGTGTATGTGTGTTGGAGGGGCATCTCAGTGTGTCGTTTGTATGTGTGTTGGAGGGGCATCTGTCGTTTGTGTGTGTATGTGTGTTGGAAGGGCATCTCAGTGTGTCGTTTGTGGTGGGGGGTATCTCAGTGTGTTGTTTGTGTTGGAGGGGGTATCTCAGTGTGTCGTTTGTGGTGGGGGGTATCTCAGTGTGTTGTTTGTGTTGGAGGGGGTATCTCAGTGTGTCGTTTGTGTTGGAGGGGGTATCTCAGTGTGTCGTTTGTGTTGGAGGGGGTATCTCAGTGTGTCGTTTGTGTTGGAGGGGCATCTCAGTGTGTCGTTTGTGGTGGGGGGTATCTCAGTGTGTTGTTTGTGTATGTGTGTTGGAGGGGCATCTCTGTGTGTGTTTGTGGTGGGGGGTATCTCAGTGTGTGTGTGTTTTTGGGGGGTATCTCAGTGTGTCGTTTGTGTTGGAGGGGGTATCTCAGTGTGTCGTTTGTGTTGGAGGGGGTATCTCAGTGTGTCGTTTGTGTTGGAGGGGGTATCTCAGTGTGTCGTTTGTGTTGGAGGGGCATCTCAGTGTGTCGTTTGTGGTGGGGGGTATCTCAGTGTGTTGTTTTTGTGTATGTGTGTTGGAGGGGCATCTCAGTGTGTCGTGTGTGTGTGTGTTGGAAGGGCATCTCTGTGTGTGTTTGTGGTGGGGGGTATCTCAGTGTGTGTGTGTTTTTGGGGGGGTATCTCAGTGTGTTGTTTGTGTGTGTGTTGGAGGGGCATCTCTGTCGTTTGTGTGTGTGTATGTGTGTTGGAGGGGCATCTCAGTGTGTTGTTTGTGTGTGTGTATGTGTGTTGGAAGGGCATCTCTGTGTGTGTTTGTGGTGGGGGGTATCTCTGTGTGTGTGTGTGTTTTTGGGGGGTATCTCAGTGTGTTGTTTGTGTGTGTGTGTGTTGGAGGGGTATCTCAGTGTGTCATTTGTGTTGGAGGGGCATCTCAGTGTGTTTGTGGTTAGGGGGGTATCTCAATGTGTTGACTGTGCCGTTTCTCCCCAGGTTGCCATGGCGACAGGGCAGATTCTGTTCCAGAGATTCTTCTACTGCAAATCCTTCATCAAGCACTGCGTAGAGGTAACACACTGACACACTGACTGACTCTCTCAACTTTAATTTATCATCAGTGTATAGAAGTCAGAATGACTGATCCAAGTCTCTCTTTCTCTCTCAGTCGGTGGCGATGGCCTGTGTTCACCTGGCCTCTAAGATCGAGGAGGAGCCGCGGCGCATCAGGGATGTCCTGAATGTCTTCCACCGGCTCCGACAGATACAGGAGGGGCGGTGAGGCGCCGGCACTCCTGACACGCTTCATACGCACTAATACACACACATGACGTGAACACACTGAGACACACTAGCACATACAGACGCACAGTGTGCCGCATGCTGCCCACTGCCTGACTGTCTCTGTCCCTCTGTCCCTTGGCCGGTGTGTTTCAGGCCTCAGTCCCCGCTGTCCCTGGACGCTGGGTACATCGCTCTGAAGAGTCAGGTGATCAAGGCTGAGAGGAGGGTCCTGAAGGAACTAGGCTTCTGTGTGCACGTCAAACACCCACACAAGGTAACTCCCTGCACTCCTCAGCTGTGCACTAGTCCTGTACAGCCCACCTGTACATAGCTGTATTCAGATATACTCCTCACCTGTGCCCAGATGTGTCCAGCTGTGCCTGTGTCTGTGTTGCAGATCATCGTGATGTACCTGCAGGTGCTGGAGTGTGAGAAGAACAGCAAACTGGTGCAGATGGCCTGGTGAGTCCATCTCCTTCTCCCCCCTCTCCCTCTCTCTCTCTCTCTCTCTCTCTCTCTCTCTCTCTTTAAAATTTAAAATTCAGAGTGCTTTATTTCCATGACTGGTATAAATATTACTAAAGCAAGATGACTCGCTCTGTCCCTCCCTCACTCCTTCTTCTTCACCCTGCCTCTCTTAGGAACTACATGAATGACAGCTTGCGGACAGATGTGTTCCTGCGGTTCAGTGCGGAAAGCGTCTCCTGTGCCTGTATCTACCTGTCGGCACGCACACTGCAGGTACAGCCTGTGGCACACCACCGCTCTCAGTCTATCTCTGCCTGTTGGATAGCCTCTCTGTAACACTTTCGCAACATGCTCTCCTAATAACACTGTCTGTCTCAGATCCCTCTGCCCAGTGAGCCGCCCTGGTTCCTGCTGTTTGGAGCCACAGAGGAGGAGCTGAGAGACATCTGCCATCGCATCCTCCGCCTGTACACCCTGCCTCGGGTATGTCTCTGTTTAACAGGGTTAAAAAAAAAAAACTTCACAAACAATTAAAAAAGTCAGGTTATTTACATTTTACACACAAATTACATGGTTAATCTGCTGTGTTGGTTGTTTGGACACATGGTTGTCGCTGTGCTGAGCAGAGACTCTTCTGGGGAAGAAGTCTTTCTCTCACTCTCAATCTCTCTCTCTCTCTCTCTCAGGTCCCTCTGTCCTCTCTGCAGCAGTGTGTGTCTAAGTGCCGACAGGCTCTCGAGGTTTCCCGAGTGACTGGGGGTGTACAGCCCAACGGTACGCCAAACTTAGTGGACCCCCCTGCCAGCTTCTCCCCAGCATCCAAGACAGGTGTGCTCCCAACTCCCCCGACACACACACACACACACACTGACTCGCTGTATTGACATAACCTCCCCCCTCCCCCCCAGCATCCCCGGCAGCGGGGGCAGTGTCCCGGGACTCCCCCCTATCAGTCCAGGCCATGAAGAATGCTCGACGCCAGCTGCAGAACGGGCTGGACCGTCCCCGACAACCGCCCAGGTACACCTCACCTCAGTGTCTGCTGCTGGCCGGGCTGGTTTTTGTATGAAAGTGCCTCTCGATTGAAATTCTCATTCTGTTGACAGTGTACAGTCTGCTACCACAGGTACACTTTTATTTGCAAGAGGAGCAAGAGCATTCAATGTGATTAAATATCTCTCTCTCCCTCTCCCAGGAGAGACAGGCTGAGCCACAGTGATGAGAGGAGAGAAACTCACTCTATCTCACCCCCACACAGCCCCAAACGCAGGTGAGGGAGGGAGGGAGGGAGGGAGAGAGAGAGAGAGAGGGAGAGAGAGAGGGAGAGAGGTGTAGCATGGGAATGATGTGGAGAGGGAGAGATAGTAGAGTGCTATGATGTATGTCTGTTTCAATTATCTCTAATAATGCTAACCCCTCCCCTTTTCTCTCTCCCTCGCTCCCCCAGGCGCAGCCGCAGCGTGTCGTCTCCTGTGCGCTCCTCCAGCTCCTCCCTCTCTCCGGGCCATCGCAGGAGACTGCCGGAGAGGGACAGGGACCGGGACAGGGACAGGGACAGGGAGAGAGCCAGGGAGAGGGAGAAGGAGCGGCAGAGAGAGAGGGAGCGGGAGCGAGGGAGGAGAGAGCGGTACACAACACAGCGCAGATGATCATGAAAAAGCCAGGGACAGACAGAGGGACAGCAGGGTGGGATGTGTCGGGGACCAGGCTGCCCGGTGCACCGCAGTGTGTGTGTAAATATGAATATATATATTTTTGCACCATTTCTGTTAATTCCAATAAGTTTAACATTCCAGTGGAGCTCCAGTTACTTCTTGTGTACACCTGGGGTAAATAGACTGTACACACTGTACACCTGGGAAAAATACTGTACACCTGGGCTATATAGACTGTATTGGCCTGACTGTCAGTGTGCTCCGGGCCTGGGGGCAGTGAGGCAGGCTGTGTCATTAGTGCTGATAGTGTTAATTATCCCAATGTGTGTGTTTGGGGGGCAGTGCTTTTGTTGCCAACGCTGACATTGTGACTTTGATGTATTTGGTGTTTTTCAGTTTTTTTAATAAAGAGACATTTTTACAAACCAGAGGGTTCAGAGCTGTGAACTGTGTATGTGTCAGAGAGAGATGGAGAGTGTGAATGTGCTGTAGTGATTGTGAGAATAGACATAGTGGGAGAAAGTAAGGTGTAGAGAATGAATGCTGTGTGGGAGCGAGTGTGGCTGAGAGTCTCTCAATGTATGCATGCGTGTGTGTGTGTGTGTGTGTGAGGTTGAGTGTGTATTGTGGGGTGGGGCAGGATATTAATTACGCAGTTAACGAGCTGTGGTGTAATTAGGGAAGTAATCTGCTTCCTCAGCTACTGGCAGTAATGCCCAGTGTGCCCCCCACTACCCTCCCCACTTCTCTCTCTGGAGACTGACTTTACTGTGTGGTGTGTGTGTTGGGGAGGGGGGGTATTTAAGAGATGGGAGCAGAATAGAGGAGACTGAGACAGAATAACAGCAGAGAGAAAGAGGGGAGAACTTTGCTACAGTAGAGAGACGGAGACGGAGACAAAAACATAGACAAGCAAACAGGCTCACAATACTCACGCAGGCACACTGAAACACCCCAGCAGTGATGCCAGAGGGGGTTCTACAGGATGCCAGTAAGCCAGTCGCAGGGACTCTTGTGCGAGTGGCGTCGCCACTACAGAACACGCTGTACTGCCTGCTGGTGATGCTTGGCATTGTGGGAAACGGGGGTGTGGGGGGTGTAGTGGGCGTATGGCTGCTGCAGGGGAGTGGGGCTGTGCGACTCTCTGATGCCGTCCTGCTCAACATGGTGCTGTCCAACTTGATGGTGTCGCTGTTCAGGAACATCCTGCTGATGCTCTCCGACCTGGGGCTGGAGGTACTGGGGGTGGGGAGTGGGGGGGTGAAGAAGGGGAGAGAGGAAAGAAAGAGAGGAAGGATGTGTGTGTGTGTCTGCTGAACTGTATTGTATTACACTTTACTATACTGTGCTGTACTCTGTTACATTGTACTGTACTGCACTATACTTTACTGTGCTTTGTTGTACCCCCCCAGCTGTACTTGTCGTGGGGCTGGTGCAAGGTGCTGATGTGTGTGTGGGTGTGGCTGCGCTGTGCGAACGTGTGGGCCACCCTCTGCCTCAGCGCGTTCCACCTGTCCACGCTGCGCCGCTTGGCCCCATCCCCTGGCCCTCCTGGCCCCCGCTCCCTCCGCGGGCCCTTCCGCCGCCTGCTGCTGGGCCTGGCACTGATGTGGGCGCTCACCCTTGTGTTCTCCCTGCCAGTGCTGATGTACTCCACCCGTGGGCAGAACAACCAGACTGAGGTACTGATACACTGATTACTTCAGTTAAGTAATAGAGAGCTCGATTGGAATAAAGAACAGCCGGGTAGGGGGTCCTCCAGGACCAGGTTTGGGAACCACTGCTCTGAGCGACTGACTGACTGACTCTCTCTCCGTCAGTAGGATTTGATGTTGATCAGCAGCACCACGCGCCCCCTGCTGGGCTGTGTGTGGAGCTTCCCCTCGCGCAACAGCGGACTGGCCTACGCCACGGTCTCCATGGTCTTACATGAGGCTACGCCCATCCTGCTGATGCTGGGCACCAACCTAGGCACCCTGCACATCCTGGCACAGCATGGTCAGGCCCAGAGCAGCCTGGCTCACCGGGTTCCAGCTGAGAAACGGGCTGCCAAGGTGAGAGGGAAGGAGGGAGACAGAGAGAGACAAGAGGAGATAGAAAGATGGAGACTAGTCCTAGTCTTTCTGTACTGACACCTGATCTGGTCCCCCTCTTCACTGTAGGTGGTGCTCGTGCTGGTGATGCTGTTCCTGGCATCATGGGGGGGCAGCGTGTTGTCGGTCAATTTCTACAACTACAACCGCGGACCGGCGTCGGCCTACCTGCTGGTCATGGCACGCTTCACCAACTCACTGTTCATTGCCGGAAGCCCCCTGGTGCTGCTCGCAGGCCACCGTCGCTTACGCCACGCGCTGGCACGTGTGCTGGCACACAGACATACACTGACTCGTGCGCTGACACACACACTGGGGCACAGACGGGCACACTGACTTACATATTGGCACACAGATGCAAGCACAGACTCACTGACTAACTCACATGCTGGCATACAGATGCTCTTGGTGGCTCATGCACAGGTACAGACACAATCTCACTCTCTCTCAGGCTGACACCAAACTCCAACTCATACTGACACACTGTGTCAACTGTGCTGTCAGTGTTGAGTTTTTTATGTCTCTCCAGTGTTGGTGTAGGGGGGCAGCATCCTGACTGATGTTAATGGGCAAGCAGTAAACCATCTAATCACAACTGTGCTGTCTGCCTCATTTGTTGTGTAATGTATGTTTGCTGTTACTAGGACCAGGAGACCCTGCTGTACTGTACTGTGTCTCTCCAGGACAAGGGCTGGAGACCCCTGGACAGTTTCTCACACACACACTGTTTTACCCTGATGCACACAATATCACACTGACACACTCACTCAATCTCTCACATCCACATGAGAGACTCAGACTTCCACTTTCAGTTATCCATTTATTTTAACACCATCCCCAAAAATATATCTCTGAGATTTTATTTGAAACATTTTAAACACAGCAAACAGAGTGTGCACTCCTTCCCTGTGTGTCTATATATTTACACATCTGAGCAGACAGACAGACAGACACTCAGTCACGCACAAGCTGTGACTCCCTCCCTCCCTCCCCCCCCCCACCCTGTTTTGTTCCCTCCCTCTCTCACCCTTGCCAGCTGTCGTACTCAAACACTAGCTCAAACACATTCACACACACACAGTGACTGTCTCAGAGCAAGTCTGCAGTATAATGAGGTTACAGTTCAATATGGCACAGTCCATTCCTGTCCAGTCCTGTCCAGTCCAGTCCAGTCCATTCCTGCACAGTCAGGTGCAGTCTTATCTATTCCAGTCCAATCCAGCCTGGGCTAGATGCTGAGCGTGTTGAGGGCTCGCACCAAGGTGACGGGCTGGTTCTGGTCCGAGAGGTTCTGGCCCTGGTTCTGTGTAGCCCGGCTCTCCAGCGCCTTTTGTCTGTGTCTCTCCTCTTGGCGGCGCTTCTTCTCCTGCCTCTGCTGCTCCTTCCTCTGCCTGTTAGAAAGCTGGAGAGAGAGATGCCTTAAAGTGGGAGTATTAGGTGTGAGGGTAATGTCTGTGAGTGAATGTGTGTGAGTGTGTACCTTAGCTGTGTGGCTGTCCCCTGGTGGCTGCCCCACTGGTTTGCTGGCACTTTGTTCTGTCTGAATCACTGGGCCAAAGAGGCGTGTCCCTGTCCCTGACTCCTCCCATAGGGCAGGGCATGGTGGGGCATCAGAGTCCGGCTCCTCCCATACTGCTGCACAGGGCTGAGCTTCAGCACTGAGGTCACTGCAGTTCCGTCCATCACCTGAGAGGGGCATCACTCAGTCAAAATTGTACCGTACATACCAACAGAATTTTCACAGGGAGGTCACGCTTAACATTGTTTCAGAACAACACGGTAAAATAATGAAGGTTTCAGAACAACTCGGTACGTGAGTAGGTGGGAGTGTGCTGACATCGACATCAATGACCTGCCCTTCACCAAGAATACTTTTAAGTATTCAAGTATACTTTTAAGGCTAATATGTTTCTTTACTTATTTGCCATAATTTATCTCTCACTAGCTTCCATTGGAACGCAATTTTTGAACATGTATTCCTATGTGGAAATGAGTTTAGTTATACATGGTTTCAGCAGCACAGTCATTTTCAGGAATGCATCTACCGTGTTAAGTTAGACCTCCCTGTACTGTGTTATGTAGACTGACATACTGACACACACAGAAACATGCGCACACAGACTCAGACACACACGAGACAGACAGACTGACCTGCAGGGCTCTCTGTTTCCAGGCTGTGCAGTATCAGACCATTGTCCTGAGGGGGACATAATATCCCATTAATATCAATAGCAGGGTGAGACAGAGAGGTGGATGTTTGCTGGCAGAACACAGACAGACAGACTGACTGACCGACTGACCGTGCAATGTGTTGTATTCCTGTCCATCTGTCTGCTGGCCTGGGAGCACTGAGACTCACACTGTCCCCCGGCACGAGATAGAGTCTGGAGGGAGAGAGAGAGATGAACGAATGCCATCAGGAAACAGCTGTATGTGAGACCCAGCATTCTATCCTGACCACAGCAAGTGAGGGGCAAACAGCCCTTTGGGTCCATTGTGTATCGTGTATACAACAATGCTTTACAAAATGTTTGTAAATGTTAAATGTTTAATTCCTGTATTTATTGCTCCCATTGCCCTGTTCCTGAGCACTGGACATGTCTGTCAATGCTTTGGCAACACTGATGTCAATTAATCATGCCAATAAAGCTTTTTTGAACTAAAATGAATTGAGAGAGATTCATTAATATGGTCACAAATGTAAATGGATAGGTGACCAGAGTGCAGCATCTCACACTGAAGCATACAGAGAAAGGGACTTGTACAGCAGCTTCCCTGACCCCTGACCTCGATGCAGAGCTGGGCGGGGCTCTCTGAGTTGTCCCCAATTGGCCGGACGCTGTCGTAGTGGTCACCATAGCGATATGCGATGTGCAGCTCACGACATACTGGCTTCTCTGAACCATTGATCTGGAGAGGGAAAGGGGGAGGGAAAGACAGAGAGGGAGTGTAAGAGTCAGGGTCCAGTGTAACCCAATTATGAAGCAGTCCAGCCCAGTATGTCAAGCATGATTTATCCCAACATCACTTCCTCACCTGCCACAGAGGTGTGTTGAGCTGGTGTATGACCACACGGACCTGCTGGCTGCGGGCAAACGCTACGATGGCGTCATTGCCTGCAAACGTCCCGGGCACTGCAAGACTGGACACTGAGAGAGACAGAGGGGTTAACTTTTAATTTTCTGGATTTTTCTCTTACCTATACCTTCCCCCTCGCTCTTCCTCTCCCCGTCCCTCTCCCCCCATCCCTGTCCCCCTCCCTCACAGTGCTGCGTGAAGGGGATGTCCTCCTCCAGGAAAGGTTCAAAATCTGCCCGGTGCGTCTGCATGAACTCCACCGTCTGTCTGCGCAGACGCAGGTGACCCCGTGAGTGTCCTTCTAGCTGGTCCCCCAGAGCGCGGAACAGACAGTTACTGAGAGAGGGAGAATTTATCAGTCAGAATAGGGTAGGATACAAATGACACTCATAAAGACCGACACTTTGAGACAGACAAGACAGGGCATCCTACCCATCTCCTGGGACCTCTCTGAGCTTCAGCCCCAGTGCTTGCAGCTGATTGGTGAAACTGACAAACTCCTCCTCTGGTCCCTCCCCCGGGGGGCGGTTCCTGCGGTCCTTGGCCAATGCCCTGCGAGCTGCCCGCTCGTCTCGCTTCCTCTCCACATCGCACTTCTTGTTCCCACGACCCCCTTTCACTGATTGCTTCCGGGACATCACTGACAGACAGACAGACACTTTTACAGACTGACTGACCCTCACAGACAGACGGACAGTCCCACTCCCACAAACTGACCACAACACACCACACTTCCTGTCTCTCACACACAGAGTTCAAGACAAACTGTCCTGATCAAGGCAAGGGCGATAGCGAGAGGAATATATGTTAAACTGTTTGATATTTTTCATTAATGGTTTGGCAATACCATGCCAATAAAACACTGTGAATTTGAGTGGGAAAGGGTTTTAAAGACAGGTAGACTGCACAGTGCGGTACATTCCCAGACAGATATATTTTACAGACAGCACTGCATTGAGAATGAAAGAAGGAGATAAAACAGACCGCACTGTAATAATAATAACATAACTTCATCCAACTCCGTCAGAACAACACATACGGCAACTCACCCGCTACCAGACAGCGGCCCGGCCCGTGGTTACAATTTAAATAACAAAGATGACTATCAATATTAATATTACTATTGAGAGAACAATATGGAGCTTTGTCGTTGCGTGTTTATGTTTATTTTCGCCAACACTCCACAGCACTGCTTCCGGGTTCTACACAGCGAGGAGGAGGGATCCTGTACGGTGGCTTCCGAGGTCCGAAACGTACTCGCATGGAATACTTGCCCTTTCACTTAATTATTGTTGCTATTGATTTATTTGTTTGTTTGTTTGTTTATTGCGTATTTATAGCAAATCACTTATGAGAAACAGTTCTGCCCAAGAATTCCAATATATCTCTCTCACTGTCATACAAATTCAAATTCAAAATTAGCTTTATTAATTAATACAAAATAAAACTAAATTAAATTAAAAAAAAACTTCAGAGATTTTACAAGTGTACAGTTATTTTACATGTATGTATAGACATTTACAGTGCTAGTGTGCTGTTTTGTTGGTGATTTTTAAGAGACATAGTCCTGTCGCAGTCTCTGTGCTACCCCAGAAACCACTCTGAGCTGGGCTCTGTGCCAAGCTGAGGTGGGGACGGTGCTGGTGAATCTGAGCTGTTGTGTATTTGGTGCAGGTCAGAGCGAAATGTGCCTCTGTCTTTACCTCCCAAGCCCCACACAGGCGTCTGTCTCTAGAGGTCTAGGTCTGCCTGTGTCGTCGTCATAGCACTCGCATCCTGTCTGTGACGTACTCTGATACACACACACACACGCACACACACAGGGCAGAGTCTTTAATGTATTTATTGAGACATGTTATTGGGAGTGACAGACTGATCCTCTCAATACACAGAGAGCAGGATAACGCACAGAAGAGCTCACTTCACAACAGCTGGACATCCTCACTCTCTGTCACTACCTTTCAAATTCAAAACGAGCTTTACTGGCATGACAACATGTACTCAAGTGTTACCAAAGCATTTACAGATACAGTAAAGAGAATTGAATCAATACATTAAGAAAATAGACAGAGTTGTCACACAGAGAGGCGTCACAATCTGGAACAAACTTCCCAGCGATGTGGTTGAAGCTGAAAATTTGGGAACATTCAAAAATAGACTGGATAGGATCCTTAGATCACTTATTAATGGACACCAAACAAGCACGATGGGTCGAATGGCCTCCTCTCGTTTGTAAACTTTCTTCTGTTCTTATGTTCTAAAAGTAAAAAATATAAAAGCTCTTTCACTCTCCCTACCTACCTACGCCTACCACTCCCCTCCTTGTTTCTCTCTCACCTTTACCGTCTTCACCGCCACCACCCTGTCCTTTCCCCTGGCCCTTCCCCCTCCCTCTTGCCCCACCTGCTGCTTGTTCCCTTGGCAACAGCTCCAGTTCCTGCCCCAGCTGCCCAGCCTGACCATGTCCATTAGACTGCGACGAAGCTTGCTATGTCCCAGCGCCACCACCAAGGGGCAGAAGCCCACAAACACAGATGCGGAGAACTGGGCCAGCGTGAGCAGGGCAGGGGCGTGGTGCCCGCCAAAGTAGTTGTAGTACGTGACAGCTGTCACCTGCAGCACCCAGCACACCACGAATAGAAACACCACCACCATGATGACTCGTGCTGCACGCCTCTCCGCCATCACTTGCGCCTCCCCCCCACCCTCAACTCTGGCTCCTGTGACACTGTGGATGTGCCTGTGGAGGGCGGCCAGTGTGGCGCAGTTGGCACCCACCATGAGCAGCAGTGGCAACAACTCATTCAGCACCAGGGAGCTGGTGGCAAAGGCGGTGCCCTGGGCCTTGGAGGGAAACTCCCACACACAACCCAGCAGGGGACGCATGGTGCAGCTGATCACCATGAGCTCCACGCTAGCGTTGCTGCTGTCATACGTGGTGTAGACGAGGGCGGGCAGCGAGCAGGCCAGGTTGATGCCCCACACCAGCACTAGCGCTCCCACCACACGGCGCTGACCCCGCCCCTGAGCCAACTCCCCTGTCACGAAGCCTCGGCGGCGCAGGGTCACACAGTGGAAGACACTCAGGCCCAGTGTGGACCAACAGCCCACTGAACGCCACCACACCCACAGCAGCATGAACAGCCGGCACCAGCCTGAAGACAGTGACACTGCCAGGCCCAGGTCCGACACGAAGATGGGCACAGTACGGAAGCATGAGGTCAACAGGTTGGCCAGAGACAGGTTGACCAGGATCAGGTCGGCAGCAGGCAGACGGCGGGTGGGGATGTTCAGGGAGGACTGTACCACCTGGAGGGAGGAAGAGGAGAAAGGGAGATACACACACTTACACACTGAGACAGACAAACACACACACATTATGCAGACAGCACAGTACTCACACACAGTCTATAATACATACATAGTATACATACATTGACACACACACACACACTTAGTTCTTACTATGTAGATAACCAGGATGTTTCCGATGATTCCAGAGAACACCAGGAAGCCGAACAAGACCGCATCCACTGGCAGCAACTCAGACATGGCGGGGACACGATGGGATCGCAGCAGGATTCAGGATATTATCAGAGAAATCCTTAACAAGTTGATTGTTTAATTGAGAGTAATTGAGTTACGAGGACCCAGGATGCTGAAAGGGAAGCCAGTGGGTGTAGGATCGATGAAACACTTCACATGCAACACACTGCTGTAAAGTGTAGTATGGTGCAGTGCAATCTAGTCAATCCACAATGTGAAAGAAAACTTAGTCCAGTCCTGGCCAGAAGACAATCAGTCCACAATGATGCAGTCCAGTCCAGTCCAGTCCAGTCCCAGTACCCCAGGTCCAGTACCCCTGTACAAGCCCAGTCCCTCTCACTCCTGTGGGAGCCCAGTGGCATCCCCTGCAGTCTGAACAGCAGGCCTGCGCATGTCCTGTGTCCTCAGGAACACACACACACAGCACCGTCTCTTGCCCACTGTCTGTCTGTTTGTCCGACACTCTCTCAGTGTATTTCTCTCTCACGGCCTGTCACAAGCGGTGTGTCTGTCCATCAGTGTATCTCTTACTGACCTGCCCCTCCCCTGGCCGCTGGGTCTTAAATAACCCCCCATTACCCCTTCATGCTGACTCACATCCTGTTCAGGGTCTATTTCACCCACACATCAGTCTCCTGGCAACCAGAGCCCAGATCTTACCTGGGCAGGTATGGGGGCTCTCACCTGTGTAGCGATGTTGCCCAGGAGATGCTGGCACAGACGACAGAGAGAGAGAGGGGTATTGTAGGGTACTGGACTGGAATGGACTGCACTGGACTGGACTGGACTGCACTGGACATACATACAAACACACACACTCCCACACTCCCACACACTCACACTCAAACTCACACTCACTCACACACACAAGTACAAATTATTGCAGCATTAGCACCATTGTTAATTAATGAAGTTCGTCTGTTAATTGTTTCCTGTGGACCCCCCTCCCCTCTGGGCCTCGTTATGTAGAAGCCTTGACAGCCATTAACAGACAATGTATTAACAAGCATAATCAGCAGCTTTATTAATGAGTGAGGGCAGATGGAATTCTGGGCATTGTGTATGTGTGTGTCTGTGTGTGTGTGTCTGTGAGAGTGTGTTAGTGTGTATGTGTATTCATGTGTTTGTTTGTCATTGTCCCTTAAATCAGATTACTGCCCCACCCACAATCTGCCTACACACTTGACACTTGTCTTATTTTTATTACAGTTTTTCACAACCATTTTTTTCCCTGAATTGATACTCCATTTTTTCAAAACTTTAAACACATAACAAAAACCCACACCATACTGGCCAAACCTCAGAAGTCTCAGACTCTGTTCTCTGTTCAAAATATTTTAATATTTAATATTCATCTAAATGAAACTCTGCCTTCAAATGGCACATAAAAGGCATCAAATAAATAGACTCTACTGCACCCATTTAATACAGGTGAGATCAATGAAAAACACTATTATAAAATATGCTTTTTAATTAATTTAATGTAATGTGTGTAAAATATGTAGAGAGTATGCTCAAACAATACACAAATCCAGAATTTCCTGATTATGCTTTTCAGAATTTCAACTGAATTTGCTAGCAGTCAAGAAACGTTGGGGAAATAAAAGTAGCACAACTAAAAATACTTCTACTAAATTAAGATAATATTAACTAATTGTAGGTAAAATATGCCTTATCCACTTCTGGCAGGACCCCACAAGCCTCCTTCACAGCCTTCCACTGCCATGCTGAGAAAAACTCCTCTATGGGGTTAAGGAATGGTTAGTAGGGTGGAAGAAACAGATTGGAGACTGTTGGGTTATCATTGAACCAGTTACAGACTATAGCAGTGTGGTGGAAAGTGACATGGCTCCCTTTGCTCCTGTTGGAACAGAGCATCCCGTAGACCATTAAGGAATGTGAACAGATGGCCTGTGTTATATGTGCCAAAGGTGCTATATGGTAGCGGAGGACACCATGGTGGTTGATGGCTGCAAAAAAGTGATATTTCAAAACACTTTTTATTCATGACGAAGTTCTGATGCTCGTTGAACAATTCGTTTAATAGTGTTTGCATCTTGAGCACCTTGTTAATAATGTTACATTATAGTGTTTGGAGTTTGGTATATTGAATGGCAGGGCTTTCTACATGAACACATGAGGTGTCACTTGTGAAGGTTATATATAGCTGTAGTAGGAATAACAGTAGGTCTGTGTGTGTGCCATATTGTCATTCCCTAACCACTCCCCCACTCGCAATCCGATGCAATGGAGCAGTTGTGACTGTCTGATGTGTAAATGTGTGATGTAACCTCGCTTTTGCTTTTTCGAGGGTTGAAAACAGACTGTGTTTGTCTCCCTGCAGCCACCGTCCCCTGCTTCAGCCTGGTGTAGTTGTGGTTGAACATGTGACCTTTAGTCAACATTAACCAATAGGAAATGGGCCTATGTAGTGTCAGCCAATCAGGATGGCGAATCCTGTGCGAGGGGCGGCTCTGCCTTCTCCGAGAGGCGGCTGCGCAGAGGACTTTTGAGTGACACGCGTGTTTCTGTAGTGTGGGAGCCGCTCTGTCCGCCTGGACTCCTGGACAGCCAGAACCGTGCTGACCCATCCAACCGCCACACCATGTCCTGGCTATTCGGTCTGAATAAAGGGCAGCCCAGCCCGCCCCCGGACCTGCCGGTACCTCCTCCCCCCCCGCCACCGGCCGGGGGATCCGGAGGGAGCGGGGGGGATAAACCCAAGGACAAATGGAGCAATTTCGACCCCACCGGACTGGAGCGGGCGGCCCGAGCGGCCCGGGAGCTGGACCAGTCCCGTGAGTACCGAGCGGCAGGCCCCAGTTCGGCTGGGCCTGTGAGCGCAGCAGAGGGGGAGAGCCGAGCGGAGGGATTGCGGAGAAAGAGCAGGCCGGCTCCGACTCCAGCACCAGAATGAATGAATGAATGAATAACTGAGTGAGGGGATGACAGGGAGCGAGTGTAGGTCGGGTATTCTGCTCGGGAGCGGGAATGAAGGTTGTTTAAGTGTCTCTGTTATCGATGTTAATGCTGTTGAAGTGCTTTGGTGACATTTTATTGGAGAAGCGGTAAAGCTCGTTTGATGGTAAATTTAACAGCGTGTGAGTTTTTGCTGTGAAGGTTATGGGTTCAAAGGTCATACTAGACCACATAACACAACACAAAACGCACAACCCGCTCCTCCCTCTCCCGGTCTCTTTCTTTCCACCCCCCTGATTCAGTTCAATTCAAGAAAGCTTTATTTACATGACTTCTTGACATTGGTGTTGCAAAAGTGCTCACAGGTATGGCCAGTGCCCGCGAACAGGGCATTGGGAACAAGAAATACAGGAGTTAAACATTTCAGGTTGTAACATCTATTTACAGACACTTTATATAAAATTGTTTGTATACACAGTATACATAGTCTGTCACGGCCCAAAGGGCTGCTTGCCTCTCTTAGTGTGTGGCAGACGGTGAGGTATTGCACTGCTATCTGTGCTGTTGCCCCCAGCAAGACAGTGCGTCTCTGTCCCCAGGCTGGGCAGCGCAGTCTGTACTGGTTCAGGATCTGTGTCTGTTTGCAGCCCTTTACTGTGCTCAGATACTGATCCAGGCTGTAGTCATCTGCAGGCTGCGGTGACACTCCAGCTTATGTAGTTGTAGAGTGTCTTTGTGCCATTTCTGTTTTCATTCTCGCCCTCTTGCCCTCCCTCACAGTACTTGTTCAGGCTAAGGTGGTAGTGTGGAGTAATGGTTAGGGCTCTGGACTCTGGGAGGGTTGTGGGTTCAATCCCAGCTGTTGTACCCTTGAGCAAGGTACTTTACCTAGATTGCGCCAGTAAATACCAAGCTGTATAAATGGGTACAAATGTCAAAAAAAATAATGTGATATGTTGTAAAAATTGTAAGTCACCCTGGATAAGGGTGTCTGCTAAGAAATCGGGTAATAATATTGGTCAAGTCAGTGTCACCCCCAATGAGTGTGTGTGCTGTGCTGTGCAGTGCAGTATGTACAGTGTTTCGCAGTGTTGTAATTTGTATAGTGCAGGTTGTTGTGCAGTGTGTGATGCGTTGTTGCCCCCTGCAGGCCATGCAAAGGAGGCCTTGGACCTGGCCCGTCTGCAGGAGCAGACTGTGCAGCTGGAGCACCAGGGCAAGCTGAAGGTCTGTCTGCATCTGCCTGTCGGTCTGTGTGTTGCGTCTGTTTGTCTGTCGGCATGTCTGATCTGTTAATGTATGAACCCTCTCCCTGTCTCTTTTCTGCCCATCTCTCTGCTTGTCAGGAGTATGAGGCAGCGCTGGAGCAGCTGAAGGGAGAACAGATACGCATCCAGGGGGAGGAGAGACGGAAAACAATTGCAGAAGAGAGCAGACAGCACCAAGCTGTGAGTGAGAGGGTGGGAGGGAGTCAGTGGGAGGAGGAGGGGGTGAAGAAGAGTAGAGGGTGTGGTGATGTTTTTGGTTACCTAGTGGTGGGGTCAGAGGTCTGAAGCCACTGTGGGGACTGTGAGTAAATGATTACTTTCTCTTTCTCTCCCAGAGGGCACAGTACCAGGACAAGCTGGCCAGGCAGCGATATGAGGAGCAGCTGAGACAACAGGTGAGGGCAGGGGAGGGAATCTGTATGCCTAATTCCATCTGTCTGTCTGTCTGTCTGTCTGTCTGTGCGTCAGTATTACTGCCAGTTTGTGTTTCCATAGCAAATGCTGAACGAAGAGAACCTGCGGAAACAGGAAGAGTCTGTCCAGAAACAGGAAGCCATGAGGAAAGGTACAGAGCTGTCTCTCCATCTGTCTGTACTGTCTTTCTGTCAGAGCACACACTCTCTCTCTCTCTGTGTCTGAGAGCCATGTCTGTCTGTCTCTTTTAAAAAAAAAAAAATGTTATTGGCATCATTCAACATGTCCAATGCTCAGGAACTGGCCTGTACGTGTGTCTGTCTGAGCTGTGTGTCTGTACACAGCAACGATCGAGCATGAGATGGAGCTGCGCCAGCGGGGGGAGCTGCAGCGCGTGGAGGCAGAGGCGCGAGCACGGGGCCGCGTGGAGCGGGAGAATGCCGACATCAACCGAGAAAACATCCGCCTACGCGCTGCTGAGCACAGACAGACAGTACTGGAGTCCATACGGTGAGAGGGGGAGAAGGAGAAGGGAGGGGAGAGGCAGTGGGGGATATGGTAGGAGGTGGATGGAAGGAGATGGACAATGTGTGCTTTGGCCAAGTAAATAAACAAAACTGTGTGTGTGTGTGTCAGGACGGCGGGGGCGGTGTTTGGAGAGGGGTTCCGTGCCTTTGTGTCAGACTGGGATAAAGTCACAGCCACGGTGAGGACTGACACATCGACGCACTGACACTGACTGCAGCTATACTGAAACACTCAATGAGTGATAGTGATTAATCTGCTCTGTGTGTCCCAGGTGGCTGGGCTGACATTGCTGGCAGTGGGAGTGTACTCTGCACGGAATGCAACGTCGGTGGCAGGGCGCTATATCGAAGCACGGCTGGGCAAGCCTTCCCTGGTGCGCGAGACGTCACGCATCACTGTGGCGGAGGCCATCAAGCACCCAGTCAAGGTGGGGGACAAGTGGCCTGTGTCTCAACTGGTTTCTCTATGAAGTAGCTATTTCCATTGCACCTGCACACCTCTGTGTAACTCACTGCAATCTCCCGTCTTTCCCTCCCCCACACTTTTGTTTCTCCCCTTCTCTGTCTCTCAGGTGGGCAGGCGTCTGGCCAGTAAACCTCAGGATGCTCTGGAGGGGGTGGTGCTCAGTGTGAGTATCTATACAACGATGCGTGGACACACACTACACACCAATACATACACACTTCACACCACATTATACAATACACACAAACTGGACCCTCTGACTACAATCACACAGCCAACACACCATACCAACTCTGCTGTCCCACCTCACCGTCTGTATCTCTGTGTCCGTCTGTCCTGGCAGCCGGTACTGGAGGAGCGTGTGCGGGACATTGCCATAGCCACGCGGAACACCCGTCAGAACCACGGGCTGTACCGGAACATCCTGATGTACGGACCACCTGGCACCGGCAAGACACTGTTCGCTAAGGTGGGTCGGAACCGCCAGGCCCTTCAGTCTCCCCTCTTTTTCTCTCTCTCTTCTGTCCCTGTCTGTCTGAGATTCTTTCTGTATTTGTCTCTCTTTCGGATTCAAATTCAAAAGGAGCCTTTTTGGCATGATAAATTGACACAGGTGTTGCCAAAGCATTTATAGATAGAGATATATTTACTACATCTGCCTTTACCTTGTGCAGAAATTGGCAATGCATTCTGGGATGGACTACGCCATCATGACGGGGGGCGATGTGGCACCGATGGGCCGAGACGGAGTCACCGCCATGCACAAAGTGTTCGACTGGGCCGGGACCAGCCGCCGTGGGTACGCACTCTGCCACATGGCACCGCGCTCTGCAACACCATGCTCTGCAGTTCATTCTGTATAATGTTTCCCTCTCCCTGTCTCCCCTATCGTTCTCAGACTCCTGCTGTTTGTAGATGAAGCTGATGCATTCCTACGCAAGAGATCCACGGTGAGAGAGACGCCACTGCCCTGAGTGTGTGTGCCTGTATTGACCAGTGTGCCAGTGCGTACTGACCAGTGTATTGTGTGTATTGCAGGAGAAAATCAGTGAGGATCTTCGAGCCACTCTCAATGCATTCCTGTACAGAACTGGAGAGCAGAGCAACAAGTGAGTATCTGTCTGTCTATCACCCTATTACTGATAACAATTGACATTTTTTTGTTGTTTACATAATTAATTAGATTTAAACCTCTGCTCGCTCTCTCTCTCTCTCACTCTCTCAGGTTCATGCTGGTCCTGGCCAGTAATCAGCCTGAGCAGTTCGACTGGGCAATCAATGACCGCATTGATGAGATCGTCAACTTCGCCCTGCCGGGGCCAGATGAGCGCGAGCGGCTGGTCAGGCTCTACTTTGACCGCTACGTCTTGCAGCCAGCAGCACAGGGCAAACAGTGAGTCCACTGACCACGGAGACACCGAGACAGTGAGATAGTGATGCATTGACTCTCTGACTGACATTGTATCTCCGTTTCTCCCTGCAGGCGGCTGAAGGTGGCGCAGTTCGACTATGGCAAGAAGTGCTCAGAGATTGCTCAGCTGACCGAGGGCATGTCCGGCCGTGAGATCTCCAAACTGGGCGTGGCCTGGCAGGTCTGTCCACGTGGCTGTTTCTCCTGAACTGTCTGATTCTGTCTGTCTGTGTCTCTCTTCGGTCTCTCTCTGTTAATTTTTCTGACTTTCTCACTCTCACTGATGAAGTTAACATCTGTGTCTCTCTGTCTGTCTGATCACTGTGAATGAACACTGGTCATGGTACCATCATATGTCGAGATTTTAAAAATTGTATCATTCTCTGTCCTGCTCCCCCGCAGGCGGCTGCGTACTCCTCGGAGGATGGAGTTCTGTCTGAGGCGATGATTGACGCGCGTGTTTCTGATGCCGTCCGTCAGCACCAGCAGAAGATGGACTGGCTGCAGAGGGAGCGTGTTATGGGGGGCGGTGAGGCTGGAGGCAAGCCTGGCTTCACCCCCCCGCTGCCAGAGGGAACCCTAGTCTGACAGGGGAAGGGAAAAGGGAAGGGAGGGGAGGGAAGGGATTAAACACAGAGCCGTGTGAAAATGTGTCTGCAGCGTGTGGTTATTGATGCTGAGAGACAGAGACGCGATCTGAGGAAATGGACTGGGACACTGCTCTCTCAGGGCCGAGGTCAGCAGTGTGAGTGATGGTTGTGTGTTTCAGTGTTGTAATGCTTCCACAGTCCACTAGGAGTGATTGTGGCAGCAGAGAGCAGCATGGGACACAGCGCTGTGAGGAATATCTGAGATGCTGCATTACAAAAGTCCTGTTTGTCTCCGACTGAGGTGGAGACAGAGAGAGGAGTGGGGACAGAAAGGAGGAGAGGTGGACCAAGACGGAGAGTGATATGGTCAGAGGGAAAGCCATGGGCTATTTAATAAACTTTTTAAATGAAGAGGCTATAAACAGAGGTACAGTGGCCTGTGATTGACACCCTCAACTGCTACAGAAACGACAACTGGGCTGATGGATAGTTTTACTCTTTAATAATGTGACAGATGTGCTGTACAGCACCATTACAATACAAAATAAAATAATCTGCTTTTGGAGAAGAGAGAAAAATATCAGTCACTTATTTATATATATATATTTTTATATATTTATATAGATGGAACTCATTAGTGTAAAATGTGAAAGCTCACCTTTTGTGCTTTAGTCCCTTAAAGGGTTAATGGTCAAGGGCAGAAATGCAATACACAAGATAGCCACCAGAGGGCAGTGATTTTAGCTTCAGGAGACTGCAGGACCTGTGGCAGCCATTTTGGCTCTGTACATAACTAATACTGTCATCTGCATCAGTACCCTGTGCCTGTACTGTCAAAGGGCAGAGGGACCAGACCTCAAACAAGAAAAGCCCCAGATTTCACTGAGCAGGGGAGCGCTGCATGTGTGTGATTGTCTCTGTGTCACGGTGTCTTCCCTTCACTGTAACAGCACTATTCTACTGTAGTCTGCTGTTGTAACAGACTGTCTGGTACTCTTCATACAGGGCCCTACTTTAACAACACTACTCTATTAAACTGTACTGTTGTGCTGTAAGCTCCTAGTGTAAAAGGACTATCTACAGTCCTCTATTGTAACATTGCTGTTGAACTATTCTCATGCTATCATAGCAGCACTGTAATAATTGTCCCTGCTTATTGCCATGTGGCTGTGCTACTGAACAGTTACGATAGCCCATTAGAACATGTTTTATTTATTTTTGGCTGTGTGACAGAACAGGAAGTGACAGAGAAAGGCACCATACAGGGAACCATGTTGTAGCTGTAGTTCTTGTGGTAACTAACTAGTCTGCCAAGAAATAAAAATAATAACTAGTAAGCAACTTTAGTTATAGCTGTAGTTGTATTGGAGTAGATTAACCATAGTAGTGGTTGTAGTTGTATTGGAGTGGATTACCCGTAGTAGTGGTTGTAGTTGCAATGGAGTAGAGGCTGAAGCTATGGCTGTTATGGCAGTAGCAGCTGTGGTAACATGAGACTGTCAGAGTGCTGTGCTGCAGTGTTCAGTATGCTGGCATCAGGCAGTGTTGGTCTCTGCTCCACAGTGGTGGATTGGGTGGGGGGGTCCTCATCTGTTCAGGTACAGTCTTCTCCCCCCTCCCTTACTCCCTCGCTCCTTCGCCTCCTCCCCTCTCTCTGCCTTGATCTCTCAGTTCTGCTCTCTGGTCAGGGATTGGTGTGAGTTCTGAAGCCCCAGGGCACAGAGTCTGAGAGAAGGGGGAGAGACACGGGTAAACAGGTGTGCAGGAGGTGTGTTTACGTGTGTCCAGGTGTGCAGGAGGTGTGTTTAAGTGTGTCCAGGTGTGCAGGAGGTGTGTTTACACGTATCCAGGTGTGTTTACCTGTGTCTAGGTTTGCAGTGCAGCATAGCCCCTGTCCACGGGCACTTTTATACACAGGGGAGACACAGACGCGGGTGTGGGGGGGCAGGTCACTTAGCAAGGTGGACAGGGAGTTTGGGGGCAGGAGGCGGGAGGAAGGGGGGCCGGGCAGGTACTCTGTCTCCCAGCTCAGCCAGTAGCCACGCACCCCCCCTTCACCCCCCCGCCAAGACACACGGACCGCATCCACCCCAACTGGGGTCAACTGCAAGTCTGACAGGGCGGGGAGCACTGAGAGAGAGAGAGAGAGAGAGAATTACCAATGGAGAGAGAAAAGGAGGGAAAAAGATGTGTAGATGACTATACAGAGAGAGTTGAAGAGAAAGAAAGACATTCAGAAACACTCTCCCTCACCCTCCTGTGTGCAGGCCTTGACTGACAGTGCCCTCTCCTGGCCAGAGTTGTGCATTGCGCTCACAGTCACCAGGTACTGTGCGTCGGGCTGCAGGTCCGTTAGTACAGTATGGTTCTGGAGTGGGTCCAATTCCACGGTCCGGACCTCCCCACGGGGCAGCGTGCTGTACTGCACCTGGTACCTCTGCACTGAGCCGGGCTGCACCGGTCCCCAGCTCAGCTGCACACTGTGTGGGCTGGACTCTGACACCTGTACCCAGACTGGACTGAGCTCCTCTGTGAGGAGGGGGGTAGAAAGACACAGTTTATTAATCAGACTGCTGCATGCTGCTCTTCAACTCCCCCTTTCTTGCTCGTCCTGTTCCCTTTCCCCCTCTCCCTAAACGTCTTACCAGACAGTGTGGTGAAGGTGGTGTTGAGGGGGGGGTGGTAGCGCTGGTTGCTCTCGGGGATGAGGGTGGCACTGTAGATTGTGTCTGGCTGCAGGTCAGTCAGCTGGACGGAGCTGGCGTCTGCGTCTAGAGTCAGGGTGCGCTGTGACCCCGACAGGCCCCCCTGCTGCTCCACCAGCACCTGGTAAAACCCACCCTCACCCTCTAGAACCGGATGCCACTGCAGCACAGCACTGTGCTGCCCCACGTCCGTCACCCACAGACGTGCCACTCGCAACAGGTCTGAGAGGGGGGAGACAGAGGGATAGATAGAAGAAAGGAGGGAGAAAGAGGTGTGAAAAGGGAGAGGAGTTAATACAGATAATCACTGCACTGACCACTCGCAGTACAATCCAAACTGCAATGAATTACACACTGACTCCATGTGAGGGCAGCAGTGCACTGTCATTCTGCCTCAGAGTGTCTATAGGTCACTGTGTGCTTATTACCGTCTGTGAGTCAGTGTGTGGATATGTCTTGTGTTAGTATGAGTCAGTGTGTGTGTGTCTTGTGTTATTGTGCGATTGTGTATGTAACAGTCTTGTGTTACTCTATCCTGCCATGAGTTTCCCTCTATAAATACCCCAGTCTCACACCCTGGGGCCAAAGAGAAATTCCCTTTATTAATAGCCCTCTATCTGGTTACAGTGTCTCCCTCTCTCTGTCGCCCTCTATTCCAGCCCAGTACCTGTCCCCCAGTCGTCCCCCGCAGTGCTAACCTATGATTGCCTGCCGCAGCTCTGCAGTGATAATGGACATGTGGTCAATGTCAATGAAGTAGAGGTGGCGATGTGAGGGGGGGGTGACCACACTGCTGAGGTACTGGTAGTTTCCGTGTCCAGTGGAGACAGCCAGCACGGCCACGCCGTCCTCACGCAGCCTGGCCATGGGCTTTAGCACAGGGTCGGACAGCACTCCATCCGTTAGCCACACCAGCACGCGGGGCAGCCCTTGCCGCGCCTTCCCTGGGCCCCACCCCGGGGCCAGCACGCGTTCCCAGACCAATTCCAGAGCGCTGGCGGTGTTAGTGTCTCCGCCCAGCTGCTCCAGTGCCGCTATCGCCCTCTGCAGGCTGGCCTGGTCAGCATGTTCGTCTAGTCCAAACTCCAGTCGTGGCTCTGTGCCCACCTGCACCAACCCCACACGGACTCCACCGACTCCCGGCCCCTTCCCGCCCAGCTGGAAGGGGCTCATCAGCTCCCCCAAGAAGGACCGCAGGCGTAAGAACTCATAGGACGACACACTGCCTGAGGAGTCAACCAGGAACAGCAGCTCCCCCTCACAGCACCCTGAGGGGGGGGGGGAATAAGAGACAAATAATATGAAAATGTGTTGGATTGGACTGGACACTGACACCAGACACAACAGTGATACAGAGAGGCACGGTGAGTAAGAAATGGAGCAATACAGGGAGAGATGGAGTGATAACGGCAGACAGATGCACTGATGATACAGAAAGGGGATGAATGAGATGTTGATAAAGAGCTGAAGCAAAATATACAGGAGAGAGAGCGTTTGCACTAAAGAGTTGTGTCGATTTCTGTATTTTTTTGTGCATTGGAAAAACCATTAGCTGTGTGAAGCCATTATTGTGCTGCAATACAATCCACACTATGACAGACTGACTTGAGAGACTGAGAGGTAGCAAGAAACTGCAGCTCTGTAAAGCAGTCTCTCCAGAGACACCCCTCCACCCCGCCCTGGAATATCGGCGTCAGCGAATCATTAAACTTTATATAAGAACAATAAATCCCAGGAAAACTGCGGCACAGGATTCCAAACTGAGAAATACACTGATGCCAGGAATACTGACTGATGGAAAGAGAGAGAAAGAGAAAGAGAGAGAGAGATTGTGTGGATTAGGGTGGGAGTGTGTGTCAAGGTGCATGTGTTACGTGTATGTGTGTGTCAGCAACAAAGTGTCCAAGGGGTCTCCAGCCCTGGTCCTGGAGAGACACAGTACAGTACAGTACAGTACAGCAGGGTCTCCAGCACTGGTCCTTAGTAACAGCACACATACATTTTTCTCAAATGAGGCAGACAGTACAGTTGTGTTTGTGTTTAGATGGTTTACTGCTTGCGCTGTAACATCAGTCATGACGCTGCCCCCCCACTCTGATGCAGGGCAGCAGGAAGGAGGGAGGGAGAGAGGCACTGTGTGCTAGTGCATACAGCTGAGGAAGAGTGTGTGTGTGATTGTGTGAATGTGAGGGAGAGTATGTGAGTGAGAGAGTGTGCATTCGATAGTGAGAGAGAGGCAGTCTGCATTAGAGAGTGAGAGAGAGCAGTCCTGTCAGGAATCGGTCCCTCAATGGGCTGACCTCTCCGACAGCCCGGCAATAGACAGGCCCAGACCAGCCCCTGGTTCCCTGTAGCGCAGCTCTGCTCAAAGCTGCATTGTACAGCACACTGCGGCCACACAGCCATGCACAATACAGCATTGTGGAGCCCTGCACAATACAGTTCAATACACTGCAATACAATATAGTACCATACAGCACCATACACCGCTCTGTAAAGCAGCATGCAGTATAGTGTACGGCAAAGTGGCATATAGATGCTCTAGTGCAGTCAGTATTGTACAGTGTAGTAGTACAATACAGTGGCATATACGTATAGTACAGTGGAGTAAAGTCCAAACCAATGCTATACAACAGTGTTGAGCTGTCTAGTCTAGTCTAGTCTAGTCTAGTTTAGTCCAGTCCCATTGTGCTTGTCAGTGCACTTGGCTGGACACAGTGTTAATGAATAACCCAGTTCTCCTACTGAGTTAATGAGTCATTCATTCATAGTCACAGCAGTAATGTCTGTATACTGTATACAGTACTATAATGAAGTGGCGCCACATTGTACACACACACATAATGTATACACTATAATGGAGTGGGGCCACTGAAAACACACACTGTATAAACTATAGTGGAGTGTGGACACTGCACACACACACACACACACTATACACTATAGTGGAGTGGGGACACACTGAACACACACACACTGTATAAACTATAGTGGAGTGCGGACACTGCACACACACACACACACACACTATACACTATAGTGGAGTGGGGACACTGCACACGCACACACACACTATACACTATAGTGGAGTGTGGACACTGCACACACACACACACACACTATACACTATAGTGGAGTGTGGACACTGCACACACACACACTATACACTATAGTGGAGTGGGGACACACTGCACACACACACACACTATACACTATAGTGGAGTGTGGACACTGCACACACACACACACACACACTATACACTATAGTGGAGTGGGGACACACTGCACACACACACACACTATACACTATAGTGGAGTGTGGACACTGCACACACACACACTATACACTATAGTGGAGTGGGGACACACTGAACACACACACACTGTATAAACTATAGTGGAGTGCGGACACTGCACACACACACACACACACACACACACACACTATACACTATAGTGGAGTGTGGACACTGCACACGCACACACACACACTATAAACTATAGTGGAGTGGGGACACACTGAACACACACACACTCTTTTCCTCACTGATCCCAAACCATGAAACATTAACAGATTGTAACCTACACACTAACAAAATGCTGACTTACACAGCAGCACAGACACTGCACCATCACTGTGGCATCACTGTTTGGATTTTAATCACGGCAACAACCAGGGACAGAACTGGTCCAGGGCTTAACAACTGACTGCAACACAACATGGTTGGCAACAACACAAGGCCGATATTTATCTAATATATCCTGTAATACATGCCGATGCTACTCTGATACACTTTTTGGTCCCGAATGGCATTTTTTGCTTTTGGTTGTATATTACTTTTCCTTACTGGGCTCGTATTTGCATATTATAGAGGGGTTATGATACATAGCTTATTTACTCATGAGGGTTATTTCAATTGTATGATCAGTATAAATAATAATGATAATTATTATTATTACATATATTTATACTAACATACATACTATCATGAACACACACATACCTTCTATTATACTACAGCTACAAACCTACTTACTTTCACACACTGTTCCTGATGCACACCACTCCTAACCTCAATTCTACTGCTGCTACTTCCATTACAAACTCTCACTGATATTAACCTGCATACTGTCATACATTAATACATATCCAATAATAGATCATGCAGACAGAGCATCATCAGATACTTTAAATTCCAGTAGTCATCATCATCATCATCATCATCAAAAGCAGTGTCTGTTTTCGCAGCAGACCGACTGTCAGTTACCTGCACCGGTCACCCCTCCCCTCCCAGCCTCACCTGGCTCAGGTACACCTTCCGCATCCTGCGGGGCCGCCAGCCGCAGCCCCACACAGCCCCACAGCCACAGCCACAGCCGGAGCCCCCGGGGCTGCATCTCGATTAATTAAATTAATTGGAATAACTAATTAATGGTGTTCTTCCACGCCGAAGCTAAGGGGTGTGTCGGCGCTCTGACAGGCAGCGTCTCTTCAGGCGCCGGGGCACAGCACACGATCCCGGGGGGACGAAGAAGGACCCGCCGCCGTTCAGAAATAACTTCCACGGGAATAAACTTTAAAGAGAGAGAGAAGAGGAGGCGCGATCTGTGCGCTGCTTCTAGAAGAGGTTTTATGGTTTGTTTTCTTCTTCCTAATGTCCGACTGGCAGACACCTGTTGAGTTAGTCTGAGCGCAGGACCCAGTCAGTCTGAGGCTCGGGTCAGTCTTTCTTTCTTTCTCCGGAGTTCTGTCTTCCTCCTCCACTTTTTCTTTCCACACTGCCTCTCTCTCCTTCTTTCTCAGGTCGGTGAAATGTGGTTGTCTCCCCTTCGAAGCAACAAGGCAGCTACTGTACTGCTCCCGCTACTGATCCTCCGACCAAGTGTCCTTCCAAGTCTCTCTCTCTCTCTCTCTCTCTCTCTCTCTCTCTCTCTCTCTCTCTCTCTCTCTCTCTCTCTCTCTCTCTCTGGCGTGCTGCCCGGCCCGTCTCGTGTTGTTGTTGTGTGAAGACGCGGCGTGCCCGCGACCTGGACTAATAAGGAAGCTGCGCCGGCGCCGAGCGGCAGGTACAGACGGAGGAGAGGAGAGAATGAATGAGGCGGAGGTGGGGGGTGCGAAGTACACTGATTACTTAAGACACTCGATCTGTCAAAACTCACTGTTTCTGCCCTCAGCTGGGACAGTGTGTAGTGTGAGAGACTGTGCCAGAGCTACTGGTCTGAGAGGAGAGGAGAGAGAGAGAGACGATGAATCACGGAACAGTTATAAACAGAGGGAGGGAGGGAGGGAGGGAGAGACGCTCTGGGAGCAGCCTGCACCCTGTCACTGCTGGGAGAGGCCAGGCCTGGTTCTCTCTATCTTTCTCTCCCTCACTCCCTCTCAACCGCTCTGCTCCAATTCAAGAGGCTTTATTTGCAGAGGAAAATATGTTGTTTTCACACTCCCCCCCCTCTCTTTCTCCCTCCTCTTGTCCCTCTCTCCCTTTTGGGGGGTGAGGTTGGGTCTGCAGGCTACAGGCCCCAGGCTCTCTCTCGCTCTCGCCCTCCCCCTCTCCCTCTCTCCCCTCTCTCTCCCTGTTTCAAAGGGTTCCAGCTCAGTCCAGCTCAGCTCAGTGTTGCTGGCAGGGCCGAGTCTCCCAGGGACAGCCAGAGCAGTGACATCATCCCACTGCTGCCCTGGACACACTGACGGCATCCCTCCCTCTCTCCATCTTTCCATCTGCCTCTTTCCCCCTCTCTCTCTCTATCTCCTTCTCTATACCTCGTTCCCTCTCCATCATTCCTTCCCGCTCTCTCTCACTGCATTCCTCTGTCCCTCTCGCCTTCTCTGTCCCGCCTTCCCTACAGCTCAACTCTTCTATGGATATCTCTAAACCCCTGCTTTTCTTGTCTTCAGTCAGTCAGTTGTCTCAGCCTCTCTGTCTTGCAGTACCTGTCCAGACCTGCCCCCCCACATCCTCTCTCAGCCTGTCAGTCATTGCGTTCTTGGATGATGTCATTGTGTTCCTGAGATTCCTGCTTCCCAGTTTTTCCTTGAGGAGGGAGAGAGAGAGAGAGAGAGAGAGAGAGAGAGAGAGAGAGAGAGAGAGAGAGAGAGAGAGAGAGGGAGAGGGAACGAGGGAGGGAGAGAGAATTTAACACTCTCCTTTTGCATTGCGCACTTTCTCCATTCTAAAATCTCTCCCCCTTTCTCGGGGAGGGAGTGAGCAGGAGAGAAAGAGAAAGAAGGAGGGAGAGACAGGGACAGAGGAGAACAGACACAGAGACACGCACACACACACACAGAAAGAGACAAAGAGAGAGAAGGGGGGGACAGTGTGACAAAGTCTCTAGGAGAGACAGCAGGGTCCGGATGTCTCCATGACGCAGGAGCAACCCCCCACAGGAACACCCCCCCCGACACATACAGGAACACACCTGGGAGTGAATACAGATCTGTCAGGAATTGGTTTCTATTTTAGTTTTGGCTTCCTGCCTCTGTCTCTCTCTGTCTATGGCTGTGTCTCTCATTGTCTGAGAGTGTACAGTGTGTGTGTGTGTGTGTGTTGTACAGTGTGTACAGTGTGTGTGTGTGTGTTGTACAGTGTGTGTGTTACTGTGTGTGTGTGTTGTACAATGTCGTCACAGGTTAGCAATGCCAGAACGCCCATCTGTCACCTGGAGACTCTCCCTCTCTCTCTCTCTCTCTCTCTCTCTCTCTCTCTCTCTTTCTCTCCCTCCTGGGAACTGGCAGGCCTGTCCTAGTGTTTAGTTTAATAAACACATTGTCAAGATTCCTTGGTGCCTAAGCACCGCCCCCCCGCTCTCTCCACACTGATCTCCCGCTCCTCTACCCCTGGTGCTTGTTGTGTGTGTGTGTGTGTGGGGGGTGGGTGTGAGGGTTGTCTTGTTCAGTGTTCTTGTGTTCACTTAACTAAATAGAGTTTGATTAAATGTCAGTCTCTCTCTCGTCCTCTCTCTCCTTCCACATTCTCTTTCTCTCCCTCTCTCTTTCTTTTCATCTCTCTCTCTCTCTTAGTGTGGTATGGACACAGCACACCACCTTCTAGTGCTGTATCCTCTCCTGACAGCCCCCCCGCCCAAACCCAGACCCTATCCCAGGATGCCCTCCGCCACCTGCAGACACGCTCACAGCTGCACCCCCCTCTTTGTCTCTCTGCAGGACAATACTACTCACAATCTGGAGACACTTACAATAACACACAGCACAGACAGAAAGGGGGAGGGGGATACATGGAGATGAGCAGAAGACAGGAGAAAAAGACAGGAAAATCGGGGTGAGGGAGAGAGAGGGAGAAAGTAAGTGAGCTAATCCACATATTACTGAATCATAGAGCACTGTAAACACAGCTGGGAGAGAGAGTGCATGAGTGAGTGCATGTGTGTCTGTGAGTGTGTGCGTGCATGTGAGAGAGTGTGTGCGTGTGTGTGCGTGTATGAGTAAGTGTATGTGTATGAGTGAGTGTGTGCATGTGTTTGTGTGAGTGTGTGCGTGTATGTGAATGAGTGTGTGCGTGTATGAGTGAGTGTGTGCGTGTGAGTGAGCGAGTGAGTGTGCGTGTCTGGCTGGGTGTTCTGTGGTTGAGGTATCACTTTAATCACCAGGTGTGGAGGGGAGGAGTCTATTTACATTCCGTTCTCCTTTTCCTGCCTTTGATTGGCTGCCAAATTTGAAAAATATTCCATCGCCGCATGTGATGTGCCCTAAGAATACAGTTTGTGTAGACTGACTGTCTCAATGCTGGATAACTAAACTGTCACACACACTGTAAAGACAATCACACACTGATGCACACTGTGAACACAGTAACACACTGCCAAACACTGTGAATACAGTCACACACTGTTACACAATCACACACTGACACACTCTGGAGACACAATCACACACTCACTGACACACTCTAACACAATCACATGCTGACACACAGTCACACAGAGACACCCTCTGTCTCTTTGTGTCTGTGCTGCAGGATTAGCTCCACAGCTGTGTGCCGGTTGTCCAGGTGTTTCCAGATGTGTGTGGAATGTGGTGCTGACGGGATCTGTTAACGGGCCCACACGCTACCAAGCGGGGTGTGAGGAGTACATTTTGCTGATTTCACTATATTATTCCTGACCCCCCCACCACAACTCCCCCTCTCTCTCCCTCTGGGTGGTGTGTGTCAGTAAAGCAGTTCTCTGACAGCCCTCTGCATTCCCTCTCATACCGTAGTAATAACCTTTCTGTTTTCCCTGTTTATCTCTCCCTCTCTCCCTGTTTCCCTCCCTCTCTCTCTCTCTCTCTGGCACCGTCACGCTATGTATGGTGGTATGAGGTGTGGTGGGGTGTAACTGTCTCACCCAAGCAATTATTATTATTATATTATTAGTACCAGTAGATCAGTCTCCGCTTCTGTGTGTGTATGTGCTGTGTGTGTGTGTGGTGCTCTGTATACTGTGCTGTAGTGCTATAGGGCATGTGCTGGAGTGCTGTATGGCTGTAGTGCTGGTGCTGTAGTGCTGTTCTGTACTGTGCTGTGCAGTAGTTGCTATGCAGGGTGGTGTGAGGTGACTGCAACAATGCTTCCTTTGATCTTTGTGGGCGGGTAGTGGTGGTGGGAAACTGTGATCTCATAGGGCAAGAGACTCACACACTCAGACACTCACACAAATTCAAACTCTAATTCAAAATGAGCTTTATTGGCATGACAAGTTTACAGTAGTGTTGCCAGAGCATTAACAGCTACAGTAAAGAGAATACAATCAATACACTAACAAAATAAGTAAAAGTTAAATAGCTTTACAGCTCTTTAATCTCTCTCTCTCTCTGTCTCTCTCTCTTTCTCTTTCTATCTCTCTCTATCTCTCTCTCTCATACACACACACAATCATAATCTATTATTCCCAGACAGACAGGTAAAGACAGGTTCAGGTGTCTGTGTTTCTAACTGCTGATAATTTTTGTATTGCCCTCTGGTGGTTGCTGTGTGCAGTGCATTCAGGTCAGGCTGTGGTTGTGTTGTCAGTCTGTCTGTCTGTTCTGTAATGAATCAGTACTGTCTCTCTCGGCACTGACCACCTGCAAGACGCACACTCACACACACACACATACACTCACACACTTACACACAGATCAGCTAGGGAACCTTTAAGTATATGCATATGTATGTGTGAGTGTGTGTGTGTTTTTGTGTGAGTTTGTCCTTGTGTATGCAGTACGCAGCACTACCAGGGAAAGGTCACAGTTAAACAGAGAGAGAGAGGGGGGAGAGAGGGAAAGGGGGAAGAAGAGGATAGAAATAGAGGGAGATGGAGGGCGGAAAGTACAAAGGAGGAGTGAAAAAACGTCAAGATGGAAGAGAGATTAAGGAGAGGAAAGGAAGAGGGGGGAGAGAGGGAGGGGGTGTAAGAGAGAGGGTCAGAGGAAGAGAGAGTTACAGGGTGAGACTGGGACAGAGAGGGAGGGGGAAGGTAGTACTTCATGTTCCAACAAAATTTGATCAGAGATAGAGAGCGAGGGAACAGAGTGGAGTGAAATGGAGTGGAGAGACAGGGAGATAGCCTGATTAAAAGCAAATGGACAAAGCGAGCGAGTGAGAGAGAGCGAATGAGAGAGAGAAGGATTTGGAGCGAATTGAACGAGGGAGATGGAGGGGAACAAACTGAGGGGTCTTTGGTAGAGCACTTCAATTAGATGCAGCAGAGGACAAGAGAGAGACGGGGGGGTGAAGAGAAGGAGAAGAGATACAGCTGCAGGAAGGTTAAAAGCAGGGTCAGCAATCATAGTAATCACTGGAGCTGAGAGAGAAGGGGGAAGTTAAATTATGCTTTTATATAGTACTGTTACATAGCAGACAGGAGTGTTAGGTGGAGAGAGTGAGTGACAGAGAGAGAAACAGATGGAGAGAGGCAGAGAGTGAGGAGAGAGGGAAAGGGAATGAAGAGAGTGAGAGAGAGAGAGAGAGAGAGAGAGAGAGAGAGGGAGACGAGAGGGAGCAGGTTAATAGAGGTGGTTCCATTATAGTAATTTTCATCATGTGAATTGTCAAGAGAGAGAAAGGGGAGAGAGAGAGAAAAGGAGGGGGAGAGAGACAGAGGGAGTGAAAAGCTAAATAAAGTCTTTGGTGTAATTAATTTTCATCAGGCAAGAAAATAATGGAGAGGGAAAGAAAGAAAGAAAGAAAGGCAGACAGAGACCCCCCCATCAGAGCTGGAGATTAACCTATAGGATAAATTACAAAAATCTCGATGACTTAATTTATTCCCGTGGTGAATTGCTTAGCAGGTGAGGGTGGTGATGCTGGTTAATAGCAGAGCCAGAGTGCAGCCCTGACAGCCTGGCACCCAATTATCTGTTCATTTATGTATTTATTCACCAACACCATTATACACAACACCTCATGTTCAAAGCACCATTGCATTGCTATTACTACTAATGATAATAATTAGAAGATGAAGAAGAGGAATTATGACGGTCATACAGGTACCTCTGGCCATTGCCTATGGCCCTAATGCCGATTCTCTCCACAATCTTGTGCTGCTCTGTGATTTCCATCATGGTCTCCATCATGGTCACTTAAACACTTATTTTGTTTCACAGTGATGGTGATGATGATCATTACAATTCCGTTCTGACAATCAAATCTCCTCCCTTATCTTTTGACCCAATGTCATCCAAAAATATTGATTTATAACTGATTCAAAATGTAAATATTGCCATTGGCAAACAAGAAGTGGACACACACCCACTGGCTGAGAAACACAGGGACGCTGACAAGCACACACACAAACACAGACCAGTGGTGTAGAGGTCAGATAAGCAGGTATACAATATGGGCCAAACATGAGGATGCAACACTTTTGTCCCCTGCGACAGTACAGTACAGTGTAGTGTGTTGTATCATGGTAAAAACATAGTACAAAAGTGGTTAAGTATATGTGATATGATGGTGAAAACACAGTAAAGTGTATGTGAGGTACTGTGGTAAAAACACAGTAAAGTGTTGTGCGGTGTACTGTGGTAAAAACACAGAAATCTCCATGTAACTGTTTCAGGAGCCTACATCCCGAGACACTACAGAGACACAATACGCAGAATAATACTGAAGCCCTCCCTATAAACCCAAAATGCAATAAAAACAAAATCATAACAGTCAAGAAAAAAAAATCTCCATTGCAAAAAAATGTAGAAGGGTAAACCTGGGATGGTCATGTGGACTTGAGCAGCCGACTGCAAACTGACATTGTCTCAAATGAGAACATGCTTGTGCTCCTCAGAATCATCTGTCGCTCTCTGCTGTGGCTGAAAAAGATTGTAATGTGTGTTGCTCTGGAAAGGAAGATGGGCAGTGTTGTATGGCTCAAGGGTGGAGCGTTGGAGGACCCCATTGTTAGCTGTGCAATTGGTCACATTTCCCTCGTGCTGGCCAGGTATCTCAATTGTGTTGACCAATGATGTTCCTTCCTCTTCCTCTTCCTCTTCCCCTTCTGCTACCTCTCTCTGCCAAGTTTGCTTCCATTGTTCTTCAAACACCTTTTTATCCATCTGATTGCAAAGTGAACTTTACACAGTTAGTTTGCACATGTGAAGAGTGAAGATGATCAATGGGTAATTGAGCTTAGCTTGTTGAACAGTGTTGCTTTTCATTTGCGCACAAGAGATTTTAGTTGTGAAGGTTGTGCCAAATGCAGAGAATTGTGTGTTGTGTTTTGCCAAACGCGTGTTACAGAATTGCAAATCTGGGTGGAAAGCAGAAAATGTGCCTGTAGTATTGCAGATTTGGTGAGTAGTTCTGGTAAATGAGTTACAGGTTTTGGCCACTGTGCTCAATTCCACTTTTAGTTTGTAAACAATTGGGAAAAACTGTAATTAATTTCACAAAAAGTCACATGCAGACAAGGTATCTTCAGATTTTTTCTGTATTGTATTACTGTGCTTGGTAGAGCAGCAGCAGCTGCTTTTGTATGGATTCCATCAGAGGAACCCTGCTGCTTCGGGCATTCCCACAGCAACTTCCAGGGTAAGCGAGGGGGAGTGGGAATGCAGGGGAGCAGCATATCAGACCACAGGGTTTATGGGAACAGAAGACAGAACATCAAATCACAACAAATCAACAACAATCCCCCCACACACACATACACACATCCTGTGATTGTTGATCTTCTTCAGTTTGTGTGTACTGTACTGTGTGTTCTGTGCTGTATACGAGTGCTGTGCTGTGCTCTGTGTGTGTGCTGTGCTGTGTGTGTGCTGTGCTGTTTGTGCACTGTGCTGTGTGTGTGCTGTGCTCTGTGTGTGTGCTGTGTGTGTGCTGTGCTGTTTGTGCACTGTGCTGTGCTCTGTGTGTGTGCTGTGCTGTTTGTGCACTGTGCTGTGTGTGTGCTGTGCTCTGTTTGTGCACTGTGCTGTGTGTGTGCTGTGCTCTGTGTGTGTGCTGTGCTCTGTTTGTGCACTGTGCTGTGTGTGTGCTGTGCTCTGTTTGTGCACTGTGCTGTGTGTGTGCTGTGCTCTGTTTGTGCACTGTGCTGTGTGTGTGCTGTGCTCTGTGTGTGTGCTGTGCTGTTTGTGCTCTGTGTGTGTGCTGTGCTGTTTGTGCACTGTGCTGTGTGTGTGCTGTGCTGTGTGTGTGTGCTGTGCTGTGTGTGTGTGCTGTGCTCTGTTTGTGCACTGTGCTGTGTGTGTGCTGTGCTCTGTGTGTGTGCTGTGCTCTGTTTGTGCACTGTGCTGTGCTGTGCTGTGCTTTGTGTGTGTGCTTTGCTGTGTGTGTGCTGTGCTTTGCTGTGCTCTGTGTGTCTGCTGTGCTGTGTGTGTGATGTGTGTCTGTGCTGTGCTCTGTGTGTGTCTACGTGTCAGACCTTTGTGCCCCTGACTCTGCTGTTGGGCTTTGATAACAAACCAATTAATTAAGCCATTGCTTAACGAGAAGAGGCACCCTGCTGAGTGGGGGGGCGAACGTCACGCAGGCAGGGCGAGGGGCAGAGTGCAGAGGGGGCGGCAGGGACAGACTGGGGCTCTACAGCACCTTTAACTGAGGACTCAATGACTGTAGTTAATCCTGTACAGAGTAACCTGTGTGTGTATGTGAATATGTGTATGTATGTGTGTATGTGAATGTGTATGTGTTAAAGTGAGTGAGTGTGTGTGTGTGTGTGAGAGTGTGTGATCATTGCAACATTAACCACTGTTTAGATACCTTTTCATATGGTTGCCATAGAGACCCCCCGGGTTGCCACAGTAACAGATGGATGGAGTGGACGTGTCTGAGTGTCTGAGCTGCGAAGTGGGACAGTGACAATCACACACACACACTTACTGTGAGAGTGAGTGTGAATGATGTGTGTGTTTGTGTGAGGGTGCTGCTCCTTGCTTGAGCCGTAGAGTCAGACAGGAAGTGAAGGACCGATGTGGGTGACTAATTGGCTGCTAATGAGATTTAACGAGGTCTAGCGAGGTCTATGAGGTCCAAAGTCTGTGATGCTGCTGTCTGTTCTGAATAGCAATTATTCTATCAGCTCAGAGACAGCTGTTAGCACACTGCCACTCACATACACACACACTCTCTCTCACACACACCCACACCAGGGGGCAGTGATGTATGTGATTAACAGACCTCAGACTCTCAGTGTGTGTCGTAGAGCAGCTCTTTAATGACCTCAGCTACACAAACACAGATGCATAGAGACACAAAGACAGTCCACACAGAACTGTTCGCACTCTGTGCTACACAACCCCACACACAGTAACATACCCCACAGCAACACACCCTCACTGTGCCCCCTGGGGTCTGTATAGTGCTGTGCTAGTCAACACACTCTGCTACACACCCAGCTACACACTGTGCTGCACAATGAGCTGCACACGGCACTCCACACTGAGCAACACACTGTCTGTCTCTCACTGAGGGACAACAGCATGGATCACTGTCACTGTGTCACTCACTCACAGCAATGAGAGAGAGAGAGAGAGAGAGAGAGAGAGAGAGAGAGAGAGAGACATGTATCTGTAAACTTGTCATGCCAATAAAGCTAATTTTTAATTTGAATTTGACAGAGCACAGGGAGAGTGAGACAGTTAGTGACAGAGTGTGTTCAGTGTGCTCAGTGTGTTCAGTCAGACCCAGGCCTTGACAGAGCTGCCTCCCCTCTCCCCCTGCAAGCAGCCTCCACCTCCCCCATACTCCTCGCACCCGCGCCAGCTCCCCCCGCTGTACAGAGCACGTGCACAGGGCTGGAACAGACGGAAGAGGCGGAGCCGCCGAGCCAGGCTGCAATAGATGACCATGGCGACCACGAGGAGTGGTGACATCATCACGAAACCCAGGATGATGAGCGCGGAGGAGGAGTTATCATCTAGCAGAGACACACAGTACTGCTGTTGAGAGTGCAGTACCTGAGAGAGGGGTGAGGGGAGAAGAGGGAGAGAGAGAGAGAGGGGGGATAGGGGGCCAGAGGCAGCGAAAAGGAGAAGAAGGGAGATAGAGGGAAAGTAGGAGATAAAGAGGGTTAGTTACTCTAATAGAGTTAAACACCTGAGAGAGAAAAAGAGCGAAAGGGGGAGAGGACAGAAAGAGGAAGAGAGCAGATTTATGGAGCGAGAGAGGGAGGGGGAGGGGTATGGATGGGCTGCCAGACACACTGAACACACAGTGAGAGAGAGGGGAGAGGGAGAGAGGGAGGGAGAAGGAGGAATAGAGGGTGAGACAGTAAGAGAGGATTGTGATGGAGAGATGAGGTAATAGGGGGAGTGAGTGTAAGAGTGTCAGTGTGTATGTGTGTGTGTCAGTGTGTACCAGACTGTGACTGCCTGTCCCAGACTTCCCTCACAGCCCAGCTGTCAATCACCTGTCAGAGCTGTCCCAAAGGGGGAGGAGTTAGTACAGCAGAGCGCTGAGCCCCTTCACCAGCACAATGTTTACATTAACACTTTCACAGCCACACTGTCTGAGAGTCAGGCTGGCAGTGTGTCAGTCAGTCAGTCAGTCATTGAGTTTGTGTGACCCTGCAGACCTCTGTCCTTTATCGCCAACGCCATTGACTCTCCAGGAATGTGTAGGGTGGTGAGCTGTGAGTGTCCATTGTCACAAGCAATTCACTCCCCCACTCTTCTCCTGCCTCCATCTCTCCATCTCTCCATTGCCTCTGGGATAAAGTGAACTTTTAAACACCTCTCTCTTTCTCGCTCAGTCTCCCTCTGAAAGATGGAGGGCTCCAGCACTGTGATTTATTCAACAAGAGCCGATGAAGAAAAACTAGCGAGATGGGGGGGAGGGGAGAGACTGGAAGAGAGAGAGAATAAGGAGAGGAGAGAAGTGAAGGAGGGTAAGAGCAAGGGAAGAGGAAGACAGGAGAGACAGTGTTGTCTCTCTCCCTCCCTTTCTCTCCCTTTTCTGGGTATTGTTCCTTTTCTTAATTGTTATTAAGTATGATTAAAAGTCTCCTTCTTTCTCCACCCCCCCTCCTTTTGTCTCCCAGTTTGTTGTCAGACTCATTATCAAGCACAATAATTCTGGAGAGTCAACACTGACAGATCAGGACTGGACGGCTCTGTGTGAGAGTGAGTGAGTGAGTGTGTGTGTGTGTTTTGAGGCGTGTGGCACTCACCCGTGAGTGGCACTGGAAGCCGATGGTCAGCAGGGCGGCAGCGGGCAGCAGGACAAGAGAGAACACGACACCCAGGAGCACCAGCCCGCCCACACACACCAGCCCGTTCAGCAGCACCAGCCCTGCCCCCCACACCAAGCACGCCACCCTCCCCCGGCGCGCACGTGGGAGCCCCGGGGAGCCCAGCCTGTACGCCGGCGGGGGGGGTAGCAGCCATGCCCGTGCACTGCTCTGCTCGCCCTCTGCCCCACTGTCACCATCACACTCCCATTGAGAGTCACACATCACTGCGGTGTCACCTGGGGGAGAGGGAGGCAGGGAGAGGAAAAACGGGGAGTGGGTGATAGCATTAGTATAGCAGCGTTTCAAACAGCTCACAGACAGACTGACAGCATATCCGAAAGGGAGAGAGGGAGGGCTGGCTCACTATATGTCACCGTGTGGAGGTAGTGGAGGTACAGTCAGTGCTGCAGGCTGTGCATTACAGGTGTTTTATGTTTGTTCATTAAAGAGAGAGAGAGAGGGAAAATGATTGAGGTAGAGATATTAAAGGATAAAGAGAGGGAGGGATAGAGAGAGACAAGAGCTTAAATAAAGGGCTCTCTCTCTCACACACACACATATACACAATTACACACACTCTGACACAGTAACACATAAGCATACACAAACACACTTTGGTGCCATGACACCAACACACACACTCACAAAAATAATCGCCTACTAATTAATGTTCAAACTTTGATTACTGCTATTGTTGCTACTACTACTATTAATAATAAAAAATACGATTATTTATGAGTATGATTATGAAGATTATCTCTCTCTCTGTATGTGCCACGCATTGCCCTGTGGATCAATAGCATTTATCGATGCACCGTCCCAGCCCGCCCGCGGCCGCTCAGATCTCGTTGCTGCAAATTAAATAATTTGCCCCCCTCGGCCGGCCGAGCTCCCGCAGAAACGCAGCAGCGGCGACCCGGCTCTTCCTCCTTGTGTCTGCCAGTCTGCGCCCCCAGGTCAGCGATGCACACGGGCGACCCAAGACTCACCGACTCTCGGTCCAGTAAGACAGGTCCGGCTGCAGGGATGCCTGCGCTGCGATGAAATCCCCGTCTACCGAGGCTGCTGTGTATCAGTACTGGCCCGTTAGGGGATCAGTCGAGGATCTGGATTCGACGGAGTTGGGAGCGCTGGTCCCGGTACCGATCCGTCAGCACTGGCTCGGGCGGACAGATGCCCTGCTCGAACTGGAGTGGCTGAAACTAACTGTCCCTCTTTCAAGCTGTTTTGCAGCTGGACCGGAGCGGCACCGGCCCGAACAGAGAGGGGGGGAAGCGCACTGCTGACAGTCGCAGGTCGCTTTATTGGTTACTGTACACACGGCAGGAGTGTGAAGAGAGAGAGAGAGAGAGAGAGAGAGAGAGAGAGAGAGAGAGAGAGAGAGGGGGGGGGGTGGAGGGGAGCACCGGTTGAGCAGAAGCAATTCAAATTATCTGTGTTGTTTCCAAAGCGTTTACAACACAAGAAGTGTACAAACAATTTAATATACAGAAATGAATTCAACAAACAATACATGAATATATAAAACCTCCCACTTCACAGCCCATACCCCCCCACTCTCTCACTTTTCTCTTTGTAAAATTGTTTTCCTTCTTCTTGTCTCTTCAGTAACCCCTCCCTCACCCTCTCTCCCTTTCTTCCTCTCTCTCTATCATTTATCCTCTTTTCTTTGTGTCACAACGGGTGTAGGTGGAGATAACGAGATAAAGGGGGAGAGAGAGAGCTGAAAATGAGGAGAGAGGGAGGGGGTGAGGGTCACTCTGTGACAGAGGAGTGTGTCTCAGGGATGAAGCTGATTGCTAATTGAGTCCTCCTAATGAGGGAAACTGTGTCTGTGAACAGACACCTAGCAGGAAACTGGGACAGAGAGCAGTCTGAGAGAGAGAGAGAGAGAGAGAGAGAGAGAGAGAGAGAGAGAGAGAGATATGTCTGTAAAATGTCCCAGAAAAAATCTGTAAATGTTAAATCCATAATTCCCGTATTTACAGTTCCCATTGTCCTGTTCCTGAGCACTGGACGTCCGTCAATACTTTGGCAACACTGATGTCAATTAGTCACGCCTAGAAGCCTTTTTTAAATTTAATTTAATTTAATTTAAATGAGACAGAGAGCTTTATCTGGCATTAAATGTGTGCTTAAGTATTTAATGTGTTCTTAAGTGTTTTAGCAAAATAACTAATGCTGTGCTGCCAATAAAAGCTTTTAAATTTTTGATTTGAATTCACATTGCTGAGAGAGAGAGAGAGAGAGAGAGAGAGAGAGAGAGAGAGAGAGAGGAAGGGAGAGAGAGAGAGAGAGAGAGAGGAAGGGAGTGACTGACAGTCAATGCAGGGGAGAATATAAATAGAGTGAGAGGGAGAAGAGAGAGGGAAGTATCAATCAGTGGTCCTGGTGCTCTGTTTTTCTCTCCCAGCTGAACTTCATATTACTGAACTGGCCTGCAGTGCAACAAAACTTGTGTCAGCGATAGTGCTACACTGCCTCCTAGTGGTGAGATCTGAGAATGATGGCCAATAGTTGCATATTACCCCCTGAAGTACCACAGCGTGGTCAGGAGAGGGAGAGAGAAATACGGTCTATTGAAACCCAATATCTCAGTCACTGGCGAGCATGATATATGAGTTTCAGCGTTTTGAAAGCAGTGGCATAAGTAAAACCCAGCACAGATCAGTTCAGTACAGCAGGGCACAACTGACTCACCAGACTCCTCTCTGATAACAGTACCTTTCTGACTCCATGAGTGTGTGATTGGAGGGGGAGGGGTAAATACTGGAAGGAAGGAGTAATTACCAGAGGGGTCTGGGTGTTCCTCCATCCCAGTGTCAACATTGCAGAGATAACGGCCACAGAGTCACTGTGTTACTCATTAACACCGCCCCCGGCGCCTTCAACAACCACTAGAGAAAGAGGAAGGAGAGAGACAAAGAGAAAGGGAAAGGGGGACCGAGAGGGAGAACGACAGAGAGAGGGAGCTGTCTTCTGGGACCTCTGAGAGACATCAAACACAAAGGGAGACAGTGGAGAGAGAGAGAGAGAGAGAGAGAGAACTGCTGGACCCTGCGGACAATCCTCCATCACACTAAACAGCACTGGATAATACTGTACTGGACTGTTCTGGGCTGTGCTGGATAACATTGTATTGGACTGTACTGGGCTGTCCTGGGCTGTGCTGGATAACACAACATTGTACTCATCTGTAATGGACTGTGCTGGACTGTGCTGGGCTGTACTGGGCTATACTCACTGGGATTCACTGCAGACTGGGCCCTGTGGAGCTGAGAGAGGAAGAGGAGCCAACAAGACACAGTGAAGGAGAAGAGAAAAAGTGGGGGGAGAGAGAATCTCTCAGAGATGCAGACACAGACATTAGATGTGCCCCCCCCAGACCCCCAGGCAGCAGAGTGCCCTGTGTGCCTGTGTGTGTTCGAGCAGGTGGGCTGGCGGCAGCCCAAGCAGCTGTGCTGTGGACACTCCTTCTGTGGGCTGTGCCTGAGTGTGCTCCTGGGGGGCGCAGGGTTGTGCTGCCCTCTGTGCCGCAGGGTCTGCCCTGTTCCAGGGGGCATCATTGCCCTGCTGCCCGACCCCCCTGGACTCCTTGAGCAGAGAGAGAGATGGATAGAAGGAGTTGGGCAGGAAGATACTGAGAGAGGGATAGAGGGAGTAGAAGGAGAGAGAGAGGATGGTGGGGAGCGAGGAACAGAGGGAGGAGGGGATAGAGGGGAGGAAGCAGTGGCTGATGGGAACACGCTTGCATCTCGCAGGCTGCTGCTGCTGCTGTTCCTCTTCCTACTGCTCATACTGCTGCTGCTGCTTGCCGGCTTGCCCCCCCCAGCACTGCCAGCCCTGGCCGCCCTGGCCCTGCTCAGTGCCCTCGTCATCCTGCTGCTGCTGCTGCACACATTGCGGCACTGCCAGGCGGACACACAGCCTAGCACACAGCTGGACACACTCCCATAGACCCTGACACACCGCCGGGGGCACAGACTGGCACACTGACTGGCACTGACTGGCAGCCTATATTGACAATCACAGCAATATTACTTTACTATGACTTATGGTAATTACTGTATTCACTGTACTTTACTATGATGTACAGAACCGTACTGTGACTTGCTCTGTCTTATGCTCTGCTGTATTGTCTCCTGAAGAGTGTGTGTATGTGGTGCACGGGGTGGGGGGCAGGCTATACAGGGGTTTATACCGTTTTGTGTGTATTATGTGTATTGTGTAAACACTAGGACACTCCCAGGTGCCAGCTGCACTGGGAGGATGTGGTGCTCTGAGACAGCATGCTGCATAGGCTGTAGGATGGCATCCCCATCAGGCTGAGCCCAGAGCTGTGCTGTCTCGTCAGACATGCAATCCTGGACCAGCCTAACTGAGCAACAACACTGAGTCACTGTGGAGGGTGCCTGAACCAGGGTCCTGCTGCACTAGTTCCTGTGTTTAAAAAAATACAGAACCATACAGAGACAGAGAGAGAGAGACATACACACAGAGACAATGAGACACACAGTTTCTGTCTGTCCTGTACCACATTTTTTCTGTCTTTTCCTCATTGGACTTTTATTTACACATTAAATGGATGATCTGGTTGAAATGGCATCGTTATTCTTGGAGGCTCTTTCCACTGCATTATCAGTTCAGTTGTACAAAGAGTAATTTGGTTTTGTAGTTCTGTGGTGTTGTATAATGCAGTGCAGCGTAATATAGTGTAGTACTGTAGTTTAGTGCAAGGTTGTATAATATACTGTAGTGAAGTGCAGTGTAGCAGACATTATTGGTCTTAAATACCTGCTTTTTCATACTACTACTACTACTACATACACTAATCTACAACCTATCACTGATGATAACCCTGATTAATACCATACAAAATAATAGATATTCGAGAATATATTGTGCAAAAAGCACTTCAAATTATGATTATTACGTTTAGATAATGTTACTCCTTCCACAGCTTTACTTTAGACACATCAACCTTCCAACAGTAATCCTTGCCTCATACATTTGATGTTGCTTGTGCTTTTCCACCCGAAAACATCGTACATTATTGATTTATAACCTATTAAAATATCGCGAGTAGCTAACCGACACACTTCTGCCCAGAATTAGGGTTAAACTACAACCAACGTAGACGTGTCCCTCAGTGGGTTTATCATTAACCCCGCCGTGCGTGTCCTGTGAGAGACGGCGCAGGGTAGTGACGTCCACGCAAGCGCTCTATCCACGCAGCGGGGAGAGGCGGGGCCAGGCAGCACTGATTGACAGCTGAGTAGCGATTGTTGAAAGTTGTGGGGAGTTTCTGAGAGTCTAACGCCAAGTCCAGGACATCGAGTCGGAACCGCCGCCGGGCTGAATGGACCGGGCCGGAGAACCAGATGAGCAGGCCGGCGGTGCAGGTACAGGGGGCGGGCTGGCAGCTTTCTCTGTCAGATATGGACATCTCTCCGAGTTCCTGAAGAAACGCCTGCACTGGACTGGACTGTAGGGCTGTGTATTCAGTACCATATTGTACCGGATCACACTCTGCATTGCCTGTCAACATCTCTCTCTCTCTCTCTCTCTCTCTCTCTCTCTCTCAATCCTTCTGCACCTCCCCCTCTCCCCCTCTCTTGCTCGGGTCAAAGTCAAAGTCGCGACGCTGCAGTGACAGCAGGGACTGCGTCCTCTCCCGACATGCACTGCTCTCCGACTTTGCAGGCGAAGTGGCATCTATCGAGGCAATCCATATGTCATTGATCAAATCAAATGATGTGTTTATTTAAATACTCTTAAACGGAATTCAAAACATTCTCACTTTTTTCCTATACAAACACTGTATGTGCATTTGGTGTTAGCAATATTATAATTAGCTGTTCCTATTATATATTTTTTTGATTATAACGATGCATATCTGTGTGTATTTGTACAGTACAGTGTACAGTTACGACCATCGCAGTGCATATCACACTGCCACAGGGGACCAGAGACATCATTTGTGTATGTCTATGTGAAAGCCTAGGATCATACTTTACTATATTGTATTGTACTGTACTGTACTAGAGTATTGTACTGTACTGTAGGGTATTGTAATATATTCTACTGTAATGTTCTAGGGCTGTGATATGTGCATGGTATTCGTACTGAATCACACTCTACATTCCATATCAATGTCTCTCCCTCTTATCTCTCTCTCTCTCTCTCTCTCTCTGTCAGGTGCTGCTGTTGGTGTGACTGGAGAGGGAACTCCAGCAGAGAGTGGGTGTGTCACGGGGCTCTCCGAGGCTGTGATTGGGCGGCTGCTCAGTGAGCCAGGTCGCTTTGCGTATGCAGCACTGTGCGGTGGGGCTCTGGGGCAGCTCTTCCCTGGAGATGAGCACAGGTCAGGGATACTGACTGGACTGCACTGGACTGATAGTCACTGACTGGACTGGACTGATAGTCACTGACTGGAATGGACTGCTCTGTAGTGTGTGTGTGTTCCAGTCAGTGTATTTGTGTTGTGTTACAGAGTGTTTGTGTGTGTCTTACTGTTTGTGCTTGTTACAATGTATGTGTGTGCATTACAGTGTGTTTGTGTTTCAGGCAGTTCCGCAGTCACACTGTATGCTCTCTGGTGAGCTGGCTGGGCCTCAGTGACAGTGTGCTGCCAGTGATGGAGGCGTTTGCGGTGGGACTGGGGTGGGAGGGCGCCGACACATTCCTGTCCATTCTGCAGAGGGAGCCACTGCTGCAGGGGGGCGCTCAAATCCTCACACAGGTACCCACAGTGCCAATTAACCAATTATCAAATTATCCAATTATGTGCGCAGCTGAATACCTCCTTTCTCCTACTCTGTTCCAGGACCTGGTGTCATTCTCTGTGAAGGACGGTGAGCAAACTCACTTCCTACTCACTTTCTTATTTATTTGTTTGTTCGTTTGTTTGTTTGTGTGTATGCATTTTTATGACCTACGTCTCTTCCATCTCTCCCAACCCTCCCTCCCTCCCCCATTCCTCTCTCTCTCAGGGTTCTATGATGCTCGATCCCGGGTTCTGGTCCAGCACATCAGATGCCTACTCAGGGTGTCACCACAGCAGCTGGAGGAGTGTGAGGAGACGCTGGGGGAGAGACTGAGAGAGGGAGGAGAAGAGACTGAGTGAGTGAGGGATGGAAGGAGGGCGGGGGCAGAGTGTGTGTCAGTGAGCCAGTGTGTCAATAAGTCAGTGTGTCAGTGTGTGTATTATCAGTGACTCGGTGTCTCTGTTTCTCTGCTCTCAATCAGGACTGGATACTGCAGTAAGTATAGCTCCCTTCTGTTTGCCCCTCTCCCTGTCTCCCTGCCATTCTCTGTGTGCAGTGTATATTAATCTTTCTGTATCGTATTAAAATGTGTTTTATTGGCCCATTTTCATTACTTGAAGTGTTGCCAGAGCAGTAAGAGTACCATCTAGTCCAGCCCAGTACAGTGCTGTCCAGTCCAGTGCAATCCAATACAATCCAGTCCTGTGTAGCAGTTTACACAATAACAATACATTTGACAGAACTTAAAACTCTCTCCCTCTCTCTCTCAGGGAGGAGGAGTGTCGACGGCGCAGGAAGGAGAGGGGCAGGAAATGGCGTCGCTATCTCCTGATTGGCCTAGCCACTGTGGGTGGGGGCACTGTGATTGGTTAGTACAGAGAAATGTGTCAATGTGTTTTGCAAATGCAAATTCATTATCTCCCTCTCCCTTTCTCTCAATGCAAATTCAAATAAAAATCCAAGTAGCATCAGTGTTGCCAAAGCATTGACAGACAGGAACAGGCAATGGGAAACAATAAATATAGTACTGTCTCTATATATTCTAATCTCAAATTCAAATTCAAATTCAAAACAAGCATTATTGGCATGAAATGTTTACATACAAGTATCGCCAAAGCAATTACGTATACTGAAATTAAATACAATAACGGCGTAAAAGTTAAAAAGCTTTACAAATAATACAAATATAAAATCTAATCTCTCTCTCTCTCTCTCTTTCTCTCTCTCTCAGGTGTGACAGGGGGACTGGCAGCGCCGCTGTTGGCTGCAGGGGCGGGTGCCGTGCTGGGCGCGGGGGGGGCAGCAGTTCTGGGCTCCGTTACAGGAATTGCCATCATGACATCACTGTTTGGGGCTGCAGGGGCGGGGCTCACCGGTGAGTTGCCCAATCACTGCGCTCCTGGAGACTGGATTTACAGGACTTTGTCACACTGACTAATGCACTCTCCCCCCTCTCTCTCTCTCTCTCTCTCTTTCTCCCAATCCCCCACCCCCTCTCACAGGGTATAAGATGAGTAAGCGCGTGGGGGCGATTGAGCAGTTTGAGTTCCTGCCACTCAGTGCAGGGAGATGCCTCCACCTGACTATCGCAGTGACTGGCTGGCTGTGCCCTGGCAAATACAGTGAGACTGGAACTCTGGCACTGACATACTGGCACTGACATATTGGCACTGGCACTAACACACTGATACTCACTCACTCTCTCTCTCTCTCTCTCTCTCTCTCTCTCTCTTTCCATCTCTGCTTCTCTCTCTCTCTCTCTCTCTCTCTCTCTCTCTCTGCAGGTTCGTTCCAGGTGCCATGGGCAACACTGGCTCTGTCCGGGGAGCAGTACTGCCTGTGCTGGGAGTCCAAGTATCTGTTGGCTCTGGGCAGTGCGCTGGGCTCCCTCCTGGACGGGTTGGTCAGCATGATGGCTCAGGAAGCATTGAAATACACAGTGCTGTCAGGTAGGGGGTTCTGTGTGTGTGTGTCTCTGTTGTCACTGTGTATGTCTCATGTGTGGCCCCTGATTGGTTAGTATTTGTCTGTACTGTATTGTGATTCCCCAGTACTTGTGTATGCTCTGTGGTTTGGTCAGTGCTTCTCTTCCCCCGTGTTTACCTTTTTCAGGGTCTTGTTTCTTTTGGCCTGTGATTGGCCTCTTCGGTTGGTTTTTGGTTGATTGTTGTCTGTTCTGTGCTGTGATTGGCCAGGGATCATGACTGCGCTGATGTGGCCCGCCTCCCTACTGGCTGTGGCCAGTGTGATTGACAACCCGTGGGGGGTATGTCTGAGCCGCTCTGCAGAGGTGGGGAAACACCTGGCGCAGGTACTGAGGAGTCGGCAGCAGGTACGACTGACACCTCCACACACCTGAGTGCACTGACACATACACTGCCTCACACTCACCTGATACAGGTACTGAGCTGCTGGTTCCCTCCCTCTCTCTCTATGTCTGTCTGTCTCCCTCTCTGTCTGTCTGTTTTCAGGGACGGCGGCCGGTCAGTCTGATTGGCTTCAGTCTGGGGGCACGGGTCATCTACTTCTGCCTGCAGGAGCTTGCCAAAGAGACAGGTACACACCTGAAACAAGAACACTCACACCTGACAGAGGTACACTCACACCTGACACAGGTACCACCCTTATCTGGTCTGAGAATTAAGTTCAATAATTCTATCCCTCTCTCCCACTTTCTCCATCTCCCCCTTCCTCTCAATTCAATTCAATTCAATTCAAGGGTGCTTTATTGGCATGACAAACAGTTTCGTAGTGTTGCCAAAGCAGTTGATATTATATACATACATTGAAAAATAATAAAAGGTAAGAAAAAAAAAAAGAAACAGTAACATTATAATTTATAAATAAAATCTTAATAGACATGTACATTTACTTTATTTATAGTTATCAGGTTGCTGGTGCTCATGTATGTTTTCACAGTGAGCCCCTCAGGCTGTGGCAGGCGGCTACATATTGGGCGACCAGGGGGGCTGTATGTCCCTCCCCCAGGAGGATAGCTATTTTTTTTTCATTTATCAATTCAGAGAATGATTTTGTAATATTTATGAATTTATTAAAGAATGTGTCCCTTAATTTGGCATATTTATTGCAGTGGAGGAGGAAGTGCATCTCTGTCTCGACCTCTCCTGTCTCGCAGTGACCACAGCGCCGCTCCTCTCTGGGCAGCCAGCTCTGCCTGTGTCGGCCCGTCTCTATGGCCAGGCTGTGGTCACTGAGCCTGTACTTGGTCAGGATCTGTCTCTGCTTCGTATCTCTGACAGTGAAGAGAGACTCTGCCAGGGTGTATTCTTTGTTTAGGGCCCGATAGCAGTCCAGTTTACTTTGGGATTTGGTTTCATTGTTCCAATGTTCCAGATAGGAGGTTTTGGTTATTTTTATGATTTGGTTGACTCTAATTGGGGGCAGGTAAGCAGTGCTGACCTGAAGCTGGTCTCTGTTCGCAGTATTAGCGGGGGTCAGTGCCGTGAGCTTCAGGGCCAGCTGACTCAGGGGACTCTTTTCAGGGCTGAGCTCTTGGGTTTGGAGGGCCTTGTACTGGAGTGAGTCTGACTCACTTTTCTTCAGGTGCATCCAGAATTTCTGTGCTCTTTTCTTTATATTAATGAGGGTTGGGAAGCGGCCTAATTCTGCCCTGCATGCGTGGTTTGGTGTGTTCCTGTGCACCTGCAGTATGTTTTTATAGAGTTCAGCATGCAGGGTCTCTATTAGATGTTTGTCCCACCTAGTGTAGTCCTGTTGACTTAGTGGACCCCATACTTCACTACCGTACAGCGCAATGGGCTGGATCACACTGTCAATTAGTTTTAGCCAGATTTTGACTGGAATATTAATTTTATAGAATCTTCTTCTGATTGCATAGAATGCTCTTCTTGCTTTGTCTTTGAGCGTCTTCACTGCCAGGTTAAAGCCCCCTGACGCACTAATAGTCAGGCCCAGGTAGGTGTAGTGTGAGGTGTGTTCTAGGGTAGTGTTATCTAGCGTGAAGTGGTATTTGTTTCCCTGAGGTCTGGCCTTTTTTTGGAAAATCATGATCTTTGTCTTCTTCATGTTTACTGCCAGGGCCCAGGACTGACAGTACTGCTCTAGTAGTGCCAGGTTTTGCTGAAGCCCTTGCTCTGTGGGCGACAGCAAGACTAGGTCATCTGCATAGAGCAGGAATTTGACTTCTGTGTCATTTAGGGTGAGGCCAGGGGCATCAGACTGCTCCAACACCGTTGCCAACTCATTGATGTAGATGTTGAACAGTGTTGGGCTCAGACTGCAGCCCTGCCTCACTCCCCGCCCCTGAGTGAAGAATTCTGTTCTTTTGTTGCCAATTTTTACTGCACATTTGTTTTCGGTGTACATTGATTTTATAATATCATAGACTTTACCCCCTACACCGCTTTGAAGAATTCTGTAATAAAGTCCCTCGTGCCAAATGGAGTCGAATGCCTTTTTGAAATCAATGAAACAGGCAAAGATTTTGCCTTTACTTTTTTGGTGGACGTGTTTGTCTATGAGGGTGTGTAGAGTGTAAATATGATCTGTAGTGCGGTGATTTGGGAGGAAGCCAATCTGACTCTTACTCAGGACACTGTGCTCGGTAAGGAAGGCCAGTATCTGGGCGTTGATGATACTGCAGAACACCTTCCCCAGGTTACTGCTCACACAGATGCCCCGGTAGTTTTTAGGGTCGAATTTGTCTCCACTCTTATAGATTGGGGTGATCAGCCCCTGGTTCCAGATGTCAGGGAAGTAACCAGTACTGAGGACCATGTTGAACAATTTAAGCACATCCTCCTGCAGTTGTGTGCTGCTGTGTTTGAGCATCTCAGTGCTGATGCTGTCCGGGCCGCAGGCTTTTCTGGGTGGAAGTGCCTGTAGCTTTTTAGATAGTTCCTGTAGGGTGATTGGAGAGTCAATTGGGTTTTGATTATTTTTAATTGATTGTTCGAGTAATTTCAGTTTTTCCCTGGTTTCAATTTGTTTGTGTGTCAGATCATTTTGTTGGATATCTTTATAAAGGTTTTCAAAGTATTTTTTCCAAATGGTTCCGTTTTGTATTGCCAATTCTTGTTGTTTTGTTGAATTTAAATTGTTCCACATTTCCCAGAACTGGTTTTGGTCAACAGATTTCTCTATGTCTGTGAGTGTTTTGTTTGTGTGTTTCTGTTTTTTATTTTTAAGGGTGTGTTTGTAGTGTTTTAGGGTCTCACAGTACTGCTGGCGTAGTTCTGTGTCTTGTGGTTGATGATGTCTTTGATTGGATAGGTGCCTTAAATTTGTTCGTATTGATTTACACTCATCATCAAACCATGTCTGTATGTGTGTGTGATTCTGGTTGGTCTTTTTCTTTGTTTTTTTAAGATTTGCCATTGTGGCTGCAATTTGATATATTTGATTGATATCATTTATGGCCAGATTTAGTCCTGCCACGTCAGGCTGGTACTGTGAGCTGAGGAAAGTGTTGATGATGTCTGCTATTTCTGTAGAACTGATTGCTTTGTTAAATTCCTCTGTGCTGTTTGGAGCCCATCTGTATGTTTGATTAAGGTTGTACAGCTTACTGGGCTGTGTCTGTGTGTTGCTGGCCTGACTTTTCAGGAACACTGTGATTTGGTTGTGGTCTGACAGGGGGGTTTGCTGCCTGAAAGTGAATGCACTGATGAAGGAGGGGTCCATGTCAGTGAGGGCGTAGTCGACTACACTAGTCCCAAGAGCTGAGCAATACGTGAACCTCCCTAAAGAGTCCCCTCTGATCCTGCCATTAAGGATGTACAGGCCCAAGGCTTGGCAGAGATGCACTAACTCTCTCCCGTTCTTGTTCACCGCCCCGACGGGGTTGTTCCTCTGGGTTGTGGTGGGGGTGAGGTACAGAGGGGCCAGGCCGAACACGTGGCTGTTTCCCTGTGTGCCGATGCAGTCGGGCTCGGTGCCTGTCCGGGCATTGAAGTCCCCACAGAGCAGCACATTCCCCTGGGCCTGGAAATGGCTGATCTCTGTGTGGAGGGTGTTAAAAAATTCTTCATTGTAATATTGTTGATTTTTAGTATTTTATTCCATCAAGAAACAATATATATTTTAATAATTTTAGGAGCTCATACTTTCAGTGACTCTCTCTCTCTCTCTCTCTTTCTCTCTGTCTCTCTGTCTCTCTCTGCAGGCTGCGAGGGTATAGTGGAAGACGCTATACTTCTGGGAGCACCAGTGGAAGGCTCTGTGCGGGAGTGGAGCCGACTGACCAGAGTGGTGTCCGGCCGGATCATCAACGGCTACTGCAGGTCAGAGGGGGAGGGTACGGTGTTAATGTGCAGTATTTCTGCATGTCAGTGTGGTGACAGTGTTTCTGTGTGTCAATGTGGTGACAGTGTTCTGTGTATCAGGGGGGACTGGCTCCTGGGCTTTGTATACCGCAGTTCGTCAGCCAGACTGTCCGTCGCAGGGCTCCAGCCAATCAACTTAGATGACCGGCGCATGATTAATGTAGATTTGTCTTCTGTGGTGAGTAACACAAAAACAGTGTATAGCTGCAATGTTGTATACACACACTGTACTGTAATACACAATATAATGTACTACACACAATGTATTGTAAATATACTAAGTACATACTATACTGTAAAACACTGTACAGTAAATACACAATACTGTATTATAAATACACACACTGAACTATAAACAAACATTGTATTGTACTACACATGCTGGAGCATTAATGTGCATGTAGTACACATACACACAAAATGCTGACACTATTCAGTCAACCTGTGTATTACACACACACACACACACACCAGCGGTGTCTGTGACATCTGTCTGTGTGACCTTTAGGTCAAAGGTCACCTGGACTACATGCATCAGATGGACACGATCCTGGTGGCAGTGGGCGTGGCCACTCGTGTGGGGGCGTGGTCCAACAACAGCCAATCACCGCTGCAAGGACCTGTTGCAACGGAGTCAGGGGAGCACAAGCAGCATGAGCTGGGACTCTCAGCTGTGGGGGATCAAGAAGACGGGGTTACTGGAGGAGCAGCGGGGGCATCTGGAGTGGGCAGGGCATCTGAGGTGGAGGCAGGGTCTCACTGCGGATCAGGTAGAAGTGGTGTGACCGTCCAGAGACAGCTGTCCATCACAGAGACCGAGGGGGAGGCCCTGGAGTGCGGGGGGGGAGGCTGGGACATCCCTGACATTTCTGACCTGTTGGACTGCCTGGATGAGGAGGATTCCACTCTCCCTTTGCTATCGGGCAGCATTGTGGGCACACCTGAGCACACTAGCCCCCACCAGGACCTGTGTACCCACACCACACCACACACTCACCAGCAGGGAGTGCTGTCACCCGGCAGCACAGAGCCCATAGAGCCCACAGAGCCCACATCCCAAAGGGAGCTTACTTGCTGTAGTACCACTGACACACACCGGGGGGAGCTCACTGCCAGCACTACAGTACACACGCACCAGGAATGTTGTACCACACACAGACAGCAGGGGGCAGCACATGACTCCTGAGGAGCCCCAGGGGCAGAACCACAACACCCTGCTGTAGAGGTGGAGGGGAAGTATCTCTGACACATTCCAGATGGTTCAGAACTCAGGACCCCACTGAAGCACCATTGTCCAGGACGCCGGGTCGGGACAGAGACTGGACTTTCCTGTGCCAAGCAGCACAACACAGCAAGGGTCAGTGTGTGCAAACTGTGTGTCAGTCAGTCTACAGGCGCTGCACAGACACAAGCCCGGTGTTGCGTGTGTCGCATGTATGTGGACTGTGGTGTAGTATTGTGTGTATCAAAGACGAACAGCTGTGCCAGTATGCAGACAGCAACAGCACACACAGTACTCTCAGAACTGCTGTAATTCTGTCTTTATGAACTGAGAGAGAAAGAGGGGTGGGAGGTGTCCCATATTAACTCTAAGACTAAGACTAACTATTGAACTGTTTGTTACTGTAACAAATAAAATTTACATCTGTTAAAAAAACTAACATTTATATTGTATCAGAGCGGAGCATCAGCTAATAGACCTCAGTGTTTTGTAACATCTCAATGTTCTATAACTGGACTGGCTTTTTGAACAGGTTTATAGTCTGCTGTAAAATTATTTAACGTGTAACTGACTGGAGACTTTAATAAAGAAAGTTACATTTTTCTGTGATGGTTTATATTGGTCTATTCTTGCATCACTTCCTGTCTGTCTGCTATCTCCTCCTGTATGCACTCACACCACCTCAAGCTCAACCTGTCTAAATCTGATCTCTTCTTTCCCTCCTCACCTTCAGCTGATCTCTCCATTTCAATTCACTTGGAATCTACGACACTCTCCCCTCCACTTAGAATCTAGGAGTCACCCTTGATCTGCTCTGTCCTACTCTCAGCACATCTCCACGCTGACGCACACTTGCCGATTCTTCCTGAGGAACATATCTGCCCCTTCCTCACCGACTTCTCGACTCAGCTGCTCATGTAGTCCCTGGTTCTCTCCCACCTGGACTACTGCAACTCTCTCCTTGGCAACAACTACCCGACCTGCTCCAGCCTAGCCTATATATCTGGTGATTCACACACACTACTCCACTGCTCCGCTCCCTTCGCTGGCTCACAATCTTGACTCGCATCCAGTTCAATACTCTGACCCTCACCGACTGTTGTCTCGACCAGACTGCACTGAGCTACCTTCACACCCTCATCTCTCTGTACATCCCCTCCAGACCTCTGGTTTTCCTGCACCAGAAGATTAACCTTGCCTCCTCTCCACACCCCTTCCTCCAGAGCCGCTCTTTTTCATCCCTGGCCCCTAAGTGGTGGAACGACCTTCCCACTGAAATCAAGACAGCAGAGTCCCTGACCTCCTGGCGATTACTCAAGACACATCTATTCAGACTGCACCTGTAATATAGCAGATTATTCTCCTGAGCTGTTCAGCATCTTGTAATTTTGTTTAGTTTTGCATATAATTTTATATAACTGTTATTTTGCTACTTCTTACTTATAAATTGTTAGAACACCTGTTGTTTTACTGTGATTTCTCCTCTGCCCCCAGTGTTTTAGAATAAAATAAAAGATTTTGTAAAACAGATTACAGCAGGATTGACTAACAATCTTCACTGTATTATTTGTATATGCCACAGATGCCCCTGCTGGCCAGATAATGACATGGCACCATCCTATTTATTTTCCTGTTATTCACATGGCTGACGCAGCTCAGATCAGACCAGGAGCTGCACGACGGGAGGCGGTGAGCGGGTTCCTCCTGTAAAACACACCTAGCAACAAAATACACTACAATATAAATACACTCCCTCAGCATTCCATTTATAAGAAGAAGGAGATTTGTAATATTAATGAGTAATAAAAAAACGTAAAAAATGCAACTCAGAAACACAATCAGACTTGTGTGCTTCGGCACTGTGTTTGTGTCAGTGTGTGTGACAGTATCAGTGAATGTGAATCAGTCTGTGTGTCAGTGTGTCAGAGAGAATCAGACAGACGCTAGGTTCAGTTCAGTGTTGTGCTTCTCTTGCACTTTAATAAAACACAGACACAGCCCCACACCAGCAAGGCCTGGGGGGGCGGGGGGCAGGGTCCAGATCCTAGGGGGTGGGCCGGGGGGGTGGGGTTGGAGTCTCTGGGTCAATATCCCCCCCGGGTCACAGTACAGGTCCTGTTCCACACAAACTCTCACAGCTGTGCTGAGTGGACATTTCGGGACAGGCAAGTTTAGTGCCCACAGCATAGAGTCTTGGACTGAAACACACCCTGGACAGACGAACAAAGGGACAAGCGGACAGGGCTGGGAAGACAGCCAGAGTTTCCAGAAAGCTGTGATGTCGCCTGTCGTTCTCTTGTTGTCTCTCTGCGTCCCTCGGTGTCCCTGTGTGCGTCTCTCGCTCTCTCAGTCAGTGTGACCAGTGTGGGGGGGTCAGTCCCCAGTCAGCCCAGCCACCCAGCTTAGATCTAGTCCATACCACTCTAGTCCAGTCCAGTCCCAATACAATGATGTTGTGAGTGGTGATATACTCAGGCCAGCCCAGCCCAGCCCCTCTCTCACTCTCTCTCTCTCTCTCTCTCACCCCCCAGTCAGATTTGTGCAGGTGAGGAAGACAGGAGTTGCAGTGGGAGCAGGGGGTCTGGGTTAGGGGCTGCACTGGGGGGGTGACTGTGAGTGCAGTGTGGTGTGCACTGCCCCCACCTCTAGGAAGACTGCAGAGGAACTGCTGAAAACCACTGGGGCTGTGTGCTGTACTGGGGGGAGAGTGCAGAAAGTGTGCTGTGTTGTACAGGGAGTGAGCAGTACAGTATAGGGGGTGTGTTGTATGTTTTGAGTGTGCAGTGTTGCACAGGGGTGCTGTTTAGGGCTCTATAGGGAGTGAGTGAGTGTACAGATGTTTAGTGTGCGGTGCTGTTTAGGGGTCTATAGGGCGGGAATCCTTGCGATTGTGTAGGACAGCCCACCCCCCACCCCCCTTACAGAGAGGTCACAGGTCACAGAGAGGTCACACCCACTAGGGAAACAAACACACACGTACTCCACACACATTCACACAAAAACAAACTCACTCCACACACATACACACACACACATCTGGGAATGAATAAGTAAAGGACCGAATGAAGGGAATGAGTTCAGAGTCCTGCTGCCCCAGAGAGACCCCTGCAGCACCACCCCCAGTCTCCCCCCTCCATCTCAGTCTCTTTCTCTCTCTTCCCCCATCCCTCTCTCCCTCTCTCCCCCTATCGCTTTCCTCACTGTCACTCCCCTCTCCCAGTCTCCCTCTATACTGTCCATCCTCAGTCACAGCCCCCTCCTCATCCCCCACCCCATCTATCTGTCCTACAAAACTCTCATGCAGAGAGAGAGTCAGACTCTGACTGACAGAAACACTGCACCCACAAACTGCCCCTCCCAGCCCTGCCCCCCCCAACTCCAACCCACCCTCTTATCCCCCCCCCGGACTCCTCTTTGACCCATCCTTCCCTCTCCTGCTCTGTGTTCCAGTACAGAAAAATACCCCACACCCACCCCATGCCACGCCACGCCACAATTCCACACAGCTGTCTCGGCTGGCAGGCTGGCAGGAGGGGGCAGGGGGGTGTGTGTGAAGGAGTTGGGGAGTCTGGGTGGGTTGTCTTGTGGGGGGGGCTCAGAGGTGGCGGGGGCTGGGGTGGCCATTGTGGTACAGCTTCTGTTTGATGTGCACCATGTTCCCACTGGAGTCATCGTACTGGCGCACCGCCCCCCTGCCCCGCAGCTCGCGCCACCTGCAGAACCTGGGCAGCCATGACCAGGAGGTGGAGTCTGAGAGAGAGAGAGAGAGGAGAGACAGAGAGAGAAAGAGAGAGAGAGAGAAAGGGACAATTAATATCTATATACTGTCTATTTAAATAAGTCTGTCAGTATCTGTTAAAATCTTAAATGTATTTCTATCTACTGTATGTATTGTTCCCCATTGCCCTGTTCCTGAGCACTGGGCGTGTCTGTCAGTGCTTTGGCAACTCTGATGTCACTCAGTCACGCCAATAAAGCATCTGTTGAAGGTGGATTTGAGGGAGAGAGGGACAGAGATAGACAGAGAGGGAGAGTGATAGAGGGTGAAAGAGGATGAGAGAGACATTGGAGGAGAGAGAGAACACTTAATATGGAATTATTATGTAGGTGTCAGTACAGTGTGAGTATCATTGCAATGTTTGTGTGTGTGTCAGTGCAGTTTGTCCATTTAACTGTGTCAGTGCAGTTTGTCCATTTAACTGTGTCAGTGCAGTTTGTGTGTGTGTGTCTGTGTCAATACAGTTTGTGTGTATATGTAGGTGTGTCAGTGCAGTTTGTGTGTATATGTATGTGTGTCAATACAGTTTGTGTGTATGTATCTGTGTCAGTGCAGTTTGTGTGTGTGTGTCAGTGCAGTGTGTGTTAATACAGTCCACTTATCTGGAACAGATCCCTAGAGCTGAGCATAAGACAGGCCAATGTGCCCCCCCCCAGGCACCCCACCCTCACTGACTGCCCCCCCTGCACCACATCTCCAAGACACAACTTAATATACAGCCTGAGCCCAGCTGCAATCTGTGTCAGACTGGCCTAGATTCACCACCATCTCTCTCTCTATCCCTCTCTGTCCCTATCCCTCTCTATTCCTCTCTGGCTCTCTATCTCTCTCTCATTCCCCTTTCTCAGTGTACTAGTCACGTCACAGTAACAGTCCAACAACAATCTTCCTTAATTAACCCACTGCCCCCCCCACACACACTGTTGTCAGTCTCCATGCTGACCACCTGTGGAGAGAATGTAGAAGATTACCAAAAACACAGACCTGACCACAGTAACACTGACTGACTGACTGACACACGGAATGAGAAACAGAATATGTGCGAATATGTCTGTCCACATCCGCTAAATTCTTAAATAATATACACTCACCTAAAGGATTATTAGGAACACCATACTAATACTGTGTTTGACCCCCTTTCGCCTTCAGAACTGCCTTAATTCTACGTGGCATTGATTCAACAAGGTGCTGAAAGCATTCTTTAGAAATGTTGGCCCATATTGATAGGATAGCATCTTGCAGTTGATGGAGATTTGTGGGATGCACATCCAGGGCACGAAGCTCCCGTTCCACCACATCCCAAAGATGCTCTATTGGGTTGAGATCTGGTGACTGTGGGGGCCAGTTTAGTACAGTGAACTCATTGTCATGTTCAAGAAACCAATTTGAAATGATTCGACCTTTGTGACATGGTGCATTATCCTGCTGGAAGTAGCCATCAGAGGATGGGTACATGGTGGTCATAAAGGGATGGACATGGTCAGAAACAATGCTCAGGTAGGCCGTGGCATTTAAACGATGCCCAGTTGGCACTAAGGGGCCTAAAGTGTGCCAAGAAAACATCCCCCACACCATTACACCACCACCACCAGCCTGCACAGTGGTAACAAGGCATGATGGATCCATGTTCTCATTCTGTTTACGCCAAATTCTGACTCTACCATCTGAATGTCTCAACAGAAATCGAGACTCATCAGACCAGGCAACATTTTTCCAGTCTTCAACTGTCCAATTTTGGTGAGCTTGTGCAAATTGTAGCCTCTTTTTCCTATTTGTAGTGGAGATGAGTGGTACCCGGTGGGGTCTTCTGCTGTTGTAGCCCATCCGCCTCAAGGCTGTACGTGTTGTGGCTTCACAAATGCTTTGCTGCATACCTCGGTTGTAACGAGTGGTTATTTCAGTCAAAGTTGCTCTTCTATCAGCTTGAATCAGTCGGCCCATTCTCCTCTGACCTCTAGCATCAACAAGGCATTTTCGCCCACAGGACTGCCGCATACTGGATGTTTTTCCCTTTTCACACCATTCTTTGTAAACCCTAGAAATGGTTGTGCGTGAAAATCCCAGTAACTGAGCAGATTGTGAAATACTCAGACCGGCCCGTCTGGCACCAACAACCATGCCACGCTCAAAATTGCTTAAATCACCTTTCTTTCCCATTCAGACATTCAGTTTGGAGTTCAGGAGATTGTCTTGACCAGGACCACACCCCTAAATGCATTGAAGCAACTGCCATGTGATTGGTTGGTTAGATAATTGCATTAATGAGAAATTGAACAGGTGTTCCTAATAATCCTTTAGGTGAGTGTATATCTACTGTATGCACTGTTCCCCATTGCCCTGATCCTAAGCAACACTGATGTCACTCAGTCACGCCAATAAAGCATTCTTGAATTAAATTGTCAGTGTGTCAGTGAGTGAGTGTGTGTATGTGTGTCAGTGTGTGTGTATCTGTGTCAGTGACAGCTCTGGGCTGCAGTGAGTATGTGATGACAGGGGGAACAGCTGAGACACACATGTGCTGCAGGGGGTGGGAGTGGGGGGGGCAGGGAGGTGAAGGATGGAGAGCAGAGAGCAGTGTCTTGCAGCTTGAGCCTTGTAGGGGATTACAGGATTGACAGGGAGAAGGACAGAGAGATGGAGCTCCTGTGCCCTGTCCTGAAGCTGAGGAACAGGGTTGGGGACTCTCTCTCTCTCTCTCTCTCTCTATCATCTCTCTTGCTTTGCTCCTTTTCAATTATGTATTGCCTGAAAGAACTCTAGTGGCCCCAGTGCAGTGTTATTCCCCAGTGCAGTGTGCTTTTTTGCCCCAGTGCACTGAGCTGTTTTGCCAGTGCAGTGTGTTATTTTCCCAGTGCCGTGTGTTTTGCCACTACTCACCATAGCGGCGGCTGGCCCTCCAGGCCCTCACAGCGCAGTGCAGCGCCCCGTCCAGCCACACCAGCAGCCAGCTGAAGCAGAAGCCAAGCAGCAGCCCCAGCATCAGGTCCAACTCCTGCTTCGTCACACTGTCGCTCACAAAGTAGTTCTCAGAGGAGTCGACCAGAGACTGATCTCCGTCATAGGGGATCACATAGTGGACATGGTGCCTGCAGGGGGGACAGGGTCAGTGCAGGATTCACAGTGTCAGTGCAGTGAGGACAGTGTACAGTGTGAGTACTGTGTGTGTACAGTGTGTGTACTGTGTAACTGAACTGTATATAATAATAATAATAATAATAATAATAATAATAATAATAATAATAATAATAATAATAATAATAATAAAAACAATAAACCAGTACAGTATACCAGTACATCCATGCATTCTCAGTGTGCAGGTATGTGGTTCATGGACAGCTGTGAGAGACAGTGAGGGAGAGTGTGCATGCTTTTGCCAACAGTACAGCGGGGTATGTGAGGAATTCACATGCATGGATGTGTGTGTGTATTGTGTGTGTGTAGCCACAGGTGCTGCACACAGCCCAACACACCATTCACACACATGTGTCTCCCTGGTGTCCAGCCCTCAGCTCATCCCCTGTATACAATGTACAGAACATACATGTGCATATAATTGAACTAAATCTACACACAATGACATACACACACACGGTCACAGCTACACAAATATACACACACTCACTCAGACACATATACACACATGCACACCCTCATATACACATATATACTCACACACATATACACACTCTCACAGAGACACACACACACACACACACACACAGAAACACCATACACTGACACACACAGATGAGGAAAGATGGTGGGGAAAAGGAGAGATGGAAAGAGAACAGCAGTGTGTGTCAGCCCTGGAGCGCCCTGAACTTAACACCAGCTGGAGCACTCCTCTCTCTCTCTCTCTCTCTCTCTCTCTCTCTCTCTCTCTCTTTCTATCCTTCACATCTCCCACATTTCCACTCTCTATCACACTGACAGACAGTGTCAGAGTGACAGTCCTATTTGAAGCACTGAAGCAGAGACTGAGACGCTGTGACACTAGAACTAATTTCTGTGACAGAAGGAGAGAGAGAGAGAGAGAGAGAGAGAGAGAGAGAGAGAGAGAGAGAGATTCTACAGCCAGGGAAAGTAGAGTCTACACTGGCAGATATGTCAGGTATTTCACTCTCACACACACACTCATACTTTCACACACATAAGCACATACATAACCTAACAGCCACATACATTAATACTTTGACACACACACACACTAACGTACTAACAGACGAGAAAAAGGACATTGACACACACACACTGACACACTCACACATTCTGACGCATAGATACACACTGATCTGCACTAAAAATACACAAACACACACGCACTGATATACACATACTGATACACACACAGAGACACATTCTGACACACCGTCACATTGATTAACACACACATTCCGACACACTCAAACGCTAATACACACACGCTGACACACATTGCTATACACACGCATAGTGACTGACCTACACTCGTACACCAACACACTGACGTACACACATACTGAGACACAAACACGATGATGTACACACAAACTGACACACACACGCATACGACCGCGACCTAAGGGCACAATAGGATAGACAGTCTCAGGGGCTCCGGAATGCAGGTTATTCTGTGATAGACCCCCCCCTCCACACACACACACCACACACACACCAATAATACACGATGCAGGCTTGAATATAAATAATACATGTTTTCCACAATGAGAGGGAGACCGGGAGAGAAGGAGAATAAGAGAGAGTGAAGGGGAGGGGGTGGGGGGGGGGAGAGAAACGAAGATGGAGAGGGAGAGGGGGGGTGGAGATGGAGGGAGAGAGCGCCGGGTGCTATCGGGTTTATGTGCATCTCTGCTTGTGTGCTTGTGTCTTCCCGGCGGTCGCTTTACCTTCCACAGTTGCAGTGACAGACGCGATCCTCCCCTCGCAGATGCGGTAAGATGTAATTGTGAAAGCGGTCCAGTAGCGCATTCATGTCCAGTAAGCACGCTATCGCCTGCAAGAGCCCACAGCGAGGGTACCGGGTCAGCACTGGATCGCACAACCGACTGCCAACAATGGCTACACAACCGGGGAGTCCGTTGCAACAGTAATATCAGCAGTAACGACAGTCAAAGCGCATCTCTCGCTGTCTCATTCAAAGCGCTTGGGTCCTCGAGGGTCTTATTCTGGAATCTTGAAACAGTTGCCTCGTGCTGCGGTTGTTCTCAACCCCCCCACACACACACCCCCAATCACCCCCCCTCCGCCCCCGTCGCCCCCACCCGCCTGGACACCACAACAAGTATAAACAATACAATTAGGCTAGAGAATCAATTAGAAATGCTATACAATGCAATAATAAATACAATGCAATACAGACGCGGTGCCCTCATTGCAGGCACACCATGCACACAGACGAGCCGGTGCATCGCAATGCTCTTACCATAACAATGGAAGCCCCGAGGACCATAAAGATCATGGTGTTGCAGCCCATAGGCATCAATCCGTCCCAGCCGCCTGTCCCTCTCTCCCGCTGCCCCGCTGCTGCCCCTCGGGTCCGCTGACGGTGGCACAGTGTGGTCCCTTCCAGCCGGGGGAGACGGGCATGGAGACTTCGCTCCCTTACACGGTGAACCTCCCAGACGCACCGGGCTGGCAGGCGCGGGATGCCGTGCCAGGCGACATTCAGGGCCGGCTCTCCGGTTCCCCTCGCTCGCTCTCCCGCCGCCTCTGTCACGGGCTCCGCTCTCCCCGGTTCGGGCGCTGCAGTGGTTCGGCTCCGGCTGGTTCCGGACAGAACCAGCACAGGAAGGCGGAGAAGAAGGGCGACACGGCGAAAAGCGCTCCACAGTATCCGGGCTCTGTGTTACTACTAATGCAACTATTATTATTATTATTATTAATATTATTAATAATAATATGATTAACTATTCTATTGCATTCCGACAACATTCAGAAAACCAGCACACATAGCAAGAGCCCAGTTCCCGCCCCCCTGCTGCCTCCCTCCCCCGGCTGGGCTGGGGGATCTCTCCGGGTCTAATGTCTGTTTTCACGGCGCAGGGATGACACAGAGCGGCGCCACGGTGTCCCCGGTGCTCGGTGGCAGAGACGGCATGGGTACCGAGCAGGGAGACCGGTGGAGAAACCCGTTCTTCCTCAGCCCCGGTTCTCTCTCTCTCTCTCTCTCTCTCTCTCTCTCTCTCTCTCTCTCTCTCTCTCTCTGTCTTTCTGCCTCCTCTCCCTCTCTCTCTCCCTCTCTCTCTCTCTCTCTCTCTCTCTCTCTCTCTCTCCCTCTCTCTCTCTCTTTCTTAAATCGCAGCGGCGGTACAGACACAGGCACAGTCCTGCAGTCCCATCTCTCCGCGCATCTCCATCCGAGGGAAGACAGTCGCTCCGGGTAGCCGTGCGTGTCCGGGCGTCTGTCAGTGCGTCTGTGTGTGTCCGGGCGTCTGTCTCTTTCTGTGTGTGTTTGTGCTAGTAAAAGTCACGTAGTGTTATTGTATTTTTTCTATTCATTTCATAATCTTCGACTAAGAAGCACACACGTCTACATACCACATATAGAAACAACCCCCCACCGCCACCCCCGTAATAAACGTGCCCCAGTGTCCCAGGCGCTGTCCCCTCTCTGCCGCTCTCCCCGTGTGACATTGCAGTTCAGATGGGTCTGCTCTGCAGCACTGGGCTGGGCTGGAGGTGCGAGCGACGGGGTGGGAGAGAGAGACACAGAGAGCCGGACACCGACGGTGGGGAGTGGGGGGTAAATGGCATTGGAGGTGGGAGAGGTCAGAGGGTTCTGTGCGGAGTGGACCTACACTGGGGATGGAGGGGTCCAGTGTAACCGATCCGGTTACCCCCACCCAACACACATCTCGGTCAGGGTCTCGGCTGCTCTGCAACTGCGCTGTGTGTATACGTGTGTGTGTGTGAGAGAGAGAGAGAGAGAGAGAGAGAGAGAGAGAGAGAGAGAGAGAGAGGTGTGTGTGTGTGGGGGGGGGTTGCTCGCATCGTACACCGAGCTGACGTCACAGATTACGTACTTTAGAAAATAAGAAACGAATCCTCCCCTCCCCTCCCCTCCCCTCTCCTCTCCTCTCCTCTGACCCCCTCCCAGCCCGCTCTCACTCTCATCCGCATCACCCTCAAGCCCCCTGTCAGAGACGGACCAGAGGAGAGAGGACAGTCGGTGAGAGTCAGTACACCAACACTGAAACCGCCCACAACGTGTCATTCATTATCATAATATTAATGTAATTATGTAATTAAGTATCAGAATGATATCAAATTCGATTAGGTAGGATAGGTTAAAGGTAAGTAGGTTCGTAGGTGTAGTATAATAGGTATGTTCATTTTCATGAGTATAAATATAATATGTATTAGTAGTACACTGTAAAACCTAATAAGTTGACTTTACTCAAAAAAAGTGAGGAAACCGATTGCCTTGGAAAAAACGGAGTAAAGGAACTTAGTTGTGTGAGTTATGCTTACTTATAAGAGGACGTTTATATAACTTGTTCAGTCATGTGTTACTTATTTGTGTTAAGCTGGGGATACTAGAAAAAAGTTATTGTAACTCAGAATTGTGAGTTGAGGAGACAATGAAAATGATTTGTGTGCACTCTCTCTACTTTTGCTCAATGTAAAATAAATACCTCATTTAAATTACTTATTTTAAGTTCTTCCTACTAAATCAAGTCTACTTAATTAAATGGATGAAATGCACACACTAATTACAACTGATCTATACTCATACCTTTCCTGAGACACACTACTTTTAACATAGATAGTAAAGTTTTAAAAGAAACGCAATTCCCAAATAACTAAACATTAACCTTAAACATTATGATTCACAAAATGTATCCAAATTAACATTTCCCAAAATGTTTATTTAAAAAAAATGTATTTATTTGCATATTCAGTACATCAAAAGCAGCCGTTTCAAATTCACAAGTTTAAAACCTGAATTTCAAGTGGGAACATATTTTTGAATTTCCCCATTCTGTCCATCAAATATTCAGCTTCAGAATGTAAGGTTTTGACTGGTTTAAAATAACAGGTTAGATACATTTATTTGGTTGAACTTATATGAAAAAAAACTGTTACAAATGTTAGCAATAATAATAGGAGATTTCCCTGTAAAAACAAAACTTGCCAAGCTGAACATGTTCTAGTGTGAAGAACAGAATGGGGGAAATGTCCACACATGTTCAAGTTTGTATGTCAGACAAAATATTGTATGTTTCTGTAAGAAAAAGGGCAACATACATTCAGAATGACAAATATTTCCCAAATACAATTTTCAGTATAAGGAACAAACAAATACATTCTAATGTGTACAGCAAACATTTTTTCCTTTAGATGCAATTATAATGCCTAAATGAACACTGACGGCTGAAAGAGTAAGTTTAAATGAAAACATTCTTGCAAGTGGACCATGTTTCAGCTTGGCAAATCTATTTTTATGATAAACATAAAATGACAAATTACAAACATAAAATAAAGAGCTTCCATTCTGTTCTAGCACACATGCTGCTTAACACTGGCCAACCACTCTAACAACTAATAACAGGCCCTATGTACTGATATACAAGAAGAGTTACAAAATAAATGCTTTAAGTGTGACCAGCTGGCATTGGGAATCATCGAGATCAGCGGTCTCCAACCTTTTTTTAACTTTGATAGCTCTGAGATGTTCCGCGGGCTTTGGGTGGGTAGGTGGGGGTGGCGGTTGCTGACGCTATTTTCTCTGCTATGACCCTGGGGGTGGGGGGGCGGGTTTTGCGTTTATTTCCAAGGTCATCCATCACAATGCTCCCCTCAAGTACGATGGCAGTTGATGATGGTGAATTTAAATGTTGCCTGGCATCCTTGGGCTCAGCAATGAGGTTTCCAGTTGGGATGTGACTGAAGGCATCATTAACATCACACTCCTACAAACAAAAAGTATCCCAAATCAGCATAACTGGGCATTGTCAAGACATTACTATACACTGATTCCCTGCAGTACAACAATACTAAATAATATATAGGTTACAAGAATGGGATATTATATGAAATTGACGTTGGAAATGTGTCGGAGAATTGTGACAACCAGAAAGAAAAGAGTACTGTCCATTCTATATGGATCATGTCACAAGACAAGGACAAATACAATAAGACAAAACATAAAAAGAGATCACCCTATCCTACATACATCAAGGTAGTCACTCTGTGAGTATTTCATTTCACTCATATCTTGGTCTGGTATTTCTGCCATAGAAAACCATTGGTCCTTCAGTCATTCATGGGGAGTGAAACATTGGACATTTCCTTATGCTAGTCATTGTAGAACTAAACCTGCCCAGGTAATGACTTAAAGGAAGATGACTGGCCCAGTAATAATCAGACTGGTGAAATCATAAGTTAATTGGTCGTTACTGCACTAAGATACGGAGTGAAAATACATACTTGCAAAATACTATACTTAGGAAAAGGTCATCATAAAACCGATGAAGGAAAAAAACAAAATACATTGCTTCCATTCAAAATAACTAACTTACAAAGCATGTTCTGAATAAATTAGGGACATCGTGGTCACTCCCCTGAGCTCGCTTCGGGAATTGAAGAGGCAGTTGTGGGATCTGATTTTAGCATACAATCACTTGCGTTTTGATAAATTTGGAATTGTTTGTGAAAAGTATACTCACTCAATCAGATCTGTGCATACAATCGTTTTATAAATGAGGAACATTGAGCATCGTGAGTGCATAATGAAAACATTCACACATTACTGACCTCTGCTATAAGAAATCAGCCAAGATCTGTCCAGCATGACCTTTCCTGGATTTAAAAAGGTCAGTGAACCGAGCAGTGTGTAGATCGAGGCTTTCACAAAAGTCATGATGAACTCTGTGAAAAACAAGCATTAAGAAATACAAACACTGACATGGTTTCTTCAAGGTCACAATAAAACAGCCAATACATTACTTAAAAATGCAGGTGGTTTGGAAAAAAACAACAATTTGAATCATGGATTTACATAGCTTTAATACTCAGACACATTGCCTGCAGTAAGATGAACAACTCACTGAAACCCATATGAATTTCTGTGAAGAAAGCTGGCCAGAGTTCAATAACACAACTATGTAAAGGAAAAACAAAAAAACAAGGGTAAATAAATATAATAACGTAAAAACCAAATCAACATTCATTTATTTTTTTGTATTAAGTACGACAGGATTCTATGGTAATTTGGAGAAAAAATAGCATACTGGCTAATGTGTAATAAACTATTCTGTCATTGTATGAATTTGAATAAAATTAGAATGAGCTGCCAGAAAAGGGTTAACCTGCAATTTAATTACTAATGCAACCTCTTGAGGGCTGAATTATTAATTTTACCTGCAGATAAAAAGCGCCTCTCGCCAGAGCCAGGTCTATTTCTCTTAACCTTTGTTGCATGCATCTTCTATAGACATAATTCAGACAAAAGTTTGCACTAGATTGGTAGCTAGATACACACTAATGTGCACAGCGGCAGTCCTGTGAAAATGAATTTACTTGCAAAGTCTTTCAAAATACACTTGTTAGCTTGTGAGCAAACATCACAATCATCCACATTACACAGAGTTAAATGGGCGATTGATAGAAATGTATTTTGAATTATTATTATGCAGATGAATAGAGATATGTTACACAATAACGAGCCGATGTTAAGTTTGTTGAACACATACCTGTAAATGTAGGTCACAAGCGACCAGACGAGCTGGAATATTCTCATTCTTCCCGGCGGCATCGGTGATGAGCCTTCTGCGCATGTCTGAATATCAGTAATGAGACGCTCTTCACAGCACTTATTTTAATTAATTCAACTCGAACACATTGAGTAAGCAAACCTTTTCAGCCACAGAGTAAAAAGAGCTAAATGTAATTAATACCAACAGTTTGCTCAACTCACAAATAAGTTTATTATTTGTTTAAGTTAGGACATTTATGACTGCTATAGTATATTGAATATATCATATTTTAAGGCATGATCATTAGTTTTGTATTTTTGCAATTTAATGTCAATACAGACTCAATAGGATTAATAAGACGTAGTTAACATAATATAGATGTATTCTTGCGGTGCACAGCTACAGTTTCGTAATCCCATATTATAACACCTTTTGGTCTCTAGGACACTTTTCCTTTTCCTTATTGGGTTCGTATTTTAAAGTGGTTACGATATAAGAACAATTGAATTACATGTAGGGGCTATTTCCACCGTAGGATCAGTATTAATAATCATACTTCCTTACAGGGCAGCAGTGTGGATTAGTGGTTATGGCTCTGGAGTCCTAAGCATAAGGTTGCGAATTTAATTTAACCTTACTGATACATACTGAATATTATGGAAGCTTATTAGCGCCACTGAGAAAAATAATTACTGTGTTAACACGATATAATATTGCATTATTTCGGAATAATTGAGTTAATACGATATAATATTGGGTTATTGTTCAATGATTATTGTATTAATACGAGATAATGCGTTATTTAACTTTTTTGTTGGAAGTATACTAGGCATACAGTACTGTGCAAACGTTTTAGGCAGGTGTGAAAAAACGCTGTAAAGTAAGAATGCTTTCAAAATTGACATGTTAATAGATTTTATTTATCAATTAACTAAATGCAAAGTGAGTGAACAGAAGAAAAATCTACATCAAATCCATATTTGGTGTGACCACCCTTTGCCTTGAAAACAGCATCAATTCTTCTAGGTTCACTTGCACAAAGTCTGGGATTTTGTAGGCATATAGTCAGGTGTCTGATTAAACAATTATACCAAACAGGTGCTAATGATCATCAATTCAATATGTAGGTTGAAACACAATCATGAACTGAAACAGAAACAGCTGTGTAGGAGGAATAAAACTGGCTGAGGAACAGCCAAACTCAGCTAACAAGGTGAGGCTGCTGAAGACAGTTTACTGTCAAAAGTCATACACCATGGCAAGACTGAGCACAGCAACAAGACACAAGGTAGTTATACTGCATCAGCAAGGTCTCTCCCAGGCAGACATTTCAAGGCAGACAGGGGTTTCCAGATGTGCTGTCCAAGCTCTTTTGAAGAAGCACTAAGAAACGGGCAACGTTGAGGACCGTAGACGTAGTGGTCGGCCAAGGAAACTTACTGCAACAGATGAAAGACCCATCATGCTTACTTCCCTTCACAATCGGAAGATGTCCAGCAGTGCCATCAGCTCAGAATTGGCAGAAAACAGTGGGACCCTGGTACACCCATCTACTGCCCGGAGAAGTCTGGTCAGAAGTGGCCTTCATGGAAGACTTGTGGCTAAAAAGTCATACCTCCGACGTGGAAACCAGGTAAACCAACTCAACTATGCACGAAAACACAGGAACTGGGGTGCAGAAAAATGGCAGCAGGTGCTGTGGACTGATGAGTCTAAATTTGAAATATTTGGCTGTAGCAGCAGGCAGTTTGATCTCAACATCATCGAGTCTGTCTGGGATTACATGGAGAGAGAAGGAACCGAGGCTGCCTAAATCCACAGAAGAACTGTAGTTAGTTCTCCAAGATGTTTGGGCCAACCTACCTGTCGAGTTCCTTCAGAAACTGTGCAAATGTACCTAGAAGAATTGATGCTGTTTTGAAGGCAAAGGGTGGTCACACCAAATATGGATTTGATGTAGATTTTTCTTCTGTTCACTCGCATTTAGTTAATTGCTTGACATTTATAGACTTTAAATCAATCTTACTTTACAGCATGCTTTCACACCTGCCTAAAACATTTGCACAGTACTGTATGTATAGTGAGGATTATAAATACAATTATACAAATTGTTTGAAGCATATTAATCTTAACTTTTAATACAACTTCTAATTTCCCCCCCAATAAGTTGATGTCCAAGTCGATATCGTTATAGACTACTGCACCATGTATAACTCCCTGCCAATTAAAAATAATATATGTAATGTATTCTTGGTCTGCCTATAATGCTCTAAATCTCAAAGCAAAGTTACTTAATATTAACGGAATAATTATTGAGAAATAATGCAGTGATAATTGTTTTCACTGTGGTGCTAATAAGCTTAGTATAACATAATGAAGCTCTGTATCGGTAGCGCGAGAGCTGTGTGAGGAGTTAGTGATTGTCCAAACGGAAGACCTTTTAAGACTACATGTTCTCACAAGCAGATGAAGTGCGACGCAAAACAGCGCTCAGTGCATAAATGGTGGTGTGTTGTTTGGGTTTGAATGCAGATTTGTGTTTTCTGTTCTTGAGCACCGCCGCGCTGCTCATTACAGTGTGAGATGTGTCTTGACAACACTTAGCACTTAACTGCAGACATTACACAATAATTATATTGATAAAACATAATTAAAGGAATACTCTGAGGATATCGATGACAATAATATTGTAGCCAATTGCACTGTATTTGTGTTCTGATCTAAGCTGACTTGCAGTAGGACGTGTACCGTGTGCCTGACTTCACTGTACTCATTGTGACCTGTCGTGTGTGAAAAACTTTTGCTTGTGAAGCCGCCTGTAGATTTAGCACCTGCTGAGAAATAACTGTGGGTTTATGTAGCAGTACATGCGTGTGTGGTGCTATACAGCTCTAACAGTAACAGGGTCTCTACAGTTGTATAATAAAAAGCTGTATAAAGGACTAGATTGTTATTTCACAGTCTATTGTGATGTCATACATTTTACATTAAGAGACCATTACAATTGTAGGGTATTTATCGTTTACAAAATGTTCTCTCCTAAATACAAAGCTTAAAGGACTCACCCTGCTGTGTGTCTGTGGTACTGCATGGAATAAGAACCCCCTGGCTATTAATGCATTAAAGTAAAAGGTACAATGGGCTTTCTATGCCATAAACCATAAAGACTCGATTTGGCAAAACTAAATTACCAATAGAAATTTGCCTCCACATCTTTAATTCAATAATTCAACCAGTCCTGCTGTATGGCAGTGCTGCTTCCAAGTCCAGAGAGGAAGCATGGCAAAAAATCACTTAATTTTAAATGTATATTGTTTTATTACACAAGATATGTATTTACCCCAATATAATAATTTCACACACATCCAATTTAAATCAGCATGCTTGTAGTAATGGAATATAACATGGACTGCATCAGAATCGTTGTCATATTTTTCTATTGTGCTTTTTAAAATATATAATACTTTAGTATTATGTTGTACTAATTATTCTGTCCGATATAAATGTTTTCTTCACATTTTTAGCCAAATTAACAGGACATTCTATCATATTGACCTATGAGCTAAACACTATAAGATCACTTAATAAAATAAATATTTAAGCAATGATTTCTGACAAATAAGATTATTTCCTACACCTGATCTGTGACACAATAGACTAAATATTCTTGAGTCGTGCACAGAGCCTGGGCACTTGGGTTCAATATTTGAAATGAGGCAGGTGGATTCACAGATCATATGATCATATAACTGAGGTCAAGTCATGGATACAGTAGTACAGTGTACAGTAGTATCCAAAATCTGAAACTCTACTGTCTAGCACAGGCATTGCATAATTGATGTTAACATCGTCATTAACGTCATAAGCACCTGTACATTAATGCTGTGAAATTATTTCCTGTTCACAAAATCTGCCTCATTTGGTCATGAGGTGCCTTGATGGGGATCAGAGTGTACAGCGCAATGACTTTGTGGATCTCTGCATAATAATGTAGTCTGTAATACAATAACTATAGGATTACCTATTTGTTAAATTGCATATAACCTCATAGCAGCAGATTTGCCAATATTTTGATCCGAGTATAGAAATACGCCACTAGCAAAAAAGCACAGCCCTGTGCATATAGTCTGCATTACGGTCAAAGCATGGCTTCCCCAGGTGATTTGGTAATGTACGGCTCGAGTACATCCATTAGGTAAATTATACCTTACCGACTGAATCTGTAGCGCTCAAATAGGAAAACCTATGAATGATAAAAATTATATTTGTGATCTCTCAGGTATTGTTCTATCTGAAAAGCTTATCTAAATACAATTGTTCCTTGAAGTAAGGGTGTTGCCATTTCAGAGGGGTGTGTCAAGCACTTTCATTGGGTAGAAACACAAGCTTTTCCTCACAGATCCGAGTTAGCCTGCGCTGGAGCAGGTTTGAGGTTAAGGATGTGTTCATATAGTAACTTACTCAGCAGGACTTTTAAGCTTGCTTCGAGGAATGGAAAAAGCCTGACTTCTGTCAAGTTATCCTCAAAGTTATCTGACTAACTCGGTTAGCCAGCTAAAAGGAACAGGGCCCTGGTTCCATCTAAACCAGGCCAACCTTGATTCCTATAAATACAGGGCACTACTGAGCAACCAGCCCTCCCCAGACAAGGACCCAACTGGCTCTTAGGCTCACAGAACCAAGCCTAACTTAACCCAATGAGCTTCAGATCCAAGCCACTAACAAAACATTAGAAAAACAACAATACAAAAAATGAATTTAATCTAGAAAACAACTACACAGAAATGTGGACAAACAAAATAAAATTACTGAATAAATGTCATTGCTATCAGGCCCTAAACAAAAACATAAAAGTAACAGAATACCTAAAAAAAAGAATATATATATATATATATATTTAACAAAATACAGACAAAGGGCTGACATACAAAATCCAAAATCCAATTTCAAGAATGGAAACTCCCCCTAGACCACACTAAATTATCCATCATACTGGGAGAGGAAGAGCAGACGGTACCTCTGCCACAACCTGAGAGAGTGTGTAGGAACTGAGAAAGCAGTCGATGTCTTGTTTAATTCCATGTTTGTATTTTCACATCCCTGTTTTGTGTTACTCTGTGCTGTATTTTCAATGTAATGTAACACTTCTTTTGGTTTTGTTTAAAACTTTGGCAACACCAGAGCACGCAGGTCATGCCAATAAATCTAATCTAATAAATCTAAACTGAGCTCCCTCTGGTGTGTCTAAGGTATTGCAGGCATTGAACTCCCCCTGGTGGTTCAAGATTGCAGGAGCTCCTGTGCAGACTGATTGCTCCAGCGCACAAGTCCTGCACCGCTCTGTGACAATTCCTGGATGCTGTACTGAATAAAGGTCGGTTTATTGACAGATTAATTGATTGAAATAAACCAAAGACACACCTGGGAGAATAAATTAAGTAAATTATAGGAAACGCACCAACCACAGACCACCCTACTGCTTCTTAAACCACCCAGCCAGACAACCCTTACCCCAAACCCCCCACAAAGACAGCAGGCCGCAGCTCCTCTGGATATTTATTCCTATATTTATATATTTACAGACACACATACAGGCGCTCCTGACTCAGACACCGTTTCAAACTGCAAATTCTCAACTTTCTTTCTGCATTTTTTCTCCATTTTTAAATTACCAAATGGGGAAGGGAAAAAAAACAAAACTAAAAAAAAGAATCCAGGCATTAAGGACTCAGGAGTCGCAATTCATCATCATCATCATCATCATCATAAAAATTCAAATTAAAAAAAAAAAAAGATAAATAATTGTAAAGCAGAACTATTGAGTTCTGCTTTCTTGTAACTATGAGGTGCATCAAGATCGCAATCATTACTGTTCTGAACCGCAGCGCCACCCCTCCTCGGGTTAGTACAGTGCTGGTGGGGCTGCTGAGGAGGAGGGGGGGGGTACAGTTTGGGGTCAGGACTAACCGCAGGCCCCCTGCTGAGAGCCACCTGACACACTGAGCTCCTGTGAACAATGGACTGTGTGTGAGGGTGAGTGTGTGTGTGTTGCGCTTATGAGAGATAGTATGTGCTAGTTTGAGTGTGTTGTGTACAAGTAGAAACAGACTGTGTCGCCCTGTGTGTATGTGTGTGTTGCGTGTGAGTAGAAGCAGACAGTGAGTTTTGTGCGCGCTGTAGGTCAGTAGAAGAAGACTGTTGCATTGTGTATGTGTCTCACTGGTAGCAGACTGTGGGTTGTGTTGTATGTGCATGTCAGTGGAAGCAGACCGTGGGTTGAATTGTGTGTGAGTAGAAGCAGACTGCTGCGTGTGTGTGTGTGTGTGTGTGTGTGTGTGTGTGTGTGTGTGTGTGTGTTGTGTCGTGTCAATAGAAGCAGACTGTGTGCAGGAAGGGCCGGCTGCTCTTCTCTTCAAACTCCTGCAGCAGCTCGTCCATCTCATTCTCCATGTCATCAGTGTGCTGTATCTGAGAGAAAGTCACAACAGGATTTAATTGGACACACACAGAGGGGGGTCGCAAGGGGGTATGCATCTCAACGGCGAAAACTCCATCCGCACCCCCTAACCCCCCCGCCCCACAGGAGAAAACTCCATCCGCCCTCCCCCCCCAGGTTTTCCCCGGAGAAAACACCGTCAGGAATTATTTGGCCTAGGGCCCCCACACACTCTAGAATCGCCACTGGACACACACACCAGCACTAGGGCCCCAACACTCCCACGCCGGCCCCGACACTCACACACTGGCACAGCTCGCAGATGAGAAAGGCTCCCAGCGTTGCCTCCTCGTGGTTGTCCTGGATGTCGACATTTATGACGTGAACCGGCTGGAACGTCTCCTGCTCCCGGGAGTTCAGGTCTGCCAGAGTACAGGGTGCAGAGAACAGGGGACAGACATAGGAAAGGAGGGACAGAGAGAGGGAGAGGGAAAGAGGAAGACAGACAGTAAGCATATTGTCTTCATTTACACAAATTTGCAACCCCCCATTTAACTTATGACAGCAGAGCATTTAAACATGAACTCCTCCCGCTCTCACCTTCCAGCACCTGGTCGTACACTCTCTCCTCACAGGTGATCACCAGGTCAAACTGATCCTTGCAGTTTTGGAACCTCTCTGGCCGAGCCTTAATGCGCTTGTTGCGATCCAGCATGTGCAGGATGCCGTTCTGGGTGTATCTGGGTTGGGCCAAGTCAAGGAACACAGTTGCAAACACACACACACACATTATATATATATATATATACACACATATATATGAGGGAGAGAGGTAGAAGGAAGGCACAGAAAAACAGATAAAGAAAGCACAAGAGAGGGGAACAGAGAAAGAGGAGGAAGAAGAAAAAAGCAGAGAGACAAGAAATTGAATCCAAAAGAGGGGGAAAGTATCATCCTGGGAGAAGTAAAATATGTAGTGGCCTATCACAGCCTGAGGGCCTCAAGTGCTCGGACCCACTGTTACTGTTGTTTGTTATTGCTGCTGTCCTTTCTATTCCTGTTATTCTGATAAAATCAGTATTTATTTCTTCATGATCTATATTAGTATGTAGTATTAGTATTTTTGTTGCTCATTCCAAATAGGCAATTTTTTGGAAAAGTGGAATGTGTGTGTAAGACTGAGCTGTTGCTGGAGTAGTGTTGGGATACAGCTCCTTGTCCTTGCGGACCAGGTCATTGTACATCTGCTCATAGGTGGTCTTGAAGTCATACACGTTGGGCTTGTCTGGAGCCGGCCCGGGCAGCTTCACATGGGTGCCCGTCCCAAAGGAGGACACGTCAAAACCACGCTTACTGAGAGAGGGGCAGAGGGGAGAGAGACATACATAGATCATTCATTGGTTCAATTCCTTCCATAATGAACAATTCAGTCTGCAGAAAAAATGCTTGCTATTTACAGCGTCGTGCTATCGAGTGTGGTGGTCTGCTTTGACAACACTGCTAACGACAAAGCCCGTCTCAATTGAAGCGAAACTACCAAGAAATTGAACACTACAGCGCAGGCGCAACACACTAGGGCTTCTGCAGACACGTGAAGAGCCGGCAACCCGGAAGCACCCGACACTTCACTCTGAGATCCTCCATCTAAACGAAATGTCTAAGCCCGGCAATAATCAACAGAAATTCACAGCAAGGAACACTAAATATTAAACAAGAACACACATATATACACTTAAAATAGACAGATAACCCAATACCAATTGCCTATACATGACACCTGCAATTGCAACTACTACGCTCATAAGCTAGGCAATGCCCGCACTGTTTACATCCAGTCCGGCCAAAACACGACTCACCACACCTGCCGTTTAATCTGGCCGGCACAACTGCTCAATACGCATAAATCACAGTACACACACACACAGACCACGTAGGGTCAGAGCAGGCTCCCGAGCCACAGCGCTGCCCAGCTCCGCCGTCGTCCGGGTGTCCGAGCGCTGCTGCCGGGGCCAGGCCGTTACGGGGGCTCGGTCCTTTCCGCAGACCTCCGTGCGGCACCGGGGCTTGTGCGACTGCGCTGTACGTCACACTTGTGGGGCCACGCTGCATATCAGGGTATTGCTTTTTCTCTTCCTCCTCTTCTGGTCTTCGCCATTGTTGTGCCTCAGTGATATCGATAGTGGTGGTGTGTGTGTTATGATCGTATGTAGTGGGTATGAAGACTTGCACTGTCTGCATACGAGACATCCACTCCAGATTGTTGAGTCTTAGTGCATTACAGTGCGTTTGTGCAGTGAGGACAGGCAATGGCAGTGCTTTACAGCAGATTGGTGCGTGTGGCTGTAGTGCATCAGTATTAAACCGTGCTCTCCCTCAGTGTTGCATTGCCATAGAGTACAATACTGTGTGTGTTACAGAACCAGTGTTAAGTGTGCATTACTATAGCACTTCACCCTAGAGTACTGAAACAATGGTGTGTGTATACATGACATTTCCTGAGAATATATAGTGTATTTTACTGCGTGCACCAGTGTGCATGCTACTGTAGTGACTGTACAAGTGTGTTGACCCTAGTGCACAGCGACTGTGTATATGAGAAAGGCAGTCCACGGTGCTGTGCTGGCGTGGGCTGCTGTGTGTGAGGGTGTCAGAGTGAGTGTGTTATCCCAGTGTTTTACCTCAGGATGTTGTGCGCCTCCATGCTGCGGTTCTGGTTGCTCGAGCACACCACCGCCACACGCAGCGGGTGACTCGGCATCTCGGGGCCGTGGGGCGACTTCTGGGCGACTCGGCGAAACCCGACACACCGGAGGGAGAGAGAGAGAACCTGTTTGTGAGGTGAGAGGAGAGGTAGAGCCGGGACCAGGAGACGAGAGGACGATCTTGCTCTGCTCCTGTGCAACAAGCCGAACGACTGTTTAAAACGCAGGTTCTCCCGAATGTAAACTAAAGACCGACCAACTCTCCATCCGCACAACTGACTGGTTTCTAAAATGGCGGCCGGTGGGGCGGGGTCTATGACAGATCTGACCAATCCGAAGCCGAGGAAGGTTTTTCCTGCTCCACCTGATTCGGGTATGACGTACGAAGCTGTAAACTCCCCCACAATACTGTGTATACACCACAGATCTGGTGTCCGATAGGGGGAGACATTTAGTTTGATTTTATTCTTTCTGGGTCTGTAAACGCTGTGAAAACTCATGCCAATAAAAATAGTTTTTGAGAATTTGAGACAGTGCCTGTAATGCCAGTGCTGTATCTCTCTAGTTCGTCCTTAGTATGATACATCAGTTCTGTGTAAAATCAGGAACGTGACAAGAGAATGAATCCATGTGTTTTTGCACATATGTCACAGTGCATGTTCAGCTCACACACTAAGAAAATGCAGTGACTGTGTGTATATTATGCCCTTTTCTCACACACCCTCGGTCGCAGCGCTGGGCTGGGGTGCCAACAGTGAGGGTCAGTACAGAAGAGACAGGAGCCCCTCCAGCAGCAATGTCCTTTATTTACTGTGAAGGCTGTGTGGTCAGGTACAGAAATAGGGAGTCGGCTCCACATGTACAATATACAATATACAGTAAACAATATATACCTCTATCTCTATATCTACATCAATATCTATAGCTATATACACATCAGGGTATGATGGGGGAGGATTGTCACGAGTTCAGTCTGCCTGTTGAGCTGTATGGGGACAGGTCACAGGGCAGGGCTCACAGTGCGCTGGACACTCACACTGACACACTGACATGGGGCAGGGCTCACAGTGTACTTGGATTTCCACTGACACACTCTGACACTCTGAAACAGGCACATGGATACACTGACACACTCAGACTAATCCAATCACACTGACACAAACTGATTTACACACTGACACACAGGAACACACAGTCTGAAAGTGGCACAGTGAGCCACAGCATCAGCACCTCTCGGCTGCACACACTGGAGACCCTGCACACACTGGTCTGTGAGGATCCACACAGGGTCCCAGCACAGCCCAGGCTGCTGTCTGTCTGTCCTTTTACAAACCAGAACCCAATCACAATGAACTTGGACTGTAGATCGACACTGTTATCTATATATCAATCAATTTCTATACTCATCTCTCTAGCTGTATATATACTTATCTATCTACTGTGTTCTAATGTATATAGACACTATATACTCTTATTTCCTTATATATTTACTTAACTAATTATGAATCTACTTATCTATTCTCTAATTACCTACACTTATCAGTTACATATCTATCTGTCTATAGCACAGTGTTAGACTACCCTGTGTGAAGCTAGATACAACACATGAACTGTGTACTATCAGTATATAGCTGACTCTGGTCCTGCTCTATACTATTGTCTATGGACAAGACCAACCTACCACACTGACACACACTGATGCACTGACATATACACTGAGCCACAGTGAGACACAGTGAGGCATCACACATTGCAATATTGAGAAAATGACAAAATGGAAGATATACTGAACACACTTTCCAAAGGCCAGGCTGTGAGACGCCCCTGTATGTGAGGTGTACTCAGACACTCCACCTACATCAACACAACACAGCGTGTGTTTTAGATATATTTCAAAAATGTATTTAAAGTGTTCGTTTTATTGCAATGTATCTAAATTATATTTTGAGGAGGCCAATCATTGCTGCAGTTTTGTGCAGTATTGTGCAGTATTTTGCAGTATTCCCCTCTACTCGAGTCCAGGCCTGAGACCTCACTTCCTGCAGTCTCTCTGGTTCTCACACACTGTACGTCAGTGTGTCAGTGTGTTAGCACTAGTGTCAGTGTGGGCGAGTTTGCCTGCAGCATCACTGTGTCAGTGAGTCAGTGTGTCATCATGTGCGTGTGCGTGTGTGTGTGCAGGATGACTATGCGAACAGTGCGTGTGTGGCGTGTGCGTATGTGTGTGTGGTGTGTGTGTGTGTGTGTTATTGGGGTTCATGAGATTCTCAGTGATGTAGGCAACCAGCAAGCAGATGACCACCAGCATCACACAGATGGCCCCGCCCACCGCCGTCATGGCCACTACCAGCTCCTGCACAGCAGGGGGGCGCAGAGAGAACTCCAGGCAGTCTGTGCTGCTGGGGCTGTTGCCGGAGGCGGGGCGCAGGCACACGCGGTATGGCACACTGTCCTGCAGCTCGGTCAGCAGAAAGTCACGGCAGCCGGCGCCCAGTGCTACACCATCACACTGCAGCTCCGAGTATGAACCATTCCACGAGCAGCTGAGCCAGAACCCCCCCGCCCGCCACAAAGTCCCCCTGCGCCCGACCTGTGCACCCTCTACTTTCCGCTGCCCCTCACTGCTCTGCTGGGCCAGCCCCCCGGCCCTTCCCTCTCCACCATTCCTCCCTCCATCCTTCCCCTGTGCCTCCACCAGTCCCCCTCCCTCCTGCTCCTGCTGATTTGAACTCACCTCCCTCCCATGCCCCCCAAGTCCCACCTGCTGCCCCTGCCCTTGCTGTACCTGCCCCCAAGCTCTCTGCCCCTGGCTGGGCTCCATTGGAACTTCCCCCTGTCCCGCGCCCCCCCACTGCAGCAGCACGCTACCGTTGTTCAGCAGGTTGGCGACCAGCCCCCCTGGCCTCGAGGACCGCACCACCTGGCACTCCCCCTGCCGGCACTCAAACCCGTGCTGCTGCTCCCTATAACACAGCCTTCCACCCCCAACCCCACCCACCGCCCTGCCCCTGCTCACACGGTACACACACACCATCCCCACCGCCATGCCCTCACTGCTGCCCCGCCTTCTCACCCTGCTGGAGCTGCTATACTCAGAATGGCTTAGCTCTGCAGCCGTGGAGCCTGGGGCCATTATTCGATCACCATCATCGTCATTGCTGCTGTGCTGGTCCTCGCCCCAGTGGCTGGTGTGGGTCAGTGCTGCTTCTCCCTCTCCCCGCTCCAGTGCTGGCGTGCTGGTGGCTGATGATTCTGATGGTAACAGCAATGAATCTTCATCTCTCTTCCGCTTGCTGTGCACCCCACCCAGCTCCCACAGGCCAGCTCCCTGCAAGCCTGCACTCCAGGGCGCCTGTGGCACCGAATCCCTGCCGGCTGGCCCTGCCCCTCCACAAGCCCGGAAAGCGCCGAGCAGCACGGCACATGCGAGGAGCAGGGCTCGCAGCCAGCCCGGCATGGCGCCGCCTAGCAGCCGTACGCCCGCATAGAGCGCCGCCACTCGCCGCAGAAAGCCGCCAGAGTGGCCGGGGAGCGGAGAGGACACACACCCGCCGCTGCGGATCCGCCTGCGCTGCGCACACCGCCGCTGCCCGGTCCTGGAGACTGTGCTAGGCTACTGCGACAAAGCAGGAGACGCTGAGGAGACAGCGTTTAACCGTCATTATACGCATAAACAACAGGAGAGGAGAATGTTATTATCATTATAATTGTTCTTATTTTATAATGCTAAAAGAACAGAACGATGTTTTATTAATGAGCCAATGCAGCGACTGTCTCCGCGATTTTACACTGGTCAATAATAAGTCAGTGATGCGCTGCATGGATTCATAATAATTACAGAAGAATGTAAATAACAACATTAACAATCACCATCGTCAGCATTAAAAATATTGATATTAATGTTTAATGACTCACGTCTGGCGTCTCAACAGAGAAAGCAATGGAAGGCGCTGTGTTATTTTTGGACTCTTTCTCTCTCTCTCGCTGACGGCGCTGCCTGCCCATTTCCGATGGGAGAGAGTGTGTGTGTGTGTGTGTGTGAGTGACAGTTCATAAAAACACACCTCATTACTATACATGCTGACATACAGCACTGCCTCACACACACACACTCACTCACACAGCCAGGCTGACAGGAAGGCACGACAGAGAGCAGCTCAGTGTAAAATTATATCAAAGCTTTATTGAGTAAAGTACAAAAGCTATGGTCCAATCAAAGACACCCAGGGCAACAGAGGTCCTGTGTGCATTGACCACCTCCCCCCCACCCCCTCAAACTCACACACACACTCGCTCATGTACACACACTCACGCACACATACACACAGCCATGTACACGCATGCACATAGTAAGTTGACTGTACAGTACTATACTGCTGCAGAGTCAGTTACATTCATGCAAATGCACATTCAAATGATAAGACAGGGAATAACAATAGTCACAGGAATATAAAAGTATACAAGAGTAATGGCAGCCATAATTGACATGTAAAATAACTGTCGTAAATAAAGTATTATAACGTCACATTACAGTGACCACAGCAGGAATGAGGCTGTTCCTGCAGTGTAGGGCCTGGGGGCAGACCTGGGGATCAGGGGTCAGTGCATCACGCCAGCAGCCCCCCCATCCTGCTTCACTCCGGCTGCAGTGGGAACTCAGTCTGGGTCCCATATCCAGAGTCACTATGTGAGCATTCAAACCAGAGCAGCACTGAGCACACTGCCCTCAGGACAGCACCACAGACCAACAGCACAAGCAATAATAAAATTAACAACAACAGTAATAATAATAATAATAATAATAATAATAATAATAATAATAATACAAGTTTATTGAACACTTGTAGTCCTTTTGTTATTGGCTGTGCGAGCAGTTGTAATGTATTGCTGATTGGTTGTTGTCACTGGCTGTAGTTGATGTTCTTACTGGCTGTCTGGGAACTTCGTAATGACTACTGATTGGTTCCTTAGCCTGGTGCTGTACAGCACAGCCTCAGTTCAGCTGTGCCAGTGAATAGATTACTCAGCTCAAAAACTGCATGTGCCCCAGGAAGCCAGCAGGATACAGAGTCAGAAGGATAGAGGGATAGGAAGAGAGGCAGAGTGGGAGAGTGGTATGATCAGGAAGCATGGAGGAAGCCGATGTGTTGACAGTGAAGAGTTGCAGGGCTCAGTACTCTTCCTCGTTCCCCTCCTCCTCATCATCTTCCTCTTCCTCCTCTGGTAGCGTCTCTTGATCCTCTGCGTTTCCCAGCTGTGGCCCCTCCTCCTGCACACACACACACACACACAAAAACATGAAGATCCTTAGTGGTTTTCAGTAACTGGTTAATTCTGTACAACAAAAAGTGACTGTGATTGACAGATGAGAGACAGTCAAATTAGGATTTGACAGATGCATACGTTATCAGTGTCCAGATCCTCCTGGTAGTCTTCTGGGGTCTCCTGATGGTTGTCAATAGCAACAGCCACTTGAGGGGGGCCCCTGGGGAGCAGACCCTGGGAACAGAGAGAGAGAGAGAGAGAGAGAGAAAAAGAGAGAGAGGGAGACTGTGGCAGAGCGAGGTGTAAACCTGTAAAGTTATTTAACTTTTTTTACTCTTTAATTGTATTTACTGTATCTGTAAATGCTTTGGCAACACTTGTGTAAACATGTCATTCCAATAAAGCTGGTTTTGAATTTAAATTTGAATTTGAGTGACATCTTACTGGGCCAGTGACACACAGCCGTTCTAGCTGCGTAGTATATAGCCGCCTACCACAGACTAAGGGGGGCGCTGGTGAGCTCCATCCATGGGGGCACAGCTTATGAGAGAATATATCCACCAGTATAATTGTAAAAAAACATTTAGTTTTTCTGCTGTGATGTTTATGATTGTTACTGTTGAAGAACCTATAATTATTATTAGAAATACTATTTAGACGTGAAGGTTTTCTCTGTGTATTGTCTCTGGACTGTTCCATGCTGCTAATACTAAGGAGTTCAGTTTAATATTAGTGGCCTTTCCTCTGTATCTTTCCTTCTCCATCTCTCTCTCCATGTTGTGATTGTTCACAGGGTTCTAGCTCACACTCTGTTGCTTAAGGTTTTGCTGATATGACATGTCATGTCTTCTTTTTTCCCCATACATTGTTATGTATATCTCTTTTTGTAATGCTTTGGCAATGTGTTATATATGGCATGTCAATTATGCACCTTGAATTGACATGAACTGAATTGAATGAGAGTGACAGAGACAGAGTGAGAGCTCCTGCAGTACCTGTCTGATTGACAGTTCTGATTCCATGTTGGGGGGGTGGCCTGTGGGGACCTGCTCCTCACCCTCTGGGTGAGGGTGTTCTAGCCCCGCCTCCTCCAGCTCGTCCTCTCCGAGGTTGTTGGGGTCCTCGGCATCAGGCATCTGCCAGGACAGCCCACAACATCAGGGCCACTCACAGTCTCCCACTTCCTCATCCCTCAGTACTGATACCCTCAGCCCCCACCCCAGGATCCCTAATGGCTTATGTCACACACAGACCCTCACCCAAATATGGCTATTAGTTAATAAAAAGAAGAGTCCCTCTTTTCCTTCTCACCATTGGCTCCTGAGCAATGATACCCTGTCCCTGTTGAAGCTCCTCCTCCTTCTCCTCCCCCAGTGCACCATCTGCAGAGACAGAGAACCAGCAGAGAATGGCCATGACTACACTGACCTTACTGGGCTGGTCTGCAGGGGACTGTAGGCTGGACTGTGCTATACAGAGATGGACCTGTCCACTGAGTTATACTGAAGCAAGTCTCACCAATCTCCAGCTCTCCCTCATCATGCCCTTCTCCACCAGGCCTGTTCTCATTGGTAATTACAGGCCCCGCCCCTTTTAGATCATTGACTGCATCCTTCTGCAGATGATCGGGCGCTGGCTCCTGACTGGCACCCTGGGAGTCCTGGTCCTGCCTCTGATAGGAATTAGCTTTCCTGGTGATGCTGTTCCTGCTGCAGCCAATGGACACACACAAAACATCAGATTACTGACCAACAGGAATGCACAACACTGATTTCGGAACGACAGAAAAACAGACAGCACTGACCAATCGACTTCAAAACTTAAAAGCTATCGAACAACCAGTTGCCTCAGTCACACTGCAAAGCTTACAGACACACAAACTCCCACTGTACCTGTCCACATGCCACCCATGTGCCAATCGCTCACTCCCTGCCTGCTTTGCCATGGAATCAACCAGTTGATCCTTCTGATTGGATGACTGCTCGACTACCAGCCTATCGGGTGGAACCTGAACCTGTAGTAGCTTCGTCTCTGATTGATGTGTAACCTGAATGGAAAGCCAATCAGTTCAGTTTAATTCAGAGACGCGGCAGTATAGTCCATTCCAGTCAGTGACTGCAGCACTACAGTTCAGTACAGTCAGTGACTCTGCAGCAGTACAGTACTGTACAATGAGAGAGAGAAATAGAAGGATATTGACAGAGGCTTAAAGAGGGAGGGTGAAAGAGAGCACACAGTTCGGGTTCAGTACCGTATTCACAGTCCGAGTCAACCTGACTGCGCCTCTCTGCACCACAGAATTCTGATTCTGCCCCGGCCCTGCCCACAGGGGATTCGGGTGTCCAATCACAGCATTGCCTGGGGAGTAAGGGGGCGTGGCGCTGACCTTGGCCTGTGCTATGGCAGGGGTGAGGCTTGGCAGGGACAGCTCTATGGATACCTGAGAAGACAGAGAGAGGGGAAAGGGGTGATGAGGGAGAGGTGAGGAACTACGTTGGTTACACTCAGAGGTCCAGTGTTCCCATGTCAGTGAGTCAGTCAGTCAGTGTATCATACCTTTTGATTGACAGCCTGCACTTGCCCCAGCTGAGGACCCAGGGGCTCCCCTCCATGTGCCTGTGGGAGGTTCCCACCAGGGAGCTTCAGCCCAGGCACCTTCTGCAGTGCCTGTCTGAGCTGCTTGAATTCTGTTAGCTGGGCCTGAGGGAGAGAGGCAGGCATGTCACTGGCAGCTCACAGACAGGACCCCACACCAGTAGCATTACACACACAAATGCATTTAGACACAATCACATAATGAAACACACAAAGGTAGTCATATAGAAACACTCCCACAGACACAATGACACACTAATTCACACTAAATCTGTCACTAATTCCTGGAGACTTCAGTACAATCCTGGATGGTTGGCAGCCCCACTCACAGTGTGTGTGAGCAGAGTCCCCAGACTGGGACTAAAGCCAGGGACTCGACTGGATCTGCTCCCTACCTGGGCGCTCAGTAGCTGGGTATGAACATCCTGATGAGCCTTCCTCAACAGCTTACTCTCCTCCCTCAGCTTCACTACTGTGTCTGTGGGGTGAGAGAAAGAGGGTTAGTGTGTCTGTGGGGAGAGATGGCGGGGGGGGGGGTTGTGTGTCTGTGGGGGGAGAGAGAGGGTGTGTCAGTGCTATGTCAGTGCTGACCCTGCAGAGTGCTGATGTGGTCCTGGCTCTCTGTGCGCAGCAGTGCCTCCCGCTGGCGACATTCCTCCAGAGCGCGGCGCTGTGCCAACCGCTGCTCCCCTTGCTCCGCCTGCTCCGCCTGTAGCTGAGAGCGCACCTCGGACAGCTGGGTCTGCCACACACACATACACACACACACCACACGGACACATTGAGAGACAAAAATATAATGGTCTGTACTGTTTACATACACACAGATTGTATACACACAACATATACCCACTGCAACACACACACACACACTAGGAATGGCTCAGCGAAGCACAGTACCTTGACAATGGTGTGCTGGGAGCTCAGGGCACTGTATCTGTTCATAGCGTCCTGCTGCTCTCGGAGAAAGAGGGAGGGAGAGAGATATGAAAGGGATGAAGAGAGAAAGGGAAAGAAAAGCACCACATGAGGTTTTGTACAGACAGTGTGCCTACAATAGAGTGTGTGTATACAGTTCATTTTGCTACAGCACAGTGTCTATTACCTTCTCCTTGTTTAGGGTCTCCTGGGCTTCCAGCTTGTACACCAGGAAATCTGCAGACAAACAGACAGTTAGTGTGGGAGGGCCAGACAGATAACTAGAGAGATGAAGGGACAGTCAAGAGACATCAACACAGACAGACAGACAGACAGAAAAACAGACAGTGAGAGAAACAAATGGACAATCCAGAGACAGGGAGAATGTGGACAGACAGTAAAGGGATCAGACAGTCAGAAAGCCCTGACCTTCCTTGGTCTTTTTGTGCTCTGCTCTCTCCTTCTGCAGTGACCTCTCCAGCCTGGAGCGATGTTCATACACCACTGAGGGGGAGACGGAGGGAGCGAGAGAGAGATAATTGCATTTTTATTACATTATATTCTATATACTGTAATATGAACCATAATAACTAGTGTCAACCTTTCTCCAAAGTCAATTGTCAGTGTCCCTTGGTTTTGTGGTTTATTTGATCACTTATTTTTAGTTTAGATGGTGTATATGATAAATGCTGTATACATTAATGGTATATATAGTATATGGTGTACCAGGTGTATATACAAAATGATGTAAAAGGTAATGATATATATAGTGTATTAGTTAATGTTGTGTATAGTATATGGTAATAAGAGTACAGTTTATCGGGTTCATGGTAGCGGTGTCTCTACAGCCTCACCCTGCAGCTGTGCGGACAGCGCCTCCTGCTGCAGCCGGTGCTGTGTGGCCTGAGTGTCCAGCGAGTGTGCCGTATCCTGGAGCCGCCTGAGCAACAGCAGCACCCCACAGGCCGTGCCCAGCACCAGCACGCACAGCGCCCACTGCAGCGCCCCCTTCTGTCGCCGCCAGCACAGCGCCCCCCCCATGGCGCAGGGTTGGAGACTCTGAGCGCGGGCGAGGGGCTATCGGGACATGGGCTAGCCGGGGCTCCTGCACTGCGGCCCGGCTCTTACACCCCCCCACCCATCACCCTGGGGAGAGAGGGGACACACGGTCGGTGTCGTCATCACCATCATCATCATAGTAGTACAGTAGTAGTAACAGCAGATACAGCTCTTTTAGCACTATTAGTAAAACCATGTAGTAACAAGGAATATGTAGCAACAGCAGAAGTAACAGTAATGGTAACAGTAGCAGTATTAGCAGCAGTAGCAGTAGTTGCACTAGTCTCAGCAGTAGCAGGATCAGCACCAGTAGCAGTAGCAGTAGCAGTAACAGCACTAGTCTCAGCAATAGCAGGATCAGCACCAGTAGCAGTAGCAGTAGTTGCACTAGTCTCAGCAGTAGCAGGATCAGCACCAGTAGCAGTAGCAGTAACAGCACTAGTCTCAGCAATAGCAGGATCAGCACCAGTAGCAGTAGCAGTAGTTGCACTAGTCTCAGCAGTAGCAGGATCAGCACCAGTAGCAGTAGCAGTAGTTGCACTAGTCTCAGCAGTAGCCGGATCAGCACCAGTAGCAGTAGCAGTAGCAGTAGTTGCACTAGTCTCAGCAGTAACAGGATCAGCACCAGCAGCAGTAGCAGTATTAGCAGTAATACTGGCAGCAGTACCAGTTGTGCAGTCCTCGACTGGCAGGCAGCTCCGTCTCCTTCTTCCCCTACTTCTCTTGCTGTCCCGTCCCTCCCCAGCTATAAGCGACGGTGCCCTGCCTAACGCCCTCTCTCTCCCGTTTACGGTCTCTTCCACAGTAAAGTCATGCAAACGGGTTTCGCGGAGCCCGGGACAGCGGGACAGCGGGACAGCGCCGGACAGTGAGCGCAGCGGTTTGCCTGCGGAGAGGCACGCCTGGGGGCTGGAGCGGAGCCTCGGTCCCGGACAGGAAGCTGCAGCGGCGCAGACGGACCGAGGCAGGAAACGGGCTGGGAAAGCAGAGCCTCTGCACCCGCGACCACACTCTCATCTGACTGCACGGCGGGACAGCACAGTTTCTCCCGGGAGAGCAGGAGGAGCAGAGAGACAAGGGGCGGGCGCTGTGATAATGATCTGTTGGTTTGCATACTCTCTAAGGCCGTGCACGACACTGTGCATCTGTGGCTGTTTCTGATTAGCGAGCCGCCCCGCTGTCTCCGTGTGTTTGGCTGTTTTGCGGGCTGGTTTTGTTTTGCAGGCGTCTGGCCCTTTAAGAGAAACCCGACCCGCCTCTGACAGCACCGTTTTGGAATCTTAATCCGCCCAACCCCCGCCTCCGCCCTGCTTATTGGGCCGCCTGCCTGTCGCTTTAAATGATTGACAGCCTACGAGTTCCTGTAAAAAATGACGCTCTGGTCGTTTTCCTCCCTAGCCCCACCCACCGAGCGCGGCTGGGCCAATGGGAAGCCGTCGCCGAGAAGTCTAAACAAACAATGGGTTGATAGAAGCGAGTAAACAATGCGCAGCGCGAACACGAGGTTAGGGAAGCATGAACACACTTTATTGGCATGACGAGCATTTGTAGTATTGCCAAAGCAATAAACATATATACACATATCAGCAGTAACAGTAAGTCTGTACACACGGCGGCCATTCCTTAACTCGGAAGGCAGGGACAATAAGTGTGCGTTCTTACACAAATACACACAGCCGCTCTGGAGAGATCCACAGGGCCAGTCCGTTCTGTACACAAAGAATGGTGGAAACTTATTTTATAATTATGACAAGCATTAAGTAAACAAACAAATACGGGTAATACAGAACATGATTTACACTCGCTTATCTTTAATGGCACCCGGATGCTTTGGCCTGCAGATGGCGTCCTCGCTGCTGTGTTCGCAGGCAGGTGTAATTCTTCAAATACCCACCAGAGTGCGCCATCGTCAGGCGTCACTGCACTACAGTACAGTACATTACACTGCATTATACACTCACCTAAAGGATTATTAGGAACACCATACTAATACTGTGTTTGACCCCCTTTCGCCTTCAGAACTGCCTTAATTCTACGTGGCACTGATTCAACAAGGTGCTGAAAGCATTCTTTAGAAATGTTGGCCCATATTGATAGGATAGCATCTTGCAGTTGATGGAGATTTGTGGGATGCACATCCAGGGCACGAAGCTCCCGTTCCACCACATCCCAAAGATGCTCTATTGGGTTGAGATCTGGTGACTGTGGGGGCCAGTTTAGTACAGTGAACTCATTGTCATGTTCAAGAAACCAATTTGAAATGATTCGACCTTTGTGACATGGTGCATTATCCTGCTGGAAGTAGCCATCAGAGGATGGGTACATGGTGGTCATAAAGGGATGGACATGGTCAGAAACAATGCTCAGGTAGGCCGTGGCATTTAAACGATGCCCAGTTGGCACTAAGGGGCCTAAAGTGTGCCAAGAAAACATCCCCCACACCATTACACCACCACCAGCAGCCTGCACAGTGGTAACAAGGCATGATGGATCCATGTTCTCATTCTCATTCTGACTCTACCATCTGAATGTCTCAACAGAAATCGAGACTCATCAGACCAGGCAACATTTTTCCAGTCTTCAACTGTCCAATTTTGGTGAGCTTGTGCAAATTGTAGCCTCTTTTTCCTATTTGTAGTGGAGAGGAGTGGTACCCGGTGGGGTCTTCTGCTGTCGTAGCCCATCCGCCTCAAGGTTGTACGTGTTGTGGCTTCACAAATGCTTTGCTGCATACCTCGGTTGTAACGAGTGGTTATTTCAGTCAAAGTTGCTCTTCTATCAGCTTGAATCAGTCGGCCCATTCTCCTCTGACCTCTAGCATCAACAAGGCATTTTCGCCCACAGGACTGCCGCATACTGGATGTTTTTCCCTTTTCACACCATTCTTTGTAAACCCTAGAAATGGTTGTGCGTGAAAATCCCAGTAACTGAGCAGATGTGAAATACTCAGACCGGCCCGTCTGGCACCAACAACCATGCCACGCTCAAAATTGCTTAAATCACCTTTCTTTCCCATTCAGACATTCAGTTTGGAGTTCAGGAGATTGTCTTGACCAGGACCACACCCCTAAATGCATTGAAGCAACTGCCATGTGATTGGTTGGTTAGATAATTGCATTAATGAGAAATTGAACAGGTGTTCCTAATAATCCTTTAGGTGAGTGTATAACACTACACTCAGTATATTAAGCTACTTTATAAAGAATCATTAATCTGTATACAGACACTGTATTAGATCGTTATATATCGCTATATTTTAAAATATAGGTATTTGTGATTGCAAGTTTGTTTTTGTTGAAGCATAATGTCAGTAGAAATGGTGCTGGTTATGCATAGAAAAGTGGGACATGACCAGAGTTGCCATCATAGTTCCTGTAAGTAGTCAGACTGAGCCAAGTTCTAACCCAGTGCAAAAATATACAGAGTAACACATACCAGGTTCTTTTAGTTTTGGATGAGCCAAGTGATTAGATTAATAATAATAAAGATCCTGCCAAGAGTATAAGACTCTGCAAGTTTTCACATGCAGATTAATCGTAAAACTGGTTCTCACTCTGGAAGAAATGAGTTGGTCGAGTCGCTCGGTTGAGTTTCAGCTGTTTGGTTTTATTTCGTGTCGGAGGCTCGTTACAGGACATCGATATCTCAGAGTTAGAAGCTTTACAAAAAAAACAGTCAGAAGAAGCTTCAGCAACGAAAGAGAGTGAAAGAGAAACCTTTACCCGACAGAGAGAGAAAGAGAGAGTGAGAGAGATGGAGGGAGAGACAAAGATATTGAGCAGATGTGCATCTGTGGCACTTGTTCTTGTCCAGTGAGATAGAGATCCACCCCCCCGTGAGAGAATGTGTGTGTGTGTTTGGTGTAAGAATGTGCATTTATGTGTGTAGCGATTACAGACGGGCAGACACCCTGACTGACAGTGTGTTACTGTGGAGTGGGTGGGTGGGTGGGTAGGTGGAGTGACGAGACAGACTTTGACTAACGGTCAGAGAGAGAAAGACAGAGAGAGAGAGAGAGAGACAGAAAAAGAGATAACTATCTGTGTTTACAGTACTATCTGTTGCCAAATTTTATTTCAATTTTTAATTATTATTTTTGTACAAAATTGCGATTCTCCAGCCTGGCTGCAGACAGACCTTTACATTTTATACATATTGGGGGGAGGGGGGTGCAGAATAAACAGGAGGGGAAAAAACATCTACAGCCAATTATTACATTACTGCCACCGTCTACAGCAGATAGGGCAGTAATGATAATAATGATGATGATGATAATCATAATAATAATAATAATAATAATATAATGATTATAATGGCAATAGTAATAACACCACTGACTATTAATACAGGAGAGGGAAGCGCTTAAGAGAGATGAGATGCTCCATAAACAAAAAAGAAAAAAAAAAAAACTATTAAAAAAAGCCTTTTCTCCTGATTAGCAGAGAGCACAGTGCTGGGGAGGGAAGGGTGGCGGGAGGGAGGAGTAGATTGAGGGAGGAGGGGGTGTCAGGCTCTAACTCTGCTGCTTGCGTTTCAGCGCCTCCATCAGGTCATTCTTCAGAGCCTCCTGCTTAGACTTATCAGCCAGAGTCTGGACACTCCTGAGAGAGAGAGAAGGAGAGGGAAAAGGGTAGAAACAGGCAGAGAGTGAGAGGCGAAGTGAAGTTGTCATCTCCCAACTGCCTGGGTGTTAATCTCACCCCTCACTCAAACCCTTTGTAACATGCTGTAACCCCTCATACTGCTTCGCAGGGAAGGAGCAACAGCCCAGTGTCCCACCCCCATGCTTGGCCCAGACATCACTATTGACCTAGGTCACCAGGCAGGAACACGGGCAGGGTTAGTACTGCTGTACTTAGACACGCAGACTGCACGGTAGTGTTGTCACAATACCAAACTTTTAGTTTCGGTACCAAGTCATGAATTTCGATACTGTGATACTTTTACAAAAAAAAAAAAAAACTTTGACGACAAAGTAACGCCATATTTCACTTCGGGCCCCCTCTTTGCCAATAAGTTTCGGTGGTGCTGCTGCCATCTCAAAAGAACAAAACGAGAATCTGTGTCTCCACTTCACTCTTGCTGCGCGGCTCATATTACACTCATTCTGCACTGTTTACACGCCAATAGCCCTACGTCACCGCTGTCAGCATCCTTCTTAAAGAGACAGATAGCCAGATCAAATCCTCACTTGTATAATAAAGTTTTGTTTTTTTCCCTTCAAAATGCTGGTATAGTCCCATTTTCTGTAGTACCGTGGTATACTGTGTAACACTAATGCATAGTGAGACACACATACACACACACGCTGCAGTGTGAGAGAGACATGTAGGGACAGTGTGTGGACAATGTGGACAGTGGGTGGACAGCCAGCAACTGCAGGGCCCACTGCTACAGGGAGGGGGGGCAGCCACACAGCCTGTAGTCTGATATAGGATCAGCAGATCAGAGGGGGGCAGTGTTAGAGCTGCTTTCTAAGGTGGGGGACTTTACTGGGAATGAAGAACATTTATCGATGTCTAGTTTTTTTTTTCATAAATATTATTACGATTATTTACTATGATACATTACTTCTATGTATTGAAATGTACCTAATCATACTAATTTCAATGATTATCTTTATTAATTTAATTATGTTAAAGTTTAATTGATGTATACTTTTGTTAAATAGTTTTTTGTTTTACTTTATTTTCTATAAATCTATATTTTCCTGTTTATATGCATCAATTATATCACATGCTTTGGCAATACTTGTATACAAATGTCATGCCAATAAAGCTTACGTTGAATTGAATTGAACACAGTGCAGCGAGAGAGAGAGAGACATGCTGCAGTGTGAGAGAGAGACACACACACGCTGCAGTGAGAGAGAGAGACACACGCGCACACACTGTATGGTGAGAGAGAGAAATGCATGCGCACGCACACACACACACACACACACACACAGTGAGACACACGGTAACAGTCGGCTACATTGTAGTGTAGTAGCACAATAGTGCAGTTAGTAAAACAGTCAGTAACACGGTGGTGCAGTCAGTAGCACAGTCAGTAACACTGACAATGGGAGCCCCACACAGCCGGCTCCACTCAGGCAGGCAGCTGTACCTGCAGTCTAGTTCTCGGGCTGGATGAGAATCTGGCGCTGGGTCAGTACCTGGGACAGCTCTCTCTGGAGCTGCCTGTACTTTTGATTATCAGGCAGAGAGTCAATAGATCTGGGGGATAGAGAGGAGAGATGGAGCGAGAAAAAGTATAAAGAGAGAGGGGGGTGGAGGTAGAAATAGAGGAGAGAAGGGAGGAGAAAAATGAAAAGAGCAGGAAAAAAAAGGCAGAATGAGGAGGGAGAGGATAGTATAAGAAAAGAGAGAGAGACACTCCCAACACAGCCCAGTTCTGTCTGTCTGCTGGAACATAGTCCCAGTGTAAGTCCAGTCCAGTCCATGCCTTACCTCAGGCCATTGACAATGTCCTTCGTCTTTCCAAAGTAGATCTCATTGAGAGTGGAGCGGATCTTATTCTCCATGTCCTGAGAGAAAGAGAGAGGGATGAGGAGAAATATGAGGAGATTCCTCATTGACCATGCCAGGATGTGGGGGTGTCAGTATCAGCTGCAACTTCCACTCACCTCCACCAGACGGCCAATGTTGGCGATGTGTGGAGACGACTCTCCCACCGTCTCGTCTTTCTCCATCTGAGAGAGAGGGAGGGAGGGAAAGGGAGAGAGAAGGAGGGACAGAGAAAGGGAATGAGAAAAAGATGGAGGGAGACTCCTTTAAATGTAATCCAGTAGTGAGTGCAAATATTTCCCCAGTGTGGAGTCTATCAGTGTCACATTTCAGGGTACAAAAAGTCTACCAGTGTACAGGCGTGTCAGTGTCCCTTGTCTACCAGTGTACAGGCGTGTCAGTGTCCCTTGTCTACCAGTGTACAGGCATGCTGGCCAGTGTGTTACCTGTCGGGTCAGGCTGCCTCCTAGGTTCATGGTTCCAGAGCCAGTCTTAGTCGTCTGGAGCCACAACATCACAGTGGAGGTCAGCTTGTAGTGGGCAGTGCGGCCACTGGACTTCTCCTGAGAGAGAAGGAGGAAGAAGGGGTGTCAATCTAGCTGTGGGACAGCAGCGACAATCCCTGTGCTTCACTCGGCTCCTCAGACCCTTCCTCTCCCCGAGAAGACACTATAACCTGTCCTCTCTCCTCCATCTCTCCTCCCTCCCTCATGGCTGTTAGCTAGTCCCTCCAGAAATCCACGATCTTACGCAGAATTCTCTTCCTTGTGCAGAATAAGCCACTTTTTGAATGATAGACAGGGAAAAATGTTAAAAAATAAAGTGGTACCGTATTTAACCACTAGTTGTCAATAACATTACATAAAGTAAGTAGTGCCTATTTTGCATATCATTCACTTGTAACCACCTTTTGTCAACAATCTCCATCATGTATTTTTGTATTGTTTGATTTGCTATTACAGTCGTAGGAAGGACAACACTAAATAGATTAACTCTGTCAACACGATCAGTTACCCAGAGAGGCAGGTTTATATTGGAGAGATTTTCTAGACCAAATAGCATTTGAAAGCAAAAAGAAAAGATGGGCAGAGGGCAGGGAGCACATAGATCTTCACGAGAATGGCTGCAAGTTATTTCGTACTGTCTGTAACAAAATCCTTGACCACACAAACAAAATCAACAATTGATGATCATCTCAAATTAGCACACAAAGTGAAAGTCCTATAGCGCTGGTTCCTCCCAGCCTGAACTAATGTTAAAACGCCAGAGGACCTCAACAACAACCATACATAAAACGGTGGCTTCTAAAGAGAAAAGGCTTGATAACGTGCCCTGCATACGTGCACACACACAGCTAACGAACGTTAACATGTTAATAAATGCAAACCAATTGGTTCCTAAGTTTAACTTGGTTTAATCATGATCAGTCTGTTACGCGTAACAGTTGATGCTCAGTATTTCAGATTCCCAGCATCGCTGTGTAGACGTGTAAACCCTTATGTCTCAGTCTAATAAAAATGATCTTAAAGTTACACCGGCATTTACAAACAATGTTCACAATACATGCATCAGAGAATGTGCCATTTAAAAATAATATGCTTTTGCATTTATAGTGCATGTAATTGTATGCATTTTAAAATCAGGTTATTATTCTATTTCATTTTCATATTGAATTGTCATGACAAATAGGTTAGCATTGTCAATCAAATTGGCAATTATAGTGTTGTATATTAATTTTAAATGTATAAATGTTTAGGCATCCATCATTGTCTTAGTTTATGCCTTTTAACTGTTCATTTCATTAAACAAAACGCATTTATTTCTGATATTAATCACTGCTGAAGAATGCTGCAGAAAACACCTTTATAAACCGCAGAATTTAAGAACAACATCCACAGATTTCTGGGGGTACTAGTTAGCAGGAGAAAGTCCCTTTGATTGATGGTATGTGGGCCTATTAGGCCCAATTAGGGTCCAGGTGCTAATCCATTACAGAGGGTTACAAAGGGCACAGGCCCTTGAAGCTGACTAAAATCTAGTCTGTAAAACTGGGCTTTCCCAGATGTTTAGATATAAAGCTCTCTGAAAATGATCTATTACTGAAAATATTTCACTGTTCGAATTATTTCCATCTTTCAAAATTATTTTATACACTGCATTATGAATTATGACATCTGCCTGAACATCCTAGATTGGAGAACAATAACATTGTGCATATAAAAAAATATTTTCTTAGTGCACTGTGTGCAATTTTTCAAAAGCTAGCCAATCCTAGATGCTACATTTATTCCCTACTTTTCTTCCCTTTGCAGCTCGCAACTCACAGTCCAGCATTTGACAAGGAAATGTAAGTATACAATTGCAGATGGTACCTGAATACAATGATATTCACTTCTGGCCGGCCAATCTGAATACTGCCATTGACGAGCACCAGCTCTTCACTTTTTCCCAAAATAAATAACATCTGTTTTTCTGTCTGAGATATAACCACCTCTCTACTTCTGCATCTCCCCCTCTCTCTCCCTCTGTATTTCCCTTCCTCACCTGCACCTCCACCACATGGATGGAGTCCCAGCAGCCTTTGATCTTCTTGGATCCGTCGCCAGCCTTCTTGATTAGGATGACACCAGCGAAGCCGTGGTCCAGATCCCACAGGTACACCGACGACACGCCCCCCTCAAAGTACCTGTCACAGAGCAGCATTGAGAAACGCTCCTTGAAGCACCTATCACAGCATCTCCCCTCAAGGTTTTTAGACGCATCCCCTCAAGGTTACAATCACAGCCCAGTTCTAGGACAGGTCTCTGTACTATACTCAATATCTGACCCATCTGTACTGGTTACTCAGAGGTCTCTCTGTACTGTTTAACATGGTTCTCACAAGTCTCTGTACTGGATAAGATGGTTACTCAAGTCTCTGTACTGGATAAGATGGTTACTCAAGTCTCTGTACTGGATAAGATGGTTACTCAAGTCTCTGTACTGGATAAGATGGTTACTCAAGTCTCTGTACTGGATAAGATGGTTACTCAAGTCTCTGTACTGGATAAGATGGTTACTCAAGTCTCTGTACTGGATAAGATGGTTACTCAAGTGTCTGTACTGGATAAGATGGTTACTCAAGTCTCTGTACTGGATAAGATGGTTACTCACAGGTCTCTGTACTGGTCGAAAGCGTTATTGGCCTCGATCTCCAGTTTGCGCAGACGGGCGGAGGGCATGGCCCCGTCGTCGATCGGGGGCTCGTACTTATTACTCCAGGGAGACCTGAGAGAGACAGAGAGACAGACACAGTCAACTACTGTATTGATGCATCAGTCGATCAAAGCATAGGTATGTCAGTGTCAGCATCACCTGTAGGAGTCTCCATCACGGTTGTAGTCACACAGCAGGTAGTCCTTGCCCACGATCTTGTCACGCGCTATCTTCAGCGGCTGGTCAACTGAGGACAGCAGGTCCTCACACAGACTGGGCACCTGAGGGAGGGAAAGAGAGAGGGGGTGAGAGAGAGAAGGGGATGGAGGACAAGAGGTCCTCTTATAACACACTTTCACACACAAACAGACACAGTCAGAGAATCTGAGAGAGAGGGGGGGAGTTTGGCATTCATTATTTTCCTCAGTCTCCCACCACCTCCTCTCCCTCCCTCTCAGATCTGCGCTCAGTTCATAGCCCTTTGTTCAGGTGCAGTGGGGTGATGGGGCAGTTATACAGTCCAGTGACACGAGACAACCACCCCACCAGTCACACTGCTGACCCTAAACAAAGAGAGAGATATAAAGATGAGAAAGAGAGAGATACACACACAGTCACTAGTTACTTTGTTCCCTCATTGCCACAGAGATGCAACTAGAGAATCCAATCCCGGGATCAGGGGATTAAAAAGAGCTTCCCAGCTAACACACATTACGTTGCTGCAACGTTGTGGCAACATTGTGTATTAGCTGGGTCATTTTTAAATGTAGTAATAATTATAATGCAACCAATAGAATCAACGAAAACAACAAAATTAATAGCCTATTGCTTTCTTAAATACGTTAACGTTTTTATTTACATATCACATTATTGATCGCATTGAATGTTAAAAAGGTTGTTGTACTATGTAACCTAGAGTCTCAGAGATGAGACGCATGCATTATTAGACAAACTATAATGTAGGCTTATATACTCCACTCACATATAAAAAACCATTATGTACTACAATAAGCCATGCTTTTTATATAACAATCGAGAAAACATAGTTAAGGCGTAAATTTAGACAAATGCACATTTGCGCACAAAACAGGCACAAGCACTAGACTACTACTACTACACTAAAACATACACTGAGCAGTTAAACAGTATTATTATTATATATTAACAGCAATTAAGAAAAAAGAACGAAGAAAGCTAAATTCAATTGTCTCTTTTAGACCAGTGCGTATGTTGTGTACAGAACACATGCGGCTAAAATGCGATTTCGGACTCCACACTGGTTTGGTAGAGTTGACATCAGAAAGTTACTGTTAATTGCAGGTTCAGCCCCATCCCCCTGTGTTTTCAAAGAGGAACCCTTCTGTGTTGACGCAGTTCATCACACGATGCTGCTGCTGCGTCGCTCACGCTGCTCATGAACTTCAGCTGCCCCTTTAAAGCTGGAGTCCGCGAGGCCTCAGCAGTGCCTTCCTCTGCTGATCGGCTGAACTCAGGCTGAATCTGCAGGTGTTGTACTTCAGATTCAAATTTTGAACAGGTGACGAGTCTCTGTATTTGTGCACATTTTCTTTTATAAATACAAGAATTACAAGAAGTACAAGAATTACTGCGCCGTCACATTGTTCATTAGCCACAATCCCGTGATCCTGGGTATTTCACGTTTTCAATCCCGGTATTTTGGGACTAGAAAATTGTCTGGGATCCCGGGATTGGATTCCCTAGATGCAACTCTGTATTCCTGGAACCTACCAACACAGACCCAGGTAACCCCTTCACTGCCAGAGGGAGAGCAAGCAGACAAACATAAATGGAAAGACACCCACTCAGACACGTACACACTCACGCAATCACACCCTCTCACTCAGACTGAAGGCCTCTCACCACTGGAGACAGTGTGGCAGCCGGCAGCATGACTGACAGCTCTCATAATGACATCTAATGAGCTGCTGGGACCACAACACAGAGACCATCTGGGAGTCATGTGACACAGAGAGAGAGACTGTGTGTGTGTGTTTGTTTCGGTGGAGGTAGAAAGGAGAAGGAAGAGGGTAGAGGAAGAGAGGGGGGCAGAGGGAGAGTAAGGGAGGCAGAGGGGAGGGGTCCATATCTGACTACCAAACTGCTTCCAACGGTCTCTTGTTTCCACAGCCTTGCTGTGGAGCACCTGTGCTGATCGGTGTACGGCGCTGTCACTCACCAGGTCAATGAGGTCACTCAGATTCTTCTCGATCTGCTGAGGTGGCAGGCGCCTCATCAGGTCCAGAGCACAGTCCAGTTGCTGGTCATTCTGAAATGGACGGAAAGACAGACACACTGAGAGGCTGCAGACAGTATATGCATCTGCAGATATATTGGCTACAGCACATACAGTATACGGACTATATGGAACAATATATACAGTATTTATACGTCTGATTACTTGTGTGTTGTACAGGACTCACAGAGGGGATTTCCATCTCTGTGCAACACACAGAATCACAGCAGCGTATTTAACTAACTCCAGCGTTTCACTGTAAACACTGTCTCACAACTGACTGGACATACCTGCCAAGCAGCAGGAGTGGATTGGCCTGCTAATTAAAAAGTTAAGAAAACTTGGATGTGTCAAATGGGACAGCCAGAAGTAAAGTTCTCAGAGGACAACAGGACAGTCAAACTCTCAGTTATCTGATGAGACTATTCCTGCTGCAGCTGCACTGACCTGACAGTGGACACAGCCCCAAGACTGAATTTGCAGTTTTTAAACCAGAACTCCTTTAATATGCAAATAATAGCCAATAAGGAAAAGTGTGGTACGAGACATCTGAATACCAAATATATTTAACATCTCCAATTTCTAAACACTCTCTTGTATTGCAAGTTGTGCTGCGCAGTCAGAATACAACACCCTGACGCCTCTGTGTCATTATAAGCTGAGGTTCACTGTTTTTCTCCTGAGTAATGACCCACAGAATAAAACAATTAACATATGCGATGCACAGAAGAACACTGAATATAGTGCCATCAGAATGTGCTGCTCACTCTGCTGTAGGGGAATCCTGGTGGATCCTGTGATGTGATTCCCTAGAGCTGCACAACAGCCACCTGGCCATAGCATCAAGCTTCACAATGTCCACATTTTATCTGATCACGCACATAAGCACCACAGACTATAGGAAATATCCAGACTATATGAGGTGAACAGTATGAACAATATTGTAACTTCTGTAATTCTTTATGCTTGATTTGAAATCAGTACTGTATTATTATTATTTTTATTTCTTGGCAGACACCCTTATCCAGGGTGACATTATTGCCCATGTAACCTGTAAATCACCCTGGATAAGGGCATCTGCCAATAAATAATAATACAAACGATGTATAGAGTATAGTATACAGACTATATGCAATATACAGAGTTTATATACAGTGCAGAGACTTTATACAGCTTACTGACTCTGTATCAAGTGTGCAGGACAGCTTAGGTACAGGGATCATTGTGACCAGGCTTTGTGATGCATCAACTCTGTGACACTGTTTACTAATAGCTTCCCTCCTACTAAACATTCACCAACATCTGGACCAGTCCAGGGTCAACATCTGGAGAGAGAGTCTGACAGGGTGGGGTGGGGGGGCTGTTTCTGTGAAGACGTTAAACATCTGTCCCCAGAGGAAGCTGTTCAAGATTATATTATTCTCCTGTGTTTAACTGGTTTAGATTGCATTTTCTGTTGCTCTGTTTTTACTGTGGCCGGTGTGTTCTGTACTGGAGCTGTGCTAGCCAGGGTGTGCGTGTGTTACAGTATACTGAGCATGCACCGTTCCAGTCAAGAAGTAAAAATGCTCAGTCAAACCAACTACCAATCAGATTGTCAGTCTGTCCAGCAGTGTCAGTCTGAGTGCCAGCCAGTATGTCAAGAAGTGTGTTTATGTAAGCCGTCGTGCGGCGCAGTCAGTCGGTCAGTCAGCTGGAGTTTAAAATAGAACGCCGCCGCACCGTAACATTCCATGCCTGGAAACCGGATACAGCCGATCTGCTTTCAACCGCAACAATGACAGGAGACACAATAACAACACAGAGCCCGATCTGCACAACCGGCCTGCGTCCCCAAGGAAGGGGTGCAGATCCCCGACTCCGTGGCGCTGCTGCTATTTTAACCCCCGGGGGGTGTTAAGGAGGTGGGGGTGGCAGTGCACAGCGCCTACTCCGCCGAAGCCCCCACCCTAACATCTCGATTACTGTTAAAACCGAACATGCACCAGCACTGAGTTGTTGTTGGCATTGTGTTATTATTATTACTACGAATATCATTATTCATATTATTATTATTGTTGTTGGCAGTTGCATTGACTCCAGCAGCCCTTCGCCAGCTTTTTTCAAAACACTTCCTATAACGGACCGGCCACCCCGTCCCCACCGCCCCGCTCTCACCATGGTTGCGCCTATCTGAGTGTCCGGGTCCGCAGTCGGGGGGTCGGGGTGCAGAGGACGGTCTTGTGCTGCCGGTTATATTTTTATTAAGGTTTTAATTTCCTCCAAGTCGCAGTCCCGCGGCCCAGCCCAGTCAGACACAGAACTTCCTCTACCGGAGACAGCGCGAGGTGGGGTGGGCATGCACATCCGGGTCACGCCGCTCTCACCGCCGAGCAGCCAATCACAGCGCAGCACCTGAGCCATGGCCAAGTATGGAGCGCAAGGGGAGTGGATAGACAGGCCGGGCACAGACACAGCCTGCCGTAATGAATAGCGGTGGGCTGTCAATTCATTTATGATTTGAGTCAGTCCAGTGTAGCCAATCGACTCGAAAGGTTCATTTGATTCTCCTGAAATTCAAACAAGCCTGATTTTCTAGGTTGTGGCTATGATGAGGCAGCCCAAGATATTTTATTATTATTTATTTTTTGCAATAGAAAGTGCAAAAATACAGTGCAGTTCAAGGCATAAAACATTACAAATTCCAATTTACATATTACAGTGCAATTCAAACCATAATACATTTTACAAATTCCAATTTACACAAGTGTGTACAATATATGGGGTATTACATCCTAGATTGTAAACGCTGAGTGCAGGTCACAGTCAAGGGCCAAGGGAAAGGGAGCATAGGGGAAATCAGCATAATATGAGTACTAGTAACGCAAGGCAAGTAGTATGATCAAACGTTGTAAAGTGCAATCTTACAGGAGAATGAATGACTAAATTACAAGTGGAGTCTGAAAAGATGTGTTTTGAGTTAGCGCCGGAAGGAGGTCAAGGACTCTGCTGTTTTGACTTCGGTGGGAAGGTCGGTCCACCACTTAGGGGCCAGGGATGAGAAGGAGTGGCTCTGGAGGAAGTGGATTAGAGAGGAGGCAGAGTTAGTCCTCAGTGGTCTGGAGGGGATGTATGGGGAGAATTATTAAATTCAGTCCACTTCAAAGGTTTCAACAGGAAACCACAACATATAATCCTGACGTTTGTATTGCATAAACACAAAAATAAGTTATGTTAGACACATAAGGTTCCAGTTTAGAATAAGTACAGTCGAATATAAAAAATCTAGGCCTATAGCATAGCAAAGTTTATTCAAAAGATTAAGTTGAGTAATTATTAAGTAAATACAATATATTAATATATTAAAATATTATTAATAAATATGATTATATTATTCATGCATATAGCCTCCTGAAATAACCCCTCCCTGTAAGGACTGTCACCGTCCCAGAGGACCTGCTGGGGGTGCAAGGAGTGAACCTGAGGCAGAGAGACTTCCCTGGCCTCTTCCCCTATCTATCTCATGTAGCAGTGGGAAGCATAGGAAGAACATTTCCATATTGATAGTTAAAGTATTCGTTTTATTTTTTATAGTCCCTGTTTTAAAATGTTTTTAAATGCACAAGGGTTTTGATCTGATTGTTTAAAGAATGTGTTACTTTTATGATTTGTCTGATGTGTTGACTGTTTTAAAAACAAGAAAAGGAATGCATAGACTATTTTGCTTTGTTTTAGTAGCATGTTTTGGTTAATGCATTTACCCATTATGATACAATACATCAGATTGCTCTGAATTGTTTTTCTTTGAATGTTAATGGATATTTGTTTTAGTTAAATTCACTAATTGGTTCTATTAATGCACTGATGTATTTGTTGTTGTTTTTGTTTTGGTTCTTATTGAGATTGATTTATTTTAATGATTTTTATAAGCATGAGCATTAAAATCTGTACGTTTTTATCTGTAATTGTAAAATGCATCCCCATTATAAACAGTATTACGTGTTACCCAGACGCACCCTGCACTCCAGCTTTGGGAGAGAACCTACACTTACATTGTTGCTGTATTACCATAAGACATTATTACAGTGTATTACACTACAACTGCAAACTGCGTTTTGAATTCACATTCTGCTATTAGCAAGTGTATTATTATTATTATAAGTTAAATCAGTTCAGTATTGTGTAAGCTGTGAGACCCCTGTATCGTACACCACCATGTGAAATCGCGGCCCTGCTGAACAGCCTCTCTCCCCGATTCGCCCTCCTCCGCGGTTGCGCAATCTTTATTTACTGTTCGGGACGGACGTTGTTCTCGGTTCTCGCGAGAACTCCTCATTTCCTTTCTCTGCAAGAGTCCGCCAGCGAATTCTCGCGGTACTTGCTGTGGAAAATGTCCGAAAGAGAGCTGGGGAGGAAGTGGGACCGCTGCCTTGCGGACAGCGCTGTCAAGCTCGGTAACTATTAAAACTGCAATGTGCTGTGTGTCACTGGGTAGGAAACCGGACCGAGCGAGAGGAGGCTGAGGCTCGGCGGGGTTGCGGTCGGCAGCGCCCTTGTGGTCCCGGTGAGCCCGGGGAGGACAGCGAGGTCACTGCGGCCTGGGGAGGTGGTGTTGGTACGGGCGCAGCGGACCGCATCGGTCTGGGTAGAGGGGTCAGTGCACAACAGCGGGAGACATGGGGCAGAGGCAGGGTCGCTTGGAGCCCTTATACAGAGGGACGGGAGGCCGGTATATAAACTGAGAAAAGTGGAGAGAGTGAGTCAGGGACACACACAGATCAATTTCCTGTTGGTTTTACTGTAAATATTTGTGCAGCCTGTTTATATGTTCTGTTTATGTGGAAACTGTGACCCTCAGGTCTGTAAATATAGCACTGCGAAAATAAACAGGAAAGGAGGAGAGGAGGCTCGCTGGTGGCGTGTGCACTGAAAGTTGTAGCACACAGGGAGGGGGAGCCAGGGCCTTGATGCACAGAGACCTTTCATTCTGTTTAATTGACATAAACGTGGATGTTTTTCTTAATGATTTATTTCATATTTTATTTTTCTCATGTGTAACCTTGCCTACACCGTGGTGCCCTTGTTTGTGTCTGAGGGCTGCTGTGCATTGGCTGCTGTATGGGAGCCCCAGTAAAACCAAGAGTGTAAATGCATGGACAGACACACGGAGACACAATAATCAATGGGGTTTGGCTCAGTTCTGGGGCATGTGACTGTACAAGACGGCACAGAGGTGGTGGGGTGTTGAAAGAATGAAATCTTGACTGAGAGTGAGGTAGGGGTTGCTTCTGAGAGAGAGAGAGAGAGAGAGAGAGAGAGATCTGGGGAATGAAGGAGGGAGGCACACTGCCAGCAGGCTGTGTATCACATTATAAATCTCTGAGCTGTATAGACAACTGGCAAGCAGAGCAGGGCTGGTCTTGGTGCTCACTCCCCCACTGAGAGAGGGAGGGATGGAGAGAGCGGGATGTTCTGTCCTCAGCCTGGTGGGGTGGGGCTCGACTGACCTATCTGCTTTTTTGCTCTGCCTGTCCTTGGCTTTGCACATTCCTCCCAGTGAACACACTCACCCTTGCTTGCTTGCCTGCGTGTCTCTCGCTGTCTCTCCGTTTTCCATCCTCACAGTAATGAGTGCAAATAAACCTCCAAAATAAATTGAATTGACTGTAAATTAAATTAGAAGAGTTACCGTGTTCTCTTGGGCAGGGGAGACATGGAGGTGGGAGTGCTGTGCTGTGTCGCACTATTGTCCGTCAGGATTAAGTATTGTCAGGTGTTGCAGGGGTATGGTGAGGGTCAGAGGTCCCAATGTGGTGAGTGGGGGTGTGTGTGTGTTAATGAGCCCTGTCTGGCTGGCAGGTGCTGTTAACCACTGCTGGGGTCACAGGTCACAGCACCCCCCCTACCCCATTCCTGCTTGTTAGTACTGATTGACTTCCACACACACACGGGGGGGATGCTGCAGACCTCCCTCTCCCTTCCGATACAGAGAGTCCTGCAGCTGTGTGAATCGTGTGTAAATGATTTCACTAGTTCTAATCTTGCACGCTCGTTCTCTCTCTCTCTCTCTCTCTCTCTCTCTCTCAGGGGCCGGCCTCGGGTTGGGAATTGTGTTCTCGGTTATCTTCTTCAAGCGTGAGTATTTGTGGTCAGTCTGTTTTTTGTTCCTGTGCTCAACATCAGAAAGGTAGTGCATATTGTGCAGTGTCAGTATTAAGAGTGTGTGTTGTGTTGCAGGTAGGGCATGGCCGGTAGCATTTGGTGCCGGGGGGGGTCTTGGCATGGCATACTCTAACTGCCAGCATGACTTCCAGCAGCCATACCTGCTGCATGGGCGCTATGTCAAGGTAAGGACTTGCAACTCGACACAACACAACTGAACAGCACTACACTGCTATGTCAAAGTCTGGACTCTTAATACCACACAGCAGCGCGCACACACACAACAGTGAGGTGAGGACTGCACAGTACCTGACCACCATAACTGATCACTCAAGATGTATCTGTTCAGACTGTAATTATTATTAATATGTATTTCTTCGCAGACACCCTTATCTAGGAGACTTGTATACAATTACCCATTTATACAGCTGGGTTTTTACTGGAGCAATCAAGAGCTGCTTTCACAATAGACTGTTGAACCTGTGTTGAAAATAACGCGCTTTCACATTGTCCTTGTCAATGCGAGACGAAGCTCTGAAGCCGGGGTGAACTCACCCCTGCTAAAGACTAGGATTGAGATTTCCAACCTGGGATAGGGCACTATGGGATCAAATTAGTGACATTAGTATTGAATTATACAAAATGGATGTTGATCAAAAATAAAACAATCGAAAGCAAAATGTGTAGAGTTGTAAACCAAAAATTATATTGGAAGCAAAAAAACAACCTGAATGTAAATTTAAAAGCAAGAGCAAAACTTGGAATTGATTGAATCCATTTCACTGACGCTCTTGCCCGGAGTTAGTGCCTTGGGTTATAATACTGGAATCTGCCTTTGCTGCTGGTTTCTTTGCTTTCACTGACTAGTAAAGTAAAAGATTTGGTGCATAGAGGTCAGATGTCAGACCATCTCACCTTGCTCATTGATTGGGTTGCACAAAACCTAGTGGACCAATGGAGACCCATGATCTATGCTTCCTTATATACCCCACCTTCACAGAAAAACCCATTGCGGGGGACAAAAAAAAAAAAAAAAAAAAAAAATTCTAGTATTGTAACCAAAGGCAGTACCTCCGGGCGAGAGAAATTGATTCAATTAGTTTTGCTCTCATTTTCAAATTTGCATTTTTTTTTTTTTTTGCTTTTGATATAATTTTTAGTTTACAATTCTATGTTTTGTTTTAGATTTTATCAAAACATCCATTTCACTAACTCAAATATCCATGTGTTACGTGTACAATGTTTTTTTATTTTGATTCATGGGGCTAATTTGGGATGAAAATCTTTAATCTGAATCGTAACCCGTGCATTGCAGCTCAAGGCCAATGTGAATGCAAGCAGGGCTGAACTCAGGGGTGTCCCCCACCTAGTATTGAAACCATAACCCTCTGCCCAGTCCCTGAGCCTTAACCACAACTCCACGCTAATACAGCAGCCTAATCTCCTGGGCTGCTCAGCACTCTTGCTCTTATGCACTTGCTTGTTAAATTATGCGTCCTTATATTCATGATCATTTATTAATTGTTATTTTTCTCCTATTAGTTCACTGTTACTTCTCCCATACCTTAACAACCCCACAATTAAGCACTACATACAAATGAGCATAACAACTGTTATGCCTGGACTTGTTAGCTCATTATACTAGGATGTATGACTATTATATTTTGATTGTATTACTTTGTAAGCTTTGACATTTTTTCTTGTGTAAACTGTAAGTTGCCCTGGGTAAGAGAATTAATAACAACAGTGCACACACACAACTGCATAGCACTAACCATTGTATCTCTCTCTCTCTCTCTCTCTCTCTCTCTCAGGAGCAGTAGTGTAGGAGGAGGAGGAGCTCTTTTTCCTAGTATCGTTGCCCCCTTTGCAGTGTGCTTTGAGCACTGAGTGTGTGTGTGTGTGTGTGTGTGGGTGAGTGAGTGAGTGAGTGAGTGCGCTCTCTTGTGTACAGAGCAGCTATTTAATAATAAAGCGTGTTGGTGAGCGGTCTCTGTCTGTTTCTGTCTCTGTCTCAATGAAAAGCAGCAACGCTGGACAGACCAGCTGCACTGAGGATAATCACAGAAGGTTTCTCACAGCCCCACACCCTACTATCACACAACCTAAAGTCACACAAGCCTACACCACAGTGAAGTTAATGGCATAAACTATTGGGTGTTATAAAATGAATAATCAAACTATACAAATATTCTCCCTCTCTGTTTGTCAGTCGTCCTGCTGGTGTGGTGTCAGAGCCAGAAACAGCACCTGCAACCCCTAGGGTTAGAGAGAGGGAGGGAGGGAGTGTGTGCACACAGTAAGTGCCCTGAGCTTCGGCTCTCTGACATGCTGGGGCTGGTAATTGCTAACAAATGGCAAACACTGACACACACACTCACTGATGTATATTGAGACGCACACACACTTGCACTGATATAGATAGACCCCCACACACTCTTTCTAACTGATGTATGTATACAAACAGACACACTCAGACCTTTCCTGTTGTAGTAGTTTGCTCTTATCAAGGTTCAGTTTTGGTTGTTTTTAAATGGGTCACTTGAAATCTCCATTAGTTCCAGGCTCTAATTAGAAAGCTGAGCTCAATTACTGAAGGAGCAGCAAGACTGGGCAGTCCCCTGATCTTGTGACCCCGAGCCTAAGGGGCTGCAGTCTGGCCCCTCAGGCCCACAGGCTTTATTTCCACCTGAGTTGTTAACAACGCAATACAGCTTGTTGGCGGCTTAATTGGAGCAACACTGCCACCTGTGCCAGTCTGTAGGTTTCTTAGATTAAAGAGCCCTGTACTCTCTGCAGGAACCCCTTCCCCTGCCCCCTCTGTAGCGTGTGTTATTGTTGTTCTTGTGTAGCAATGTGAGAAGTCAATATCTCTATACCCCCCCATGGGAGTGGGATGGAGACTCCTACCTGAACCCTGACCCCCTCAACGTGGATCTGCTCCACCCCTGCTACTCATAAGAGGTAGCAGGTGCTGCAGACCAGATCTCCACTGGGACAGCACTACAGTGCATTTTGTGTATTGCATTGTTTGTGTGAGTATGTATTGCAGTGTGTGTGTAGTGCAATGTATGCATGGTCCAGTGTGTGTATAGGGCAATGTGTGCGTGTAGTGCAGTGTGTAATGTGTGTGAGTAGTGCAGTGTGTGCGTCTCCAGCCCCCTGTGCCGCAGTATGTGAGGAATGTGGGGGAATGCCAGCGCTGAGCTCTCAGGCCTTTATTACTAACAGGTGATTATTATATCACACAGCACCAGCCCAGCGAGACACAGGCACAGAGAGAGAGACCGGAAGAAACAGAGGGAGAGGGAAGGGGGAGAAAGTGGGAGAGGCAGAAAGAAAGACGGGTTGGGAGGAGGGAAAGAAAGGGAGATCAAAAGTTCTATACCTCTGCAAAGAAATGAAGTTACTGAATTAATAATACTAATACTAATAATAATAATAATAATAAGCAATAATATAACACAAAGGCTAAAATGTTGACCTAGAATCTCCTCCAGCTGTTCCAGTAAGGGTCCTGTAAGGCGGCCTGCCTGGGTTTCACTGCAGCAGTCAGCTCTAGACCCCCGCTACTCACGACTGACCACTACTCCTAACCCCAGACCCTCTGAATCCTGCTACTAACCCCAGACCACCACGGCTGCCCGCCACCACTCAGAGACACAGGGCTGCGGGTTTGAGCTCCAACTAGCAGCATTAACATTGAGCAACAGGAACCTCATTAACAATCTAACTCCTGCTCCACACAGTCAGTGTGATAATCCTGTTTATTTACACCACCCTAATGGGCTGTTACTGCTGTGCACTGGACAGCCACACACACAGCTCCACTGTTACAACTGACCTGTGCACTGCAGCTGGGCTGTCACACGGTGATACAGTCACAGAGATACAGATACAGTACTGTGCCGAAGACATTAAAAGGGAAGGGGCCAGACGGAGGGACACGCACCACTCAAACTGGCTCCAGACACACAGTTACACGGACAATACAAACTCACAGGCTGATGACCCCTCTCTCTCCCTCAGTGTCTCTCTCTCTCTCTTGCCCCAGTTCTGGCCCAATGCTTCTGTCCGTCACAGCACTCTCTAGTTGGCAAATGAAGTGAGTGTGAGTGTGTGTGAGTGGGGGGGTGCTGGCCAGGAGCCAGAGAACACACCTGCAGCACTGAGAGGGAGGAGAGCAGATTCCTGAGCTGTGCGTCTGCAATCACAGATACCCGACTGTCTGCCTGCCCCAGCCTGCCTGCCCCTGCTCGCCCACCTAAATAATAATAATAATAATAATAATAATAATAATAATAATAATAAATAATCTGACATGCCTGTTCTTTCTAATCTAAGTGAAGGCAGGCACTGTGAGGCGCTCTCTCTCTCCCTTCACTGACACCCTACCCTGACCCAGCCAAGGGGTCCCCTGACAAACTACCCAGCGCTGAGATCAGTCTGACATGTAGGACATAAACAAACACAGAGGAGATGGGAGAATGGTGGAGGTAGATGGCTGAGAGGGTGAGAGAGAGAGAGAGAGAGAGAGAGAGAGAGAGAGAGAGACAGAGGGTGAGAGAGGGAGAACAGGAGGAGGAGCCCTCTCGCTCTCAGTCAGACTCACTTCTGCCAGAAACACTCAGCTTTTTTTTTTCCTTTTCATTTTTTTAAAGTTTCACAAACACAGCGGGACTCCAGCCCAGCGCCGCCGGCTCTGCTGCGCACTGCCCGACAGGAGAGAGAGAAAGACGGAGAGGAGGAGAGGATTTACAAAACAACGCAGTATCGCTTTTTCTAAAAAAGAATAGTAATAATACATATATACAGCTGCAAATAAATCAATACATAAATAATCGTTTTCCGCCAGAAAGAGGGAGAGACAGCTTAAGGAAGAGGTAAAGGAATAAAAGAGGGCAGAGTCAGCGGAGAGGGGGATAAGAGAGGGAGAGATTGCCTCGGGTGCGACCATGACACGCCCTCCGCTGTCTGTGTGTCGGATGTGACTCCGCTGCTCCCCCTGCGACGCTCAGCCCCTCTCCAGGGACATTTCTCCGCCTGCCGCCGCCGCTGTTCCCCGGCTTGGCTTTGCGAGCCCCGGGAGACCGCTGTCCCCGCCCGCGCTGTATGGCTGCGCAGTCGTCCCCGGCCCGGGCCACGGTGCGCCCCGCACGCAAGCGCAACATGGTGAGTGCAACTCGCATCTGTATCGCACGTATGTGTGTCTGTCGTTTGTCCTGAGAGAAATGCATTGAATCCACCAAAAGCCCGTCTATCTATACAACAGCTCTGTCCCGAAGCAATTGTGTAGATTACACAGTCATGAGAACATCTACAACACTGCGTGACTCAAGCCTTGGTGATGTTATTATTGTTTCGTCTTAAAATCGGAATACGTCTGGACTCAGATCATGTTGGTAACAAAGTTGCTGGACTGCTCTGTCGATCAGTATCTCTTGTCCTCTGTCTGCATCTATAGATGTGTGTGTGAACCTATGCAATAAAAACTGCCCCAGGCTGCTGTGTCAACACACTGCCTGTCACACTGATTGAGTGACACACTGTCTCACTGTCACACACACTGTCAAACACTCTCACACTGTCTCACAATATCTCACTGTCACACACACTGTCTCACTGTCACACACACTGTCAAACACTGTCTCACACACTGTCTCACAATATCTCACTGTCTCACACACTGTCTCACTGTCACACACTGTCTCAGTCACACACACTGTCTCACACACTGTCAAACACTCTCACACTGTCTCACAATATCTTACTGTCTCATACACTGTCTCACACACTGTCAAACACTCACACTGTCTCACTGTCACACACTGTCAAACACTGTCTCACACATTGTCTCACACACTGTCTCACAATATCTCACTGTCTCACACACTGTCTCACTGTCACACACTGTCTCAGTCACACACACTGTCTCACACACTGTCAAACACTCTCACACTGTCTCACAATATCTTACTGTCTCATACACTGTCTCATACACTGTCAAACACTCTCACACTGTCTCACTGTCACACACTGTCAAACACTGTCTCACACATTGTCTCACACACTGTCTCACAATATCTCACTGTCACACACACTGTCAAACACTGTCTCACAATATCTCAATGTCACACACAATATCTCAATGTCTCACACACTGTCTCACAATATCTCAGTCACACACACTGTCAAACACTGTCTCACAATATCTCAATGTCTCACACACTGTCTCACAATATCTCAATGTCACACACACTGTCTCACAATATCTCAATGTCACACACACTGTCTCACACACTGTCTCACAATATCTCAATGTCACACACACTGTCTCACACACTGTCTCACAATATCTCAATGTCACACACACTGTCTCACAATATCTCAATGTCACACACACTGTCTCACACACTGTCTCACAATATCTCAATGTCTCACACACTGTCTCACAATATCTCAATGTCACACACACTGTCTCACAATATCTCAATGTCACACACACTGTCAAACACTGTCTCACAATATCTCAATGTCACACACACTGTCAAACACTGTCTCACAATATCTCAATGTCACACACAGTGTCTCACACACTGTCTCACAATATCTCAATGTCACACACAGTCTCACACACTGTCTCACAATATCTCAATGTCACACACAGTCTCACAATATCTCAATGTCACACACAGTGTCTCACACACTGTCTCACAATATCTCAATGTCACACACACTGTCAAACACTGTCTCACAATATCTCAATGTCACACACAGTCTCACACACTGTCTCACAATATCTCAATGTCACACACAGTGTCTCACACACTGTCTCACAATATCTCAATGTCACACACACTGTCACACACACTGTCTCACAATATCTCAATGTCACACACACTGTCAAACACTGTCTCACAATATCTCACTGTCACACACACTGTCTCACTATATCTCACTGTCTCACACACTGTCTCACAATATCTCACTGTCACACACACTGTCTCACACACTGTCTCACAATATCTCAATGTCTCACACACTGTCAAACACTGTCTCACAATATCTCAATGTCTCACACACTGTCAAACACTGTCTCACAATATCTCAATGTCACACACAGTGTCTCACACACTGTCTCACAATATCTCAATGTCTCACACACTGTCAAACACTGTCTCACAATATCTCAATGTCTCACACACTGTCAAACACTGTCTCACAATATCTCAATGTCACACACAGTGTCTCACACACTGTCTCACAATATCTCAATGTCTCACACACTGTCAAACACTGTCTCACAATATCTCAATGTCACACACACTGTCTCACACACTGTCTCACAATATCTCAATGTCACACACACTGTCTCACACACTGTCTCACAATATCTCAATGTCACACACACTGTCAAACACTGTCTCACAATATCTCAATGTCACACACACTGTCAAACACTGTCTCACAATATCTCAATGTCACACACACTGTCTCACACACTGTCTCACAATATCTCAATGTCTCACACACTGTCAAACACTGTCTCACAATATCTCAATGTCTCACACACTGTCAAACACTGTCTCACAATATCTCAATGTCTCACACACTGTCAAACACTGTCTCACAATATCTCAATGTCACACACAGTGTCTCACACACTGTCTCACAATATCTCAATGTCTCACACACTGTCAAACACTGTCTCACAATATCTCAATGTCTCACACACTGTCAAACACTGTCTCACAATATCTCAATGTCTCACACACTGTCAAACACTGTCTCACAATATCTCAATGTCTCACACACTGTCACACATTGACGAATTGAACACCACAGGTAAGAATTCATCAAATATAATCAAATAAACGGCTGGACAACGCGAGGCTGCAGTTGCATGTCCCCGGCGCAGGGGGCAGTAATCGTGCGTTGTTACCCGCCAAAACACAGCGATACTTATTTAGTTGTGTGATCAAAAATCACCTATAAAACAGCATTATTATTATTATTATTATTATTATTATTATTATTATTATTAATAATAATAATAATAATGATTATAATAATAAAAATGCCGTCTCTCGCTCTTCATTCCCTCAATCTAACCCTTTCTTGCTCACCCACTTTTCTCTCCTCTTTCAATAACTCGCTCTTCGGCTCTCTTTCACTCATCCTCCCATTATCCCTCTCTCCCTTCTCACGCACTTCTTACAGATCCAAGCTCCCTTTTCCTCTCTCTCTCTCTCTCTCTCTCTCTCTCCCCCAGCCTCTCAGTGCCGCGGGCTGTTGGCACAGTTTTGTGTTCTGTGGAGAGAGAGAGAGAGAGAGAGAGAGAGAGAGAGAGAGAGAGAGAGAGAGAGAGAGAGAGAGAGATGTGAAGTTTAGTTCCAGTTACGGAGAAGAGCAGACGAGGGATCAGCTGATGCGCAGGTCTCTAGCGCAGCCGAGGGACGGGTCTGTGTCCCAACCCGCAGTGCGCATGCGCATTCCCGTTTGGGACAGGTCAGGGGTTTATGAGATTAAGCACATGTCATTAAAATAAATAAAAACTAAAATCGGTGATATATAGTGCTCAGATATGCCGCTTTCCATTTGTGAAGTGAGAGTAAGAAAGTTGTCCTCTTTGTCCGCACTGTCAGTGAGTCCTACAGGTCGTGTCCAAAGCCGTTAGAATTGAGAGCGTTGTGTAGACAAATGTCCCGGATGTGCAGGATTCCTTTTTCTTGTTTTATTACATGTACTGCTTAAGATATGAAAGCTGATAAATATGAGACATATTTTGAATGGTATATATTTTATATCAATGTTATGAAATGTTTAGTTTTAAAATACTTTTCTTATGTTTCTACCTGTAATTCAGTCAGTGCAGCAACTACTGAAATGTGTGAAGTACTTGCTGGTTTAATTCACTGTGCTAGATTGAGAACCGCTAGGGGGCAGCAGTCAACATCTGGAACTCGCTGCTATTGGGAAAAGGTTTAATCCTCATCGGGAGGCTGTGGGACTTGTGGGTTCGTTGTAATTGGTGAAAACTGGCGCACTAACCTAGCCCAGCAATGAGGTCAGGATCAGGATCAGCTTTTGTTCGTGGTGACTGACCCAGCGAGGGGAAGAGATGTTACAGTGTTGTACTATTTTGATGTGCACATGTCCCTCTCTACGGGGGGCACCGAATGTGACAATATGTGAATATGAATGTTTGTTTATGCAGGGGGGGTGTCCTGGCGCCATGTGGAGCTGTGCTGTGATTGGGTGGCTGCTGCCCATGCTGTGCCTGGCTGCCCCGGCTCACATTAACCGTCTGGCGCTGTTCCCTGACAAGAGCGCGTGGTGCGAGGCCAAGAACATCACGCAAATCGTGGGGCACAGTGGCTGCCAGGCACGCTCCGTACAGAACAGGTGTGCACTGCACCCCGATACACTAGATCCCAGTACACACACTGGACCCACAGCGCACATTTTCGCACCCCTATATACTGTACCTCACTGATGATTTTGCCTCTCTCCTCTCACAGGGCTTGCCTGGGTCAGTGCTTCAGCTACAGTGTCCCCAACACCTTCCCCCAGTCCACCGAGTCCCTGGTGCACTGCGACTCCTGTATGCCGGCCGAGACGCTGTGGGAAGTGGTGAGTGTCTCAGGACAGCGAGCTCATCCCAGTGCTGCTCCATTATGCACTGTTCTGTGACCTCTGCCTTCCAGGAGTATTTCTCTCTTCCGTGTCTAACACTTTATTTCTACACCTTGTATTGTTTTAATCTTTGAAGTAATCTGTGGCTGCTTCGTGAAGGGCAGTATGCTAAATAAAAATGGATGGCTTGTGTGATCTGTGGCTGCAGGTGACGCTGGAGTGCCCGGGCAGCGCAGAGGCTCCGCGCGTGGACAAGCTGGTGGAGCGGATCCTGCGCTGCAGCTGCCAGTCCTGCAGCCGTGAGCCCAGCCAGGAGGGGGCGCTCTTCAACATCTACCCACCTGAGGCAGAGGCCGCCCCCCGCCTCACCCACCCCCAGTCTGCCTCTCCTCACCCTAACCCTCACCCTCACCCTCACCCTCACCTCAAACCCGAGTCTGCCCCCTCACACCCTCAACCTGAGATTGAGCCCCCGCCTCCACACAGCATTACCCTGCAGCCTGGAGGGGAATAGAACCCCCATCCACTCCTGCATTCTCCCACTGCCTCCCCTCCATCTGTCACAGGCTCTCCCACCCTACCTGGGCGAACCACTCCCCTCTCCCTCCCTCCCTCCCTAGTCCCCCCCCCCCACACTTTCCATCCCTCCAGCAATGGAGGAGACAACCTTTGAGACAACACTAGCACTTTGATAGCTCCACTCACTCTTTCTAACAGGACAGATTGACAAACTGCCCGCTGCCCTCCAGTCTGTTGTGTGCAGCCCCACCCACACCCTGTGCCTTGTGTCCTGCACGCGGTCACTCTCGCTTCAGCTGATAGAGACTAGAAAGAACTCCACTGTACACCTGTACCAATAAAGTGTCCACTGTAGAACAAAGCACTGTAACCTGCCTGCATACATGTGTGAGCATTTGTGTGTGTCAGTATGTCACCCTCACAGAGAGGAGGTGCTCCACTCAAACCGACCTGTCAATTAGAGCCAGGCCAGAGCTGGTGGGGCAGTCTGCTGTAGGACGCTGCCGCTTTCAACGCACAGCACCACCTCACGCACAGGAGCACGTCAGAGGGAGGCAACGCTGCCTGAACACGGAAACTGACCGACTCCTAGACTGATGCAGTCCACAGCACTGAAACCCTGAACAACACAGCCCTGACACAGACACTCCGATTCACTGACCAAACACAGCGAGAAGATACAACACCGACACTGTGACACAGAAGCTCTGACACAATGAGAGAGACACTGCTGAGACTCTATCTGTACTTATTAAGTGGTGCATTTGAAATTCCACTAACTGACCAATTACATTACAGACCCCAACTCTGACCAGCCATCTGTTCAGGTCCAGGTTCAGCAGAGAGCAGGCTGCAGCACCTCAGAGCTAGTGGTGGCGTACTCTGCTGGTCAGCTTGTATTGTACAACTGTGTGATGATGCTGCTGCAGCGTGGGCACCACCTAGTGGCCCTAGGAAGAAAATGTACTTACGATGAGAAGCATCTGTGAATCCTGAAGGGTCGTTGTGCAGCTCTTTACTTTAAGTTTGCAGAGTAACTCAGCACTTTCTCTCACTCACAACACAGACAATAACACACAGAGACCCACTCCCTGCCTTCCTCCCTCTTTTCAAGTCTCTCTTTCAAACTTTCACCCTCCTGAAGAGCCGGGAGTGTCTACAGCTTACCCCCCACCTCACCCCACACGTCTAGACAGAGACACACAGTCAGACATAAAACCGTCATTTAATGCCATCAAGAATCCCACATTGTGTTGTTGTAGTGACAATGAGCAACAGACGTCAGTGTTAGTGTTCAACCCATAAGCACATTGAGCACCAGGACTGTCAGTTGCTTGTCAGTGATAATTTGTCAGTCCATAAGGAAGGAGACAGTTCCAGTGTCTCCTCAAGGGAGTGAGTTTTTCCCTGTAGGAATGGTTTTGGTTTGTCGGCAGTGTACCAGTCTCAGTGTCCATACCAGTCAAGTTCAGTGCCCTTAGATCTTCAATCAGAATTCAAACCATCCAGCACTGCCAGGCCCTCATTGAGGCATCAGTTTGGTTTTGCTTCAAGTGATAATTTGTAATAAAAATAAAGCAGCGGACAGAGGTGTGTCCTCAGGCCAGGGCAGCTCGCAGTCATACCGTATACATTACATTACAATACAATTCAGAATAAACTAACAAGTGACGTTGCCAGAGGGGCTGCCACAGTAAACACTGAATATAGAGCCGGGTATCAGACACACAGACACTCAGTCTCGCAGACATGGACAGAGCTGGAGTGCCGGGACCCTGGAGCTGACGACCCTGCTGGGAATGTTGGAGATCAAGAATGAGAACAGACAGAAGAAAGAGTGCGTTTGTGCGAATGTGTGTGTACGCGAGTGTCCTGCTCTCAGGTGTCAGAGCCATTGCCCAGCAAGGCTTCGCTCTCCTCTCCCTTCTGAGGGGACTTGCGGTACAGCAGGAACTGGAAGGAGATCTGAGACACTGGAGTCAAGGAACTCATGGAGAGACTCCGAGAGGGCAGTGTGTTCTGGACAGTGCAGGCCAGATCAGCGCAGTGTAAAGGATACCACGATGTCCAGGCTCAGAGTCCCCAGGCTGCCAATCAGCCAGGGCAGGTGGTGCAGGATATAGTTGCCCTCGCTCTGGCTGCGGTCAGGGTTCTTGAGGAGCACACTCACTCCATACAGGGTGTTACCCAGGATCACCAGGGCAAACAGGAAGTACGACACACCCTTCGTCGAGGCCCTCTTGAACTGCGAACACACACACACACACACACACACACACACACACACACACACAGTGAGCTTTGTTTTCTTGCCTCCAAGCACCGTCCCTCCACAATCAGTCTTCTTCCAGTCACTGACACCACCACCCCACTAACACCACTGTTTATCTGACCCCCCCCACTCACGTTGGTATATATCTGGGGCAGGCGGGAGAACAGGTACAGCACCGAGGACACCGAGCCGATCACAAAGCCCACAATCTCCTCAGTGGTGAAGGGCTGGATACAGGGACACACATGAGCACAGGGAAACACGGACAGACAGAGACAGAGAGAGACAAATGAATCAGCAGAAATCCTGTTGTTCCTCAAAAACCTTCACTGTGTCAGACAGCCCGATTAAGCTGTCATGTAGCTGAAAGACAGCCAGACTGACACACTCACTGACTGATACACCGCCAGACACACTGACAGACGGAGACACCGACTTCTTCACACACTGAGTGACTGATACATTGACACACTGCCCGATACTATAACTGACGGACACATTGATGGTGTCCATCACTCACATACACAGATACACGTCTCTCTCACCCGTGTGCCATTGTTCTCTCCTGAGATTGACAGCAGGGTGCGACCTCTGACACCAGCAGCCGTGTCAATATGAGGCTCTGTCTGGGGCAGGAGCATGGAGGAGATGGAGACTCCAATCAGGAAAGACACACCCAATGCATTCACCGCTGTGCTGCCTGAGAGAGACAGAGAGAGCAGAGGGGGTTAGGGGAGATGAAAAGGGGGAAGGAAGAACAATGATGGCAGAGGAGGGGTAGAAAGTGAGGGAGGGTAGAGAGAGAAGCAGGAGGAGGGTAAGAGAACATGAGAAAACAAGAAGAATTGAGAGGCTTAAATTGAGAATAGGGGAGGCTTAAAACTCACTGCCAAAATCACTGATGTTATTGCGGTTCCTGATCTTGTAGTAGGCAAACCAACTCAGTATCAGGAGGTCATTCAGCACATAGTAAATTGCTGTATATTTCTGAGAGAGAGAGAGAGAGAGAGAGATGATTACAGTAAGATCGTCTTTCTAGAGCTCTGTGGTCTGGCTGTTTTGGTGGACTGATCCGTGTCCCAATCCAGGCTGGTGGATAATTACTCCCCCCCCTTCCTATCGCTGTCTGGCTGCCCTCACAGAAGGAAATATTAAATATTTATGGTATGAAAAACTCCTGCAGTGTGGATTTGTACACAGTATTAGGGGGTGGGGGTGGGGGTTGGTATGCGTTAGATGGATCTAGTGTGTTCTAAGAATTTGAACACAGTATATTTAAAAGTCTCTCTCCCGCTCTCGCTCACCTGCAGGGGCAGCTGGTTAGCCAGGAAGGAGCCAATGAGGTTGCAGGAGTCTCCACCCAGCCAAAGCAGCAGAAACCACACTGACAGAGCCCTGTCCATGTTCCCACTGTGCCACGAGCTGACATACTGACTGAGAGGGGAAAGGAAGACAGAGTCAAAACTGTATTACTGTATATAATATTGTCAGTACTGTATAGTGTAAATACAGTATATAATGTGTATAGTCAGTACTATATTACTATGTCAAAAAGCCCATCGGGTTTTGGGCTGGATCCCCCTAATCCCTAATTATATAAACTATATTAAGATGTATATTAATTTAAGTACGGTGTACCACATGGATCAGTTCTCGGCCCTATACTTTTGTTAATATTATACACGCTCCCTTTAGGTGATATTATTTGATAATGTTAATTCTCACAGCTATGCTGATGACACTATTATATTGATTAGTAAACCCAGACAATACTATTGCCATACAGGGCCAACAGCTGGAAGTAAGCCAATCAACGCTTGTATTATTTCTCCTTAAAATGCAGCTCCCAGGTTGAAACAATGCCCTGCGTGCTCTACAGGCACCCTGAATACATAAAAAGTTGAGACATAGTCAAGTCCTTGGCTCCCTGCGAGATGCAATGCATGTCTGCGTTTCGTGCTGCTTGAATTGCAGAACGCACTCTGAACCCATCCAGAAGCCCAGCCTCAGCCACGGACACCATATCACGAATCCTTCATCAAACTTTGTGTATTACGCGTTTATCAATCAAGCATTCTCCCCTGATGACCGGGATATCGCCTAGTTTGAATATTTTCGGCCATAGAACTGAATTGAAACAATTCAGTCCAGTAGCTACTCACTCTATGCTAAAGATGGTTTGTCCTCGCTAGAGCAGCACAGCCCTCATCTTGCCCAAAGAAGTCCCCAGATTCTTGCCAGTACACTCGACTCCAAAGAGTTATAATTTTGTGGAGAATGTGGTATACTCGCATTGTTACTGAAGATTAATTAACATAGTGTTAATGAAAAGGATAGGTATACATTTGGTTTAAAACCTCTTTGTAAGGAAGGTGATGTGGCCTATAGTGTTAGACCAAACTATTACGAAACAGAATAACTGAAGTTACTTTGTTATGTAACTTAAGGTGTTGGAGAATGATTATGCTTGAAAAGTCAGTGTAATTCAATGCATATTCATAATGGTATAAGAAATTAGTTGAAGTTTGTTATGGTAAGTGCATGTATTTATATTATGTGTTACTTGCCTATGACATTTGAAAAGAGAATTTGTACACAGTGTGAGCTCAGGAATGTCTCCATCTCTTTTTAAATTCATTTGGTTGATCTGGAAACTGCTGTCATTTTTCTTCAGTTTTAAAAGTGCATTTATTGTCATTGCATCGTAAGCCGTGGTGTTGTAAAAGACTTCAATTGTTTTGAAAAAATGTACTTGAAGAGTAAAAATGAAGATTAGTGATCAATGCATATACCAAGCCCTCTTAAAATTGCAGTGCTGTCCAATAATTGTACTTTAATTAAAAAGAGTTAGAAAAACACTGCAGACTGTAGAATTAACGCTCCGCCTGAAAATGCGAGCAGAGACGTTGCCTCTTACACGTCCGCCATCCGTGAGCATCCGTCAAGAGTGCCCACTTCTGTATTATGGTGCAGAACAACCAGCAGAACTCCAGGTTCATACAGGGGATCCATTCAAAATTCACTAGCAACCATCATGCGTGCAGTAGCTACATAACTGTCACATTTCAGAAGCTGAGTAAAGAAGAGACAACAACGAGAGGATGAAGAATAACAAAGATCCAATAACTAGATCAAAATGTCTGTGTGTGTAGATAATTAACAGTATACTGAGAAAAGTAAACACAAGGAACACATTAAGAAAATGCCTTTAAAAATAATAATATTTAAACTAGATTTAAAAGCACATTTTCTAGTGGAATTGTGTTTCAGAGTTTAGGGGGAAATAGCAAAAAGCACTATCACCAACAGGCGACACAGAGCAGTGTGGAATCAGTGGGGAGATGGCTATGAGTCAGGGTAAAAAGTTAGTTAGGTAAAATGGAGCCAGACCACACAGAGCATTGCAGTAGGCCAGAAGAATTGTAAAATCGATGTGCAATCTGGCAGTATTCAGTGTGTGTAGTGTGCGTTTACTCACGGTATGCTGGAGACCCCGAAGCAGACGATGGACAGCAGCCCCAGCACCACGCTGGCCATGTCCCTGCCGTCCTGTGAACACTCGCCCAGCACCTCCATTACCCAGGCCGAGCCGTTGGGGCAGACAGACGTGAAGTTCTCACCCAGCGCCAACGTCCCCCACACCAGCACGCCCCCTCCCATCACTGCAGGTCAGCAGGTTAAGTAAGGGTCAGCAAGGGGTCAATACAGTCCGCATAGGGTGATCCTGCCACCGGCCAAAAACAGAAACAATTAAAAACTTTGTTCTCTCTCCCCCTCCCCCTCACTCTCCATCTTTCTCTCACTCAAGACTTTTTAAATTCACTCTTTTTAAAGTCAGCAGTGTTTGACAATGATTCCTTTCATTTTCCCAGAGGAATACATATGGCTTTAATATCACAAAATACAGTTACACTGTCATGCCATCTGGTCATGCACCTCCTCCACTCCTATTGGTCTAGCCTGGGGACACAGTTAAAACCTTTCCAGTGTCACAGCGAGCTGACCCTATCTGGCACCCCCTTCTCCTCCTTCCTGCTTTCTCCATTACAAGGCGCCCAGCAGCCATTTTAACCGTCTCGAAATGAGATGGACTACAAGTACCAGCATGCTAAGCGACGGCGAGCTGTAATGAAAACAACAGCAGTTCAATCTCAGCAGGTGAGCGGGGGGTCACGACACCACAACACAGTTGACCACAGTCAACCGCAAAGTCACAATATAGTACAATACAGTACGGCAAAACACGTAGCCCTGTGCACAACGCAGTACAAATAAATACAATAACTATTTCTTCAGCGCATACAGAGCACCAATAATAAAAGAACATAAAATAAATGGAAAGCAAAAGGTTACTCAGTTCCAGGCATGGTTTATAAAAATGTATTTCAAAGAATCACGGTGTACAACAGCACAGTAAAACACCTCTACACTGCGGGGACTCGGGAAGCTTCACACAATAAGGAAGCTCGCACTGGATACATTGTGTCAACACCTTAGCGGGGATGAGATACACGTTCACGCCGTGCGGTAGAGCCGACCCATGCCATTGTTTTTATTTCAACCACAGATCGGCATAGCAATCTGATTTACTGCTGTATTAATGATGATGATGATGATGATAATAATAACAATATCAGTCTGTAACAGAGCGTCAGAGCTGTCTGTTCAGCCTGAATCAGTGTCGGAGGGTCCGTTTGGACTCAAGGGAAACTTGAGCATTGCAATGAAGTTACACACACTATTAAATCTCTAATTTTCGATCATGTTTCTCTCCTGCCTTTGTGTTGCTCTCTCACTGCTCTCCCACCTACCCGTTACTCCGTGGCAGATGATCCCGCTGCACTCACGCTTCCAGTCCCGCAGCGGCGCGTCCGCCTCTGGATTTGCGGGGTTTTCACGGAGCCGCTCAGCTGACCGGCGGTCATGTGACCCGCAGGTTGTGTGTGACGCCACTCGCGTACGGAAACGTCACTCTGCCGACTCGGCAAAAACACGCAGCACACGATGGGGGGGGGGCAGATACATCTCCATTACGTATCTCCATCAGGAAACAGCTTCCCATTCTCTGAAGCTGCTTGTGACAATAACAGAGCCACAGCTCTCTGGGCACAGCCCTGCACACTGGAGCTGAGAGACTGGGGGGCAGTGTGGGTATGGCTATAATTGAGGCACTGGAGGAGAGAGGGGAGGCAGTGTGAGTGAGTGGAGATTGGAGTGGAGGGACTAGAGAAGAGGGGGCAGTGTCTATTATATATAAAGGAACACAAGGAAGAAGTATATACTTTTTATTTTCATACATAATTAATTTATAAATGTCAATTAGGCTTGCATGTGGAGCCCAGCATTTAACCCCCCCCCCCATTAGGCACTGGGTGGCTCTCTCATCAACAAAAGCAGCCCAGGCAGGCCTTGTGTCCATAGAGCTGGTATACAAAACACAGGGACAGACCCACTACTCACTGCTCGATTTGGATCAGTGTGCAAATATGCTCATCACATAGGGACAGACAGAGAGGGACATACAGAAAGGCAGAGAGATGAAGAGAGACCCACACAGATAGACATGGTGAGATACAGAGAGACACAGGGACAGAGAGAGACAGAGCAGGGACAGACAGGTATGGCAATGTCAGTCCCTGTCCAGGCCGGGGTCTATCTCCACGCTGCTGTTGGTGACCCGGATGCCATACCAGCCGGCCCAGAACTGAGTGTCCTTCCCCCCGTGACAGAACCGCACGAAGCGCACGCCCCGTCCGTATTTCTGGAACACATGACGTACCTGCAACACACACACACAGTCAATGACATGTTGACAGAAATGAAACACTGATATTAATCAGTGTGTCAGCATCAATGTCTGAGTGTGTCAGTGTGTCGTTCTGTCAGTGTCTGAGTGTGTCTGTGTCCTGCAGCTCTGAGCCGCCACTCACCTGGTTCCACTGCATGTCGTTCCACTGTGGGAAAATCACCATCTTGGGCCGGAACTCCTGCAGGACCTTCTTCCTGTGGGACAGCAGCTGCACACAGATCTCATACTGGCAGCCGCAGTCCCAGCGTGGAGCATACCTGAGACACAGAGGGGCGTGGCAGAGAGGGGGAGAGAAAGAGAGTGTGAGCAGTCACTAGTAAGATGAGCATCTAAGAATTAAGTTATATTTGTGTTATTACTTGGTTAAATATATGGAGGACTATCCATGGCAAAATTACAATTAAAAACCCAGAGAAAAGAATACATAAATAAATGTTTAAATTAATACATAAATAAATAAAAAAAATCATGGACATTTATCTATTTCTGTATTTATTTCAACATGTATTTATTTCCCATTTGCCGCTTTGCTATTTGCATTTCTCTGTGTGCTTTTACATTTCAAAACGTCTCCTATATTTCTTTTTCTTTTTCAATGTGCCAAAACCCCATCTATCAATCACAGCTAGTGGGGATTTTCCAGTTATCGTATTAGCTAATCCGGGGGCAATGTGTGAGGAGCCCGACTGATTTTGTAGCATGCATACATACACACGAGTGTTGCAAATACATTGAGTTGTAAAACAATCACAATCACTGTAATATGGACCAATCAGGTGATGTAGATCTCTTCTGACAAATAAGTTATTTGCCAAATGTGGAGGCAATTGGTGACTGCATATTTATATTAAAAAAACTATAAAAATCAAAATCAACAGCCTCAAGAGTAAAACACTTTGAAAGTGGTGATCCAACTGGCTCAACTATGTGGCATGTAGTAGGTCTCCTTCACACAGTTGATCAGTTATATTAATTATATTGTCATTATTGCGGATGATGTATGTTTAGGCTTAGTTCAAATGCAAAATGTATGAATAAAAATCAAAATGGAATTAGCTGAATTTTGATTGGCTAAACAATGTATGTATTTTATGTATTAACATGAAAAATAATTATAACTGTCATATTGCACAGATTATTAATTGAAAAGAAATGCATTTGATTGTGTTAAGTTATTGTAAAGGGTCACAGTACTTCAGTGCAAGAGAGAGAGCGAAGAGAAAGCAAAAAAACTTTGGCCTGAACTCGGACAATGGAATCAGATTATGGTCCGTTTGCTGATTGTGTTCATGTTTATATTTAGTTACATGTTTAGAGAGGGACCTGACATATGTTTAGTTTTAATTTTGTTCTTGTTCTTCAGTTTTATGGTATATTTAAAACTGCTTTGGCAACACTGCTCCTATTGGTCATGCCAATAAAGCAACCTTTGAAATTGAATTTGAATTTGAATTTGAGAGAGAGAGACTGACCAGTCAGACACCACAATGTCCGGTTGCACCTCATCAAGGAGAGATGGTGGATATCCCTTCTTGACCAGGTCAATCAGCTGGGACTTCAAACACTGGCTGAGAGAGAGAGCAGAGAAAATACGATGGGGGAGAGAGAGGTTTCAGTAATTTTTTGTGGTTGCAAAATGTGTGTTGTATGACAGAAGTTATGCAGTATGTGTATTGTGTAGTGTGTGTGTCATGCAGTGTATTGTGCAGTATGTGTGTTGTGCAGTGCATTGTACAGTGTATGTGTTGTTGTACAGTGTGTGCTGCAGTGTACTCAAGAAGTGATGCATAAACACTGTGGTGTCAGTCCCCCATTCGAGGCAGTGCTGTAACTGGCCAACAGGGGGTGGGAGGGGGCTTTGGGGGAGCCGCTGTCACTCACCCGTAGGACGTGACAAAGAATTTCTGCACTGAGAGGTCAGGGAGGGCATGATGAGGAGATACATCTTCAATATTCCACTTATCCCCACCATTATGCTGAAGATGCCAGCCATTGAACTTGTCTACACAGAGGAGAGGGCGGAGAGGGAAGAGGTGAGGGAGAACAAGCGAGGAGTAGAGAGAGGAGGAAGGGAAGGGGCAGAGACAGGGGAGGACAGAGGTTTAACTTAAGTTAATGTGAACTGCAGTTGATCTCACTAATTGCCTCATTGCCATAGCCACTCTCTACCTCTCCCTACTACCCCTCCCCCCTCTTACTCAATTCAAATTCAAATTCAAAAAAGCTTTGTCATGACTAACTGACATCACTGTTGCCTAAGAATTGACACACATGACATCTCAGTGTGTGGCAGGCAGTGAATTATTGCGCTGCTATCTCTGCTGGCTGTGTGTCTGCTCCAATTAGAACAGGGCACCATCTTTGTTGTGGGCAAATGGTATGTGTGGCCCCACTGGCTTTTTTACATTGTATTAGTTTTTTTTTCAGCTCCTTTAGTGTTATTGGGCTGTCCAAAGGGTTTTAGTTTTCTTTATTTTTTGTAGTTTTTCGAGTTTCAATTCAAATTCCTTCTGGGATTTCCTGGTAGGGGTTTTTTTAAATAGTTTTTCCATATGTTTCCACTTTATATTACTGATTGTTTGTCTCTCTGTATTGTGTTGAGTTCTCTACAGGTTTCCCAGAAGGAGTTTGTTTCAATTGCCTCTTTGATAGAGTCCAGTTTCTGTGTGATTGCAGTGTCTCAGGTCCTGCTGGCGCAGTGCTGTGTTGTGTGGGTCTCGGTGTTGCAGTTTGCTAGCATTCAGGTCTTTTCTATGGTTCTTTGGTTTTCTTGGTCTTCTTCGGATTTCCATTTTTCAGGCTGATTTTTGACACTATAGCCTTCTGTATGTTGTTAAAGTCTTTTAATGCCAGGTTCACCCTCTCTGTGTTGTGTTGAAGTGTGTAGCAGGCACAGCGTCTCTGGACTGTTGCTTGCTTCCTCGTACCCTGTGGGGCTGTGTTCGCTCCACTTGTAGCTGGCTCCCAGGCTGGAGAGGTTGGACGGAGAGTTCTGGGTGCTGGTGGGCTGTTCTGACCTTCTCATCAGCAGTGTTTGGTTGTGGTCTGACAGAGGTGTTTGCAGTCTCATTATGAATTAATTGATGGTGCTTGTGTCTATGTCAGTGATGGCGTAGTCTACTACACTGGTGCCTGATACTCACCTTCTGCACAGGGGTTCTTCAGAAGGTTGTGCATTTTCATGCACAGGAAGTAGAAGATTTTCCAGTTTGCAGGGGGACATTGAGGGTCACAAGGTCGCAGGCCCTCCTGTGCGCACCTCCTTTTCCACAGGGAGGTGCTGTCTGCCAGCTGCCACCACAGCTTGCACACGCGGCTGCACGATAAAACAACGTCCTGTGCGGGGACACGCAGCAACACCTCCTCCTGCAGAGACACAGGGAGAGACCCCCATGGCACTGCTCCCTGGCACAGAGAGATGAGAGGAACAAGTAGAGAGAGCAAAATAGGGGATGGAAAGGGAGAGAAGATATGAAAATAGGCACACACATTTCAGTTTATTTCCCAACACATATCAGAAGTCACTACACTACCCTGACTGACATTGTAAGTATACTGACAAAATGCACAGACACTGTAACAGTAACTGCAACTACTGATGCTGATACTGTACTGACAAGGACACAGTACTGCCATTGCAAATGTAAAGACACTGCCACTAACCTATACTGACACCGCGCACTGAATCACTTCCTGGACACTTTGACACTGGGCGGGTTTTTAAATGGTTTACTAAATGTAACAAATGTCGACATATGATCCAAACGGGATACATAGAAACTCTGTGTGACTGCATCCAATGAAAACCTAAGTAATTCAAAGGAACGATGAGATTTATTATGTTTGATTTAAATTGGTAGAATTATGCATCACACCACAATGCACAGGAATGAAGCACCTAAGCCGTGTGCATTTATGAAACTCACATCACAGCTCTCCTTCTCTTGCGGAAGTTATTTTGCATTTTCGAGGTTTCTTTATCTACAGCGTACACGTCTGCGACTGCTCTACGTCACTGCATTGGCTGACGACTGTTTGTTATAATCCTCCTCCTCCTCCTCATCTTCATCATGTAATGTGCATTGCGTAGTGTCGCATTTGTTCCTTACGTTGTCGTCCGAGGCTGTTCCCTGAGACTGGCCCATGTTTCGAGTCCTCTTCCGATACTGTTGCGGAGCGGACGCCGAACCTGAGTTTCTGGTCTTGCCCGCTCTGGGCATCTACACCCCGGGCAGCTGGGCGGGCAGCAGGGGGTCAGGGGCGAAATGACAGACCCCTGTTTTAGGTCGACCTAGCCTGCAATCGACCTGCTGGGTAGTCGCGAAGTGAAACAGAAAGTATGTATTGGTCAGGATGCTGAAAATAAAAATGATAGCGGCCTCTACCACTGGGTTTGTTAATGGAAGCGAAAGCAGACTCGCAACGTGCGTCATCCGCGCCGCGCACGCCGTCCCCTCCAGCCGCAGGACAGTCACCGACACCGCTTTCTGCTCAGCCAGGAAGTTAACGCATTTCTGTATGAGAGACGTGCTAGTGCTAATGCATGTTTATTTTCTCTGTCTATATATCAGTGCCAGACTGATCAAACTGCGAATGCTCTATGCATAGTAAAACAACACTACAACACCGCGCATGTGCATGGCTCTGAACTGAACTGAGCATCCCACAAATAGCGCCATAGAGACGCTGCTGTCCTGTCCTGTACTGTAACTGCACTGTACATGGACACCCTGTTGTAACTTCCCCTCTAGCAGCAGAAATGTCTTCTCCCTTGTAAGAAATACTGCTGCACTGTAATCCCGGTACTCAATATATGTTTCAGTCAATGAGCATGTTTAAGGAAACCACTTGGAGCTGACTTCTGTTTTTGAAAGGAGCTGCAGTGGCGAAATCGCTTGTCCAGCCAATAAAGTTTTCTTGAATCAGGAACAGAGAGAGAGAGAGAGAGAGAGAGAGAGAGAGAGAGAGAGAGAGAGAGAGAGAGAGAGAGAGAGAGAGAGAGAGAGGCCTCAATGTTGACTGATACTCTGACTGCCTGACAGACTGAGGGATACAGAGCAGCTGTGCAGGTGAGGGACAGAGGACAGGCAAGAGTGCAAGACAGAGAGGAGTTGGGAGCTGTGCTGCAGTGTGTGTCTGGTCAGCGTATCTTGGTCATCCCCCTGTCCGCAGTGCAGCCCAGGGAGGACCCCTCATCTGTCAGCTGACTGTGGGAGAGGAGCGCAGCGCCAGTGTGAGTGGGGGCTGGGTGTGAGTCAGCACGATTCCTGAGGTGTGTCAGCAGGGCTGCAGCAGTGTGCAGTGTAGAGAGGAGTGTCAGACACACACAGAGAGGGAGAGGACCAGAGAAAGGGAGAGAGTTACAGAGAGGTAAACAGCCATATCTTCTTGCATTTGGTAAGTGGATCAGGAGTAAATATACTTGCTTTTCAACATTAAAATGAAATCCTGTGTTTCTTATTGTTTCACATCTGAAAAGTGTGGGCTCTTTCTGTGCACCTGTTTTTGTTTTCCCTTTTCCCCCAGATGCATGCCTTGTGTCGGTCTTCTGCTTGTTATTTTCACCCATTTCTGCTGAGAGAGAGAGAGAGAGAGAGAGAGAGAGAGAGAGAGAAAAGGGTAAACAGGAAGATAGCAGGGGAGGGAGTGCTGCTCTATGCCGTATTGTCCAGTGCTGGTGTGTCAGGGAGCAGCAATGTCAGCAGTGGCTGTATATCTGGACTGCCTGTCTGATAGGTCCAGCATGTAAATCGGGTATCACAGCACTGTATGCTCCTGCCTGACAGTCTCTGTTCATGCAGGTCTTCAGGTGTTGAGTCCAGATCAAAGCAATGGATGGGAACAACCTGCTGCAGAACCCATGTGGGGAAGGTGAGTCTAAGGGTGTGTCTGTGTCCTGTAGCCCTACGGTGAGTCTGTGAGCTCTGTTGTGTCCAGTCTTTCGGTTGTCTCATGTTCTGTGTCTGTGCCCCTCAGATCAGATGGAGGGCTGGGAGATGACTGAGAATGGCGGCAGTGAGTGGCGTGTTGAGGAGCTCCCCGGGGATTGTGGGAGCACTTTCTGTAATGAGGCTGTGAAGAACTACTTTGTCACCTCTTTTGAGTGAGAGAGGGAGAAGGAAGGGGGGATTGATAGAAGCATGTCTGGAGTGAGTGAGTGAGTGAGTAAGATTGGTCATGAGTAGGGCCAGACGGACTCCGTGGGCAATTATTACTAAAATTCTGTGAAAAATCTGCATAAATTAATATATTGGACTTTATGTTGTCCTGTAAAGAAATACAGATTGCAGGTGAAATGTCAAGGGTTCAAACAGTGTCCGATCAATGGTGTGCTGACAGAAGGTGCAAAAAAACAATCCCTGTCTTTATAGAAATCACATAGAAATTATCGTGCATGATCCCTTGCATTTTGTTGGATATGTGTTTCTCTCTGGCATCATCTTCACTTTGCTTCCTTTTTCCAATCAATATTGTAGTTTTGTGCAACAGGGTTCTTTTATTTTAAGCCTCAGACTTAGATTGTCTGATGCATGAGTGCTGTACCTCAAATCAAAACCCGGGTATGTTAAGTGTACACTGCATTTGTTTGGAAATGAGGTAGAATCTGTAAAGTTTTATGGATTCATTTTATTGATATATACACTCACCTAAAGGATTATTAGGAACACCATACTAATACTGTGTTTGACCCCCTTTCGCCTTCAGAACTGCCTTAATTCTACGTGGCATTGATTCAACAAGGTGCTGAAAGCATTCTTTAGAAATGTTGGCCCATATTGATAGGATAGCATCTTGCAGTTGATGGAGATTTGTGGGATGCACATCCAGGGCACCAAGCTCCCGTTCCACCACATCCCAAAGATGCTCTATTGGGTTGAGATCTGGTGACTGTGGGGGCCAGTTTAGTACAGTGAACTCATTGTCATGTTCAAGAAACCAATTTGAAATGATTCGACCTTTGTGACATGGTGCATTATCCTGCTGGAAGTAGCCATCAGAGGATGGGTACATGGTGGTCATAAAGGGATGGACATGGTCAGAAACAATGCTCAGGTAGGCCGTGGCATTTAAACGATGCCCAATTGGCACTAAGGGGCCTAAAGTGTGCCAAGAAAACATCCCCCACACCATTACACCACCACCACCAGCCTGCACAGTGGTAACAAGGCATGATGGATCCATGTTCTCATTCTGTTTACGCCAAATTCTGACAGAAATCAAGACTCATCAGACCAGGCAACATTTTTCCAGTCTTCAACTGTCCAATTTTGGTGAGCTTGTGCAAATTGTAGCCTCTTTTTCCTATTTGTAGTGGAGATGAGTGGTACCCGGTGGGGTCTTCTGCTGTTGTAGCCCATCCGCCTCAAGGTTGTACGTGTTGTGGCTTCACAAATGCTTTGCTGCATACCTCGGTTGTAACGAGTGGTTATTTCAGTCAAAGTTGCTCTTCTATCAGCTTGAATCAGTCGGCCCATTCTCCTCTGACCTCTAGCATCAACAAGGCATTTTCGCCCACAGGACTGCCGCATACTGGATGTTTTTCCCTTTTCACACCATTCTTTGTAAACCCTAGAAATGGTTGTGCGTGAAAATCCCAGTAACTGAGCAGATTGTGAAATACTCAGACCAGCCCGTCTGGCACCAACAACCATGCCACGCTCAAAATTGCTTAAATCACCTTTCTTTCCCATTCAGACATTCAGTTTGGAGTTCAGGAGATTGTCTTGACCAGGACCACACCCCTAAATGCATTGAAGCAACTGCCATGTGATTGGTTGGTTAGATAATTGCATTAATGAGAAATTGAACAGGTGTTCCTAATAATCCTTTAGGTGAGTGTGTATATATATATATCTATATAATGGATTTTGTCTGGTCCTAGTCATGTGTGTGTTATTGTGTGTGTCTAGGTGATTGTGTGTGCAAGTGTATCCATCCCTGGCCTGAGCTCCTGTCTCCTCTCTCTCTTCCTCCCTACCTCACTCTCTCCTGCTGTCTCTCGCCCCCCCTTCACTCTCTCTCTTAGACTGTGTCTGAAGAGGCAGCTTGTGGACCTGCTGGCTAAGGGCTTCTCAACCGAGACCCTGGACTCCCAGCCAACAATACTGGTGGAGGACTGGTGAGTACAATGAGTGTGTCAGACACACTGATACACTGACACACTGAGGGCTGATATGGATTAGCCAATAACTCACAAAACCATACGTTTTTTGTATGACCTTTTGTTTTGCCTCATCAGCGCACTCACTCCATTCCTTTCCCTCATGTGCCTCTGCACCTAGGAGCCATTTATAGAGCCCGACACTGTGTCTAACCCCGCACTGTGTCACACAAGATTAAAATATAATCAGGTCTCACTTTAATAGAAGGTGGTGTTATTCCTTATTCCTTATTATGAATACCACAGGACAAACACATTGATATGCCGGCACTTCATCTGAGTTGTGATGTTAATCACATTTATAACAGTGTTAGGGTTAATGTTCTCAAAGTCAGCACTCTTCATGTGGTATTGATGTTTTAATTCTGTGTTATTCATATATTAATTAATGAGGAATCACACACCCTTATTATAAAGTGTTACCGAAATTGACACAGTCACCCTGAGACAGTGACACAATGTTAAAAAAAGATACTGAGACACTGGCACACTAACATAACTAACCATAGTCTGACAGTCCTGCACGACAGGACCACTGGACTGACTGACACACACAAACTGGTCACTGGACTGTCTGCCTGTTACTAACTGGTTACTGCCCTGTCTTTCTGTATGTGTGTATGTCAGGTACTCTGGTAGGACAGATTGTGGTTGCATCTACCAGCTGTGTGTCTCTCTGCTGGATGAAAATCAAGAAGTGATTAAGGAGTTCAGACTGGGTCCTGTGACCCTTGACCCTGACAATGACGACTGCTCTTGGAGACAGGTACAGTGCACACACACACACATCTGTGCCTCCCACTATAAACACAAATCAATCTGTTCATCAGGAGAACTGAATATAGAATCTCTCTCTCTCTCTCTCAGGTGACCCACACGTTCTCAGACTATGGCCCTGGGCTGCGGTTTGTGAGTTTTGAGCATGGTGGCCAGGACGCCAAGTTCTGGGATGGCTGGTATGGGGTGCGAGTGACTGGCAGCTCAGTGATTGTGCAGCCCTGACAGACGAGAGCAGCACCCTGCGCCAGGAACCTGGATGCTGTTACTCTATAAATTCTAATATAGGCTCTATATCAGGGGTTCCCAATGTCTGGTGATGGAGGGCCAATTTCTGGAGTTTGCATGGGGGCCGCAAGTAGCAAATGAACAACCGATGAAAACAAAATGTCCGAAATCAAACTTTTTTTATTTCCTATAACTTTCTCTAAGGGAACATTAATTAACTTTAATTGTTTTATTTTTTCCCCCAAAATTACATGTGCAATTTCAGAAAATGTAAAAATATAGTAAAGGTTCAGAAAAGGGGGGGTTTAAGGAAAGATCCTCGAGGGCTGCATTTGGCACCCAGGCCGCACTTTGGGAACCCCTGCTCTATATACTGCTGTCCACTGTAATAAAGTGTCTTTATAGTGCTATACACTGTATATATGTGTATATGTATATATATATATATATATATATATATATATATATACAGACTAACTATATATATTGCTTTACACTGTAACAGTCTCTATACTGCTGCACACTGCAATAAAGACTGTCTCTATATACTGCTGCACACTGCAATAAAGACTGTCTCTATATACTGCTGCACACTGCAATAAAAAGTATCTCTATTGTGGCATAGCATTCCTCTCCATTGACTTCTTGGGGTAGGACTGCCCCCAGGCTGGGTGTAGAACCGTCTCAGAAATAAGTGGAGAAGTCGCGGAGATAAAGCAAACAGAACTTTAATCGGGCCGGCTCGGAAGCTCCACGTCAGAAATAATTATTTCAGTGAGACTTAATGTTTACAAACATGAGTAAAACTTTATAGGAAAAAATGACGTAACATCTTATGGCCGTTCATCCAATCAGAAGATACAGGTCTGGGTCCGTTTTACGATCTGTCCTCCCATGAAGAGGTGATGGATCCAAAGCAGATGTCCGTCTTTGATGTGCACTAGGAAGATGCGATCCCACGGTCGTCATTTACCTAGTGTCAATCGCTCGTTAACAGAAACAATTCCTGCCTATCTGTAGAAACGATTAAGTCATAAACAAATCCTCAGCAGACATCTGTAGACTATTTCGGCACTGTGTAATCTTTCATTACTGACGGGAGTTTCTAACAAATCGACCTTGTTGACCCTTTACTTGTCCTGCTAAATCGAATCTGCTCGGTCTGTATACAAAACTATTTCTAATGCTAGTATTAATATAAAACATATAATAATCACAAAAACACTTTCATCAACTTCCTATACAGAGTCTTCACTGGGTTTGGAGGCATCTGTCTGTACTAACATGGAGGCACTGAAATCTGGTGCTTGCAGGACGGGTTTGCTGATATAGGTCTTCTGTGAGCTGGCTAAAGGTGGCTTCAGCTTCGGGAGTCCACTCCACCATGAACAGCTGTTTGTTGGGAGACAGGTCAGTCTAAATTAAGGCAGCACTCCCCCGCATGCTGTCACATTATCTACTGCTGCACCCTGTAATACAGTGTATCTATATACTTTGTCTCTATATATTGCTGCAAACTGTAATTTCTAGTTGTGTCTCTAATATAATACAGGGGCATGGAGTTGAAAAATGCAAGGAACAAAGGCACAAGGTCCACTTGTCTTGGACCAGGGACCCCTTATACACCCCTTGAACACAGACACTGCATTTGAATTTAACAAGCAGGTCATACAAACAAGATTAATCAGACAGATTGAAATCCATGACATCGTAATACTGCTTCCAATACCATATTTATATTTATACATTTTAGATTAATCTGCAATGCACTGAAAATAATTATAATTAAAGGTGGTTCGCCTTTCAGCGAGACCGTGATCCTAAACACACATCCAACGCTGCACTGGAGTGGTTTAAAAACAAGAAGTTGATATCCTGTTTCCACTGGTCAGGTTTAGGTGCCTCAGAGTGGCCGGGCTGTAACTGTACGCCTAAACTTTGTTGACAGCGTTCCCATTCATTTTAGTTAGGTACAGCTGCCCTAGGAAGTGATTGTTTGACACGAAAGGTCAAAACACATTCTGGGATTTAGTGTTCAAAAAGTGGAGACTGAAATACCTTAAACATTAAAGTGCAATAAACTTTGGACTGAAACGTTTTTATGATATCTAACTGACCACATATTCAAAAGTGTAAACTGTGAATATTACAAAATATTTATAAAGCAAATTATACCACGGGCGGCACTGTGGGATTTCTCCGGGCACTCCGGTTTCCTCCCACCGTCCAAAGACATGCGGGATAGGTTGATTTGTTACTCTAAGTTGCCCTGTATGTGTGTGTGTGTTGCCCAGCGATGGCCTGGCGTCCTGTCCTGGGTGTATTCCTGCCTTGCGCCCTATGCCTGCTGGGATCGGCTCCGGCTTCCCCGTGACCCTCACCTGGATAAGTGGTTTCAAAGATGGATGGATGGATGGATGTGAAGTGGCTGGGGCTCAAAGGGTGAAATAGTGCTAAAAATCTTAGTCTTTTAAGATGAGGAATGCTATGTGACTAACCCTGTCCTTGTCTATACTTGTCGTTCTTTAAATCCTCCACCTTGAGGAAGTTAAGATGAGGAATGGCATAACTCTGTCCTTGTCTGTCTGTGGTTCTCAAGAGAAACTGTCAAAATAGTCTCAGACTGCTCTTCATGGTATGTGTTGTGATAACGGACATAACTGTTTATCTGCCCAGGAACAAGATCTGTAATGTTGTAAAATGTCCTAGAGAAACATACATGTCTGAGGAGATTGGAAGAAAGTCCGTCATGTCATGTACTATATCATATAAATATGTGTGTGTTTGGAAAGTGCCTTTGAGAAACTGCTTCCATAGAGACTGCCTCTATGGGTATTTTTCTCCCGAGTGGCTTGTATTCGCAATAAACTTCTATCTTCACATACTTCTGGTTCATCAATCTGACTTATTGGGAAAGATCCATACACAGATAAAACTTGGATTCAACAGATGGAAATTACATCACTTAACAATATGATAGTATCTGTAAAATTAAGTGTTAATTTTGATGTATTATTATGTATTTATTTAAAATGTATTTAAAATATAAGAGCAATACAAATTCCAATTTACACAAGTGTATAGGAAATACATCAGTACACAATATAAGTCCAACATCCTAGATTGTAAAGCTAATAAGTGCAGGCAAGATATGAAGTCATCGTTAACAGCTAAGGGAAAGGGGGCATAGGGGAAATCAAATAAACAATAGGAGCAATATAAAGCCGCAAGCTCAACCTCTCCAAATCGGATCTCCTCTTTTTCCCCCACTCTTCCTCACCTTTCTGCAGATCTCTCCATCTCAATCACCTTGGAATCCACCACACTCTCTCCCTCCTCTTCCACTAAGACCCTAAGAGTCACCCATGATCCTGCGCTCTCCTACACTCAGCACATCACCACGCTGACACACACCTGCAGATTCTTCCTGAGCAACATACACCGGATCCGTCCCTTCCTCACTGACTACTCGACTCAGCTGCTCGTCCAGTCACTGGTCCTCTCCCGCCTGGACTACTGCAACTCCCTCCTGGCCGGCCTGCCTGCAACTACTACCCGCCGCTCCAGCTCATCCAGAACTCTGCGGCTCGTCTGGTATTCTCTCTGCCCCGATTCACACACACTATTCCACTGCTCTGCACCCTCCACTGGCTCCTGATAGCGGCACGCATTCAGTTCAAGACATTGACCCTCACCTACCGCTGTCTCGACCACACTGCACCAAGCTACCTTCAGTCACTCATCTGTCCATACATCCCCTCCAGACCACTGCGGGGTGCCAGAAGACTAACTCTACCTCCTCTCCACTCTCCTTCCTCCAGAGCCGCTTCTTCTCATCTCTGGCCCCTAAATGGTGGAACGACCTGCCCACCGAAGTCAAAACAGCAGAGTCCTTGACCTCATTCCGGCGCTTACTCAAGACGCATCTTTTCCGACAGCACTTGTAATTGAGTCCTTTACTCTCCTGTAAGTTAGCACTTCACAACGTTTTTCATACTACTTGCCTTCTGTTACTAGTACTCGTATTGTATTCCCCTATGCTCCCTCTCCCTGTACCTATGGTGGCCCTGAAGTGCAACTGCTGAAAAAATAAAGCAGCATTTTCAGAAGCAATTACGGAAAGGGAGGTACATTGTAAAATATATTTGACTGATGCCATTGGACAGCAAGCAAGTCACGTCGGCCGAGCTGCTTCTCCAGAAGAGTTGACAGAAACGGGCGCCAATTGCGCAGAGCACGAAGTATCATATTAATATTGTTGTGATATTATGCTCTTTATCCACTTTGTGGTGACATATTAATTATAGTTATAGGGGTGTCCTAAAATGTATCAGAAATGAATGAAAGCTTAGGTAAGAGACAGAATAGGGTTTTAAAGTATCTAGATTTACTAAATTAACAACAGTACTTAATTATTACAAAGCAGTGTGACAGTGCTTTATTGAAAACATAAATCACATATTATTCTTAAGCACTAACAGTAAACATCCGTTAAAAATTCCATCAGAAGGAGCAATTTACTGATTACCAATTGACATTCCTACACACCAAATGCACTTGCTCCTTTTACCCTCTGCTCCCATTTAAACCCTGTTACTTCCATTCACTGCTGTCTTCTTTGTTTCCAGCAGCATTTCAAGTGTTATTCCCACCTACTATAGTCCTGTGTTCCTGACCATTGCTAGTTTTTCCTCTTCTCTTCTCTACTCTGACATCTGATTGCCCTCTGACTTCTTGTATGCTCAATCGACTAACCCTTTGCCTGCGACCCCAACTATGCCTCTTGCTTTCATTGCTTTGTTTACTGGCATTTTGACATACCTGTTCCCCACTTCCCTGGCTGTTTGTGGAGTCATTATAATAATGCTCCCTATTCCTTTCTTTATAAAGTGTATTTGAGAAATGTGGCCATATTTATTACATAAAGAAACATTTAACATATTCAAGTAAGACAATTTACAATATTTTTTTAACTGAATGCAAGTGATTCTACAGCAGAAAATAGTTGTAGATCAAAGGCAATCTATTGCACTATAGAATTGTCAACATCTCATTCATGAAGATGATGAAATTATGAAATCTTTAAACTGAGGCTGTTCTTTTCTCTTGTTCCTGAAGCATTTTTTATAAACATTTGAGTGATGTCTTTCCAGATGCCATTTCTGATTGAATTAGAATTACAATTAATTAAAAATAATGTATTATGTACTAATAGCTGGTGTGAGAATTTATTTTTTTTAAACACACAACAATATGTTATAAAGTTATATATTTTGTTAATTCAAGAAAACTGCATTTGATAAATGGGAAGGTTTAATGGAGTGGGAGACAGTGGAGCTACTTCATGACATCAGCTCCGACTCTAGCACTGCCAGCTCCAGGTCACCTAACAGAAACTGTCAGCTCTGCTCCAACTCTTGGTTCTGGCTCCGGAGTCGGTGCTCTGCCGACCCTAGCACCCAGTCTAATTAAACCATCTTGCGAAATGGCTTGTCTATTATAGCGCCTGCGTTCCTAGAAAGCAAAATTGATGATTCCTGTAGTACACATGCCATTCACACATTGCAGACAAGCGGGAGCAAAATTAACTTCCCCACAATTCAGCAGTATAGCTGGAGCTGGTATCATATACACACACACTCTACAATGTGTTAGCTGACTGAATCGTTGATTACTGTATGGCATTTCAATTTTACTGAGAACACGCTTTTGGCTATTGACCCTAAACTGGACACCAACAACGAACTGGCTATTGACCACCACTTCTGAAACGACTATGAGATTGCCTGCCAAACCTGTGTGTTGCTGATGTTTACTTGGTAAGTTGCTTAGCCACCCAAGCTTATGAAGGGACTCCCTAAGTGTAGTTGGTACTCAAACCAGTCTAGGTGTTCTTCTTTGCTTTTTTAAAACTCTGGCAAGGCTTTCTTTTTCATTTACCATCCAACCCTGAGCCGACACACCCCACACTGTCACCATAGATACAGAAAATGTAAAGAAGATATTTACATTTTAAAATACATTAGCATATCCTGTTCTCTATTTAAACTGAGTTTACATACAATATACATTTCAACTTCCTTGTGTGATGAGACAATATATCTGTTTAGAAGAACAGGAGCTTTTCAGAGAAAATGAAACTCACCTGCTACATGAGTCACATACTTTGGCAGCTGATGGCATGACAGTTTTAACCTCTCTTGTGCACTCTTTTTACTAGTCTATGAAACATTAAAATACATAGAAATACTGCTTCAATATATTTGACAGAGTTTACAGGCCTTTGACAGACCACTAGCTGTGACTGTCAAGTGACACCCCACACCAGAAAGCAGATTTGTTGTCAAGTCACCATAGTTCGAGTCCGAGTCTGAGTCCGAATCCAAGTCACCGTGGTCTGAATTTTGAGACTCAAATCTAAATTTGATCACAGATTAGTTGGTCTGTTTTTCAATTTCTCTTTATTGTTTATTCATGTTTCTTAACATTATCAACATTAAATAAAATAAATTCTGTATGAGACCATTTTTCCACTGTCAATTTTCTTAATGATATACTTAACACTAGTTAAGTTATCAAAAGTAAATTTTCTATACAAACACAACATTTGTTGCATGTTGTATATTATTATACAGATATATATTATATATTATATATCACATTGTATTTTAGTGCTTGAGAACCCTGTAAGCCTTGGATAAGGACTTCAGCCAAATAAAAAATAAAACAGTGCATTTTTCTTCAACTAACCCCTGTTGGCCCTGTTGGTACACTTTAAAAATATTAGTTGTGATCAGAGGCCACTTGCAGCTCTGGGGGTACACGTGAAAGATGCTTGTTGTTCACAGCTTTTCTTCAATCTTTCTCCGGCAAAAACTGCATTCAGCACTTGATTTTAACAACAATAAATTACAAAACAATATTTATATTTATTTATTGTTGTAATTAAATTATTTTGCAAACATGCCAACAAAACTAGCAGCAATCCTCAATACAAGATGTGTCTAGATAGTAACTCCCCCTCCATCAGCACATGAGCACCAGTCTGCTAATGGGACATCTGCTGCTCAATATTAAGCTGAATAAAGTGAAACACCAGGAAAAATAATGACCAAAAAGATTAGAAATATGCAGGTTATTTTTGTCCCACATTCAATTTTTGCCCACAGATGATATTTTATTGTAAATTTACAGATGTGAAAAATAGTAATTTCACCAGCTCCATCATTTTTGGAGTATGTCCCTTTTTATGTTGGGCGATGAGAATCTTTAGTCCTCATTCAAATAAGATCAATCAATCTTAATTGTATATAGCAGAACACCTTTCCAAAGCATGTCACCCATAAAGAGTTAAGTGCATCATACAATGAATACATCATTTGAATGTTGCAGTGTTGCTGCAGTGCAGTAAAATGCATGGATTACATTTCATCACACATGAAGTTTGAGGATTATAGTGCTAAAGTACATTACAAATAAAGAATCACAATGCATTACACTGCAGCAGAGGGACTCATGGTTGGTGACGTCACACACGTACACTCCTCGCAAGCTTTCACAGAACACACCACTGCGAGTCCAACGCAATGTCCCACAGATTCCCCATTGCCCTGCCATTACAATGCAAGTCGAAGTTTGTTCATTTGGCCGCATCAGTAACACTTCCATGTTTAGATTTCTGTTTGCACTCGCACTGTGCACTTCAGCTTATATTTAGCCTATTTAAAAATATCTACTGCTTTTACATTTTGTACAAATAACTAAGACTTGTAGTAGATAGACTAGTGGCATTGTTTTTTTTAAATAAGAAAAAATATGATGTGGTATCAAACTACTGTAAACGAATCAAATCCATAATTTATTTATTGAGAATTTAGAGATGCTGTGCCCACTTTATTAAGTTGGATTGTTAAATATGAATGATTGTGGCCATTTAAACAGACACATCCATTGCAGAACACAATTAATCACAACAGGACGGACCTACTGTTTCATTGTGGTTCCCAACTGTGTTGTTTTTACTTTTGTCACTCAGGTATGGAAATACGGAACAAACACAGCGTTTCCATATTGATTCAAAACAGAACACAACATTTTGCTCTTGATTACGGAACAATTCAGTTTAAAAGAAATGGGTGGCAACCCTAGCAGAGATAACATTTAGAAATATAAAGGTGTGACAAGGGCAAGCTGATTCATAAGCAGGAAGATGTCAGATGTCTATACCACACGCTGATATTTCCTGAAGGCTTTACCTGCTCATCACTTGGAAACAGATGAGATGCCTTCAACTGTTGTGCTCTCTTCTAGCTAAGGCTGCAAACCAAAAATTACAAATACAGTAACCATTTCGTCAATGGAAAATTGACACAAAAAAGGAAAGAAAAAAATCAATAGTTGACGTGATATTGATCTGTTTTGTTGTTACTGGTAAAATTGAGCATTGTTTTCTTTATTAATTTGATCAATATATGTATGATTGCACATGCATGTCTTCTGTTAAATGATTCTTTTGTAACGATTACTCAATATATATAGTATATTCCTGGAGCTCCTTGACTAATGGTTTAGCTGGGCAGGAGTTGTGTCAGTATGCTGGTAACAGGGAAAGTAGAAGATTGACTAATTGTATGAGAGTAATCCTTATAGTCCTTATTATCCTTATTGTTTTCTTTCTATTGTTTGTTTGTTTTCTGTTTGCTGGTGACAGAATATCTTTCATATGACCTCTTGATAAGCATTGGAACTGTTTCATGGAAAAAATCCTTCTCCTGGTGTTTGATGTGGTAACAAACTGCCAAAAAGAACAATACTCCTGGACTTGTGTTGCTCCTTGCTGTCCACTCTCTCACATTTACTTTGTGACAGGGAGAGCTCTTCTATATGATAGTATGTTCTTTAGAAAAACTTCTAACAGGCCATCTGACCATCTCTGGAGCGCTTCATTATAGTTAAATAAAATATATTTTTAAATTAAATCATGCCCTGAGTGTTCCTTGTCTGACTATCTATTGAGGGAATACATTTGTCCCTGTCACCCATAATTACAAAAAGGAGGTCCATCATTAAAATACATTTACATTCTCCTATAAGAAAACTGATTGTGCCCTTGCTAAAACCGAGGATATCAAACAATAGTCCCACATGCGCACCCCTCCCCTTAGCTGAAACTAACACTTGCAACCTAACCAAGCAGCTTCCAATGTCTGTAAGGATGCCATAATTCCATGTGTTTATGATCTTTTATTCAAACTTTTCAGCATTTTTAAAACAAATCTCAACTGAAAAGTAATAACCATTGTGTTTTCCACTAATATAATAATTTACAACAGTTCATTAGAGCCATGTCAGTTAACAATTACTGTAACTTTTTCTTCTGGATAGTGGCATATTAAAAACCCTATAATACAATCATTCCAGACCATGTATTTATTTATTTGTTTAATCTTAAAAATCTGTGATCTCAGACTGCTGCAATTTTAACACATTCTGTACCAGTGAGATCACAATTGTCCAACTGATTTATAATGGAGAGCAGTTATCGATTCTTTATTAGCAGTCTAGAAAGATGCATTAAACAAAGATTGCAATGTCTTAGGACATCCTGAAACAAGATAAGGCAACAGAAACACATATTCACACATTATTTATATCCTCAAAAGTGAACATGATGCTATCACAAATTTTGTTTCCCAGGTTGTAAATGGAAGGGAATAGTATACTTTTGTATTTTTCTTCAGGTTCCCTGGCAGGCTGAAGTGGGGGATCGTGGAGAGCCATCAAGCAGCAGACACGGTAACATTCACCGCTAAACTCTGATAATAGTTCCATGTATGGCGGTGGCATTTCCACTTTGGAAAGGACTTTCTAAAAAACACAACAAAGATTAAAAAACAGTTACATTTTCCAACTGTATTTTGTAAAATCTATACATATATTATATATTTAATCTTAAACTGAACACTCTTCGGTAAATTTAAAACAAATGATAAACCTCATTTTAATTCATACTCCAGAAGGTATACCTTATTTTTGGTATTGATAGGGAGAAATGTACAACCTAAGTACTTTAACAGAAACGTCTTCTTTGTCTCCTGTTCTCTATATGGCTGTGGATGAAAATGTATTTTGTAAAAATCAGCTCCACAGACACTAATCAATCTAATCCTAATCTTAAAGATGAATGGATAGTAAATTACAAAATAATGGGAATACACAAAGTAACCCTACTGTTGCCAATTCTTTACATATGTCAGGATTCAGATGGAGGTACTCTTCTTGAAGCGCCTTTATTGCTACATGTCTTGCACTGTGACTTTGAACCTGGATGGAAAAACAAAACAATGAAAGTTTCTGTATTCACATTGGTGGAAAGGGAAAGGTACTCATTTTAACCTGCTAACATACACAATATCTGAGCATGCATTGCCTATTTGTTAATTTACTAGAAATGTTTGATAAACTTACATAACGGTTGCACTAAATGTTTTATCTTAAGTTTAATTTAAGTCTGCTCATGTGGCCTCCCTCTTTTCTGTCCTTTTCTCCTTGATCTCTCTGCAGCCTTTGCCACTCCATTCTCCTCTCCTCCCTTGTTCACCTTTAAATCTCTGGCATTGCTCTTACCTGGTTCTCCTCACACCTCAATAGTTGCACCTAATAGGTGACATGAATACGCAGAATCTCTCCCTTCCCTTCCTCACCAACTACTCAACTCAGCTGCTTATCCAGACCCTGGTGGTTCTCTCCTGCCTGGATTACTGAAACTCTCTCCTGGCTGGCCTGCCTGCAACTGCAACCCACCCACTGAAGTTTATCCAAAACTCGGCTGCTTATCTGGTTACCTCTGCCACAATTCGCACATGCTACTCCACTGCTCCAATCCCTTCACTGGCTTCCGATCTCGGATTCCAGTTCAAGACTTTGGCTCTTCCCATTGTCTCGACCAGACTGCACCTAGCTACCTGCAGACTCTCATCTCTGCAACGACCTTCCCACTGAGGGCAGGACAGCAGAGTCCCTGACCACCTTCCAGCGATCACTCAAGACACATCTGTTCAGACTGTATCTGTGATACAACAGCCTGATCTCCTGGGCTGCTCAGCACTCTCATCCTTGTGCTCTTGAGTACTTGCGTATTGTTACGCGTCACTGTGATTTCTCCTTTGCCTTCCCCTCCCTTGAGCACATACCTAGGACTTAATTGTATAATGTTTACCCAGATTAGCTCATTGTACTAGGCGGATTGTATTACTGCACTTTTGTTGTGCTTTAACATTTTTATGTTGTAAATTGTTAGTCACTTGAATATGGGTCCCTGCTAAAATAAACACATACAAAAATTGTAAAATATACCACACCTTCCCCCCCCACCCTTGGATTTATTAATTATGTTAAAAATTTTGCAAAACCTTCAGTACTTTATTTTAAATCTTCTGATGAGGTTTTATTTGGGTATAAATAGTTTTAGTTGTTATTGACTGAACTCCAGAATCGTACTTATTAATTTACAAAACTATACAATGTATAAGAATACACTGACCATGGCAAGTTCTTCAGGCAAAATCTGAAAGGCTTATTTTATTTTCTCAAGTATTCTGTTCATTTCAGCTTGTGAGTGACGGAAGAGATTCTACAGTGAAAAATAAGACTTCAAACCACTGAAAGAGAACACTTCCTCATGCCACATTTGTTAGCAGTTTGTAAATGTGAATGAACTAGAAACACTGTGAGCGGTTGACTAGTGTGACTGCTGATTGTTTTGTCGTTCGTTGTCATACCCAAAGGACAGCTGAGGAGGGGTTTATACTAAATGAAGTTACCATGGCTCAAAAGAATAATAAAATATGAGTATCATGTATAATCATGCATCTATGCTATTTTGGGAGTGAATATTGTATGAGACAAATAGGAAGAAAAGTCAATATCTTTTCCTCATGGATTGCAGTTAACAGACCAGAAAAAACTGGTAGCTATACAAAAAAGATGTATAAAGCCGAAAATAGAAAAAAAACAGGTTTTGAAGTCTTAAGCTAAAAAATGATTAACCATCAATGATCAACATTTTTTTAATTAAACATTGTGCAAGTGGACAAAATAAATGTAATACAAAATATGAACATTTCTAGTATCATGCAGGAGTCTCAGGAAGGTTACTGGTGAAGAGTTTTACCATGATCATAAACAGAAGACCAGACTTTGCCAGAACTTAAATCAAATTAAGACAAAATAGCTTAAAAGGGTCACAGTGTCATAGATAAATATCCCATTGACTACACGCAGTATATTTAAAAACACTTTAAGACACTACAGTTCAGACTCTCTCTTGTGTACAGACTATTTTTGGGAGATCAAGGATGCTTTAAAGATTTATGTCCAGATTTTGTAGCCAGATAGATTATTCTGGGGAAATGTGGTGGAGGACTTGAAATCCTCCTTTAAGCTTTCTATCATTTACGATTTCAGTGGATTTTTTGTACCCACAAAATCAAGAGTCTTACCTGTATTATTACAGATGCAGTCCACAAAACAATCCCTTTCTTCAGACTTTTCTCATTTGCGATTTTTTTAACACAGTCGTCAAGGTCCTTATACTTTTGCAAAAGCACAGTTTCTCTGCAGCTATCATTCAGATCTTCTGATATGTCTCCACTGCTTTTCAATTGTTTTGCAAAGAAACTGTTAATGCAAAAAACTGTTTAAGCATACTTAAGCATTATAGTTCTTTGAGAATTAATACAATTGAGAAAACAATTTTCAAAGGTATATTACAGTTAGCAAGTATACTAAAATTCCAGTCAAGAGATTGCCATTATCCAAATTATATATACTACAAATATATGTTTTAATACTTTGGTACCAACAGTGGAGATCTTCCTTTCTTTCCCTCTTCTGACCCCAACACCCCTTCTCACATCTCTTCCTGTCTCTCTGCTATCTGGATGCACTCATTTCATCTCAAGCTTAACCTTGCCAGATCTGATCTCCTCTGCTTTCCCTCCTCCTCTGCACCTTCAACTGATCTCTCCATTTTGATTCCACTGGCATCTACCACACTCTCCCCATCATCTTCCAGGAATGTTGGAGTGACCCTTGACCTCTCTCTGAAAGTGTTCAGCACTCCTGCTATTATGCACTTTATTTAACTATGCTTCCTTATGCTCCTGCTTACTTACATATATTTGGAACTACTGTTTTACTGCAACATCTACTATGTCCCCCCTTCTTTTTAGAACAAACTTAGGACTTAACTGTATTATGTCTGCACTTGTTACCTTATTGTACTAGGATGTCGCTTATTGTATTTTGTATTGAGTGTTGTAATGCTTAAATAGGCATCACTGTGGAGTAGTGGTTAGGGCTCTGGTTCAAATCCTGGGTGGGGTAATGCTGTTGTCCCCTTGAGCAAGGTACTTCACTCAGATTGCTCCAGTAAAATACCCAGCTGTATAAATGGGTACAAATGTAAGTCGCCCTGGATAAGAGCGTCTGCTAAATGACAAATAATGTAATGTAATGTAAATTGTATTTTGTATTAATATTGGTATTGCACTATTATTAGTATTATTATGATTAATTCATCATCACCTCTTTTTGAGATTTTGAACATCTTCCTTGAGGTCTTCGCAAATCTTATTTGTGCTATCAGATGCTACTTTCAATTTTCCCAATTCATCCCGTCTATGAATAAATAAAAATAATAGTTGAATAAATCAAGCATAAAATGGTATTCAGTTGTAAAATATGTAAACAATTGCAACCAGGGATGATTAAAGTTAAGGATGCAATTTAATCACAGCTCTCTGTTTTATAACGAGATCTGTTTTATTGCGGGTACATAATACTTTTTTGATATTATTTTAATAGATTGCTTACATTATAATATTATCAAAACTTTGTTTAACTCTTCCATTATCTACGCAAACTGGCCTAGGCTAAGGTATGAACTCCGACAGGTCGGGAGACGGAAAGATATAATTGTATTCATTATAGGCTATATAGAGATCAAGTTCCTTACCTAATATGAAGGATATATTGAATACAAAACCCATAAGCAACTACGAAAATCAGGTTATAGAGGCTATGGTACGTTTTGTCAGACGGTGTCTTCAGATATGGATAATTATAGCGCCCCTGAAATACACCTCATTATTTGTGTGAAGAATTCAGTAACTAATGAAACCACTGTTTAATACCTGATGTGTGTGTTTTTAATTTAAATGCATACGTATTCAAAGTAGTTTTGAAACTAGTAAACTATTTTTCAAAAGTATAGCTTTAGCTAGTTGTTTTTTTCAAGAGTGGCTCATAGTGCAGCCTATATACTTATTTCAAGAAGCTTCCTCAACACCTCAACACATACATACACGAAGGAATCGATACATGTGTAGGTAGGATATACATTAAATAGCGATAATCGTAAGAGTTTTCCATTATAAGTGTTACATACCTTACTGCATTTCCCCATAACTCCAATTACATAGTGCTGTAATGGGGGCTCAGGTTGACCCATCTTGATTATATGTAACTGGCGCTGCAGATCGTCTCGCAGTTGAGAGTTGTGTCAACACAACTGTATACATCAGCCATAGCCTATTATCACTAAAACACATATTTATTCATCTTATATATATATAAACATTAGCACCTATGTGTTTTAATAGCAGTTAATTCAACTTTTGTGACTTTAATCTGTTAATACACGCAGATACATTACTTAAAGTAGTTGAAGCTTGTTCGAGATATTATTTGCCTGATTGAAATCCATTACGCGACTGGTCCCCGCCTAATTTAAGGTACGTTGACTGTAAAGTCACCACTCTCTCACTAATAAGTAGCGCTCAAGAGAGAGGTGTATGTCATCGCCCTGAAAGTGTTCTCAGAGGCTGCGGTACCTGAAGGATCATGCCCTGCGGTTCATCCAGGACCTCAGGAATGGGTTTAAGGTCAAACCCTCAGATGTCACCTGGGTGCTGACAGTGCCTGCCATTTGGGACTCTCAAGGCAAACAATTCATGAGACTTGCAGCCACTGCGGTTGGTATCTGTAACTCTTAGAAGCCGTTACATTTATGATTAGAAGAATGTGGCATCTTACTAAAAAGTATATATGTAGGTCATTTTTTTTTTATTTTTTTATTTAATCTGATCCCTGGTCCTAGAGAGGCACTATCCAGCAGGTTTTGAAGGTCACCCTTCTATCTCCATTTTTTAAACACCTGAAAGTATTTAATTGGAAACAATTGAGCAAGTGGTTTGAATACTTCCAGATTTCAAGAATCCCCTTGTTTGAGTTGCTTAATTGATGAATAACTCCCATGTGTTCCCAGTATTCAGAAATTGGTGATCTAAGGTGACCTGTAAGATTAAGTGGATTGGTGCTCTCCAGGACCAGGTTTGGAGACCACTGGACTAAAGTCTTAAAGTGTATTAAAATACTAAATATGAATGTGTTATTTGGTTTAAAGGTGGTATTAGCTGAGGGAGATTTGTTTTTCAGTTGTCTGAAGGGAACTTGATTATGTTAATAGGCATTACAATGTATTTGTAAGTTATCTTTCAATTTCAAAACAGTTTGCCAGGGATTATGGGTCATGACCTCTAACATGGGAACAATGAATAGCCTTAAAATAAAGCTGCCGATAAGCCTCTGTGTGCCGTGACGCACTTGGCCCTCCCCTGAAACAGCCCAAGTACACTGCATGCAGGTGGATCTATCTCTTTTGTCCTTTTCACAGTTCAAGAGAAGTTGTCTGTGTTATCTCTGACTTTTTCCCTCACTTTATATGTATTTCATATTGAAAAATAATTTGATAATTACAATATATACATAAACTCTTATTCTTGTATTTTGTACACCTGTATGTCATTTTCATCAGCTAATTGGTCTCTGTCTTTGTTCTCTTAAATCACAATTATATTCAAGCACTGATGAAAGTCTAATGGACTGAAATGTTTGCTTCTTTTCCCTATTTCACCATAGAGCACGCTCTTGCTCTTTTTACAATATTAATTAAAGAGTATATTATTACAAAATGTTAGCCCCTAGTAGTGTTTTTGGAACCTTCGGAAGGTTTGATGTGTGGATTTCTTTTTTTTTTTAAGTCTAATATTATCCAGAAACTACGCACTCAAGTTAATCAATTCTAGGCGCAGTATCAATCCCTTTTGTTAATCTGAAAATATAAAACAAAACACATTTTCTAATATGTAGTAAATAGATATTATATTCTCTATCTCTAGGCAAACCTTATTGCAGACATGACCTCTGATAATTTGATCATTGCTCTGGAGCCCGAGGTCGCCTCAGTCTGGTGTAAACAGCTGTCTGTGAAGGACTTCTTTGAAGAGGGAAGTCCTGGGGGGAAAATGGAGGATGTTCCAGGGATCCAGTATATCCTTGTTGACTGCGGAGGTGAGATGTAAGATTCTTGCAAGTATCAATGAGTAAGAATAATGGAAAGTATATATCTGGAATTTTTTTTTTATCAAGAAATCTCCTGAATTTAACTTTCTTTTTGTTGTATTGCACATGCAGGTTTATTAAGTGTTGCAAGATTAGAATCAGACTTCGATGCTACATTTAATTCAGAGAAGGAATGCATACATGTTCAAATATGAGCAAGTACTGATAACAATTGACTTGAATGATTGTGTATCTAGAATTTACTGTAACTTCCACACAACCAGACATACCGTTCTCCATTCGCATTCATTTTTCTCAATTGCTATAACAAATTTTCTGAAAGGTACACATTTCTCAAAAACAGTTACGAAACCAAACTCAATTAGAGAGAACTTCATACATATACATTTTATTTAATTATTCAGCAATAATACTTAATAATAAATTATCTAAATTTAAAAACTAAAAAAAACAGACGTATATTTAACTCATGATGCATTGATCATATTTGACACTTAAAATATTAATGAGCGGAAATCAAAACCGTTCAAGATCAAACTTATAATAATTAAAAATCGGTCAATACAATTATATATATATATATATGTATATATATATATATATATATATATATATATATATACACTTACATATATAGGTGTTTATCTCTTGATTTTCTAAGGTGGGACGATTGACATCACTGTGCATGAAATTCTGCCTGACGGATACCTGAAAGAGCTTCACAGAGCCACTGGAGGGCCATGGGGGGGGGAGTGTGTAGATGAAAACTTCAGGCTCCTTTTAAAGGACATATTTCAGACAGATGTCTGGGACAGATATGAGAAGGAATTCCCTGCAGAATTTCATATGATGATGTACAACTTCTCCTTAAAAAAAAGCTCTGAGAAGGAAGAGGACGTAGACATCGAGTGCCTCTACAACCTCACAAAACTGGCTGAAAAAAAACAAGACATGCCTCTGTTTTCTAAAGACAAAAGTGATGTCACTTGGTTAGAAGGCACCATCAGAATCACATACAAGAAGTTTGTGTCACTTTTTGCTGAAAGTTTAGGGGAGATAGGTGGAAGAATTGAAGCTTTACTGAGTACACCAGGCTTCAAAATAAACATCCTGCTGTTTGTCGGAGGTTACGCTTCAAGCAAATGTCTCCGTAAGGAGATGATGCGGCAGTTTGGCAGCAGGTGCACTGTGTTGTTCCCTCGTGATCCACAGATAGTCATTGTAAAGGGAGCCGTTCTTTTTGGAAAGAATCCTAAAATTATCAGATCCCGAGTCAGTGCTCTGACTTACGGCATTTATGAATCCGTGGTGTTTGACCACATGGTCCACAGACCTGAGAAACTGAGAATAACTAAAACAGGACTTTACTGTGCAGATCTCTTTAAAAAAATGGTAGAGAGGGATCAATCAGGAGACAATAACCATGTAGTAGAGTATAAATATTTGCCAATTGACATCGAGCAAGATACAATGGAATTCTTATTTTATTGTACTGAGGCTCTGAATCCAAAGTATGTGGATGATCCTGGAGTGAAGAAATTGGGCTCATTTGTTGTGCCCATGCATAAGGTCAGTGTGGAAGGATACCGTATAGTCATTGTCAATGTCAAGTTCGGACTGACGGAGATCCAAGTCTCAGCTACTGACCTGTCATCTGGTGAGACACAAAAAATCAATCTGGATTTCTTGACAAAATGATCTACAGCACAGTAGAAGTCCAACTTTTTAGTCATTTAATTACACCTGCTCAACTTACATAGCTCACCAGAAATGAAATTCCCTGGACCTAAATTAAAATATACACTAAAATAATGCACTACCTGTGTTATTACTACATAAACGAATGAGCTCTTATTTCAAATGGTATATGAAAAGGTTTAATTTTGTTTTTTTTATTTACATATTGTAAAGGTATATCAGTTTTGATATCATTATTGCATATAATTGCAAGACAAATGTAACTTGTCCAATGTTGACTCATCCAATGCTCTTCCGAGAGTGAGAACAGTTAAAGGTTCTCTCTTCTGTATGATATAAATCAGCAGTGTCAAAGTCATTTAGCATTGGTGGCCATTTCTGACTGCACCTTAGGGTTGAGGGCCATCTAATCTTACAAGAAAAAAACACTTGTATTGTGTGTTTATTCTATACTGTCATAAAATCATAAAATAACGAATAATTAGGAAGTATAACACCTCTTAATGAAGTCTTAATTTCCACACATAGTAAGCCTAAGACATAAATAGATATTACCTTTCAAAACGTCTGTTCCGACACCTGGCAGTTCTTACCCCTCACTAGTTTTGGGATATCAGGTGAGATGTCCATAGCAGTGGCAACACGCAGTGTTGCAGACAGATGCTCATCTGTGAGCCTTGACCTGTTTTGATTTGTTCACATTCACAGTTGAAAAGATCTTTTCGCAAATTTAAGTGCTTCCAAAAGAACTCAGAAATTTGGCAAAAAGCTCTGTTAGCTTTGGGAAGTCGACGGTTGGGATGTGTTGGTAGAAGTCTTGCAATGGCATTGTAGAGTAACTTATCCCTGGTATTCTCCTTGATCTGCAAATCAGTAATCTCCATCTGAAGATCAACCAGGGCCATCGTGATATCTGCACTAAATGGATTAGCAAATAACTGAAATATCTCCCGTGACTGGAAGTCTAAGAAGCAGCGTTGAACTTCTTTCAATAAGTCTGACAGTTTTGCACTGTAGCGCAGGCAACTTTCTTTCCGAAATGCATCTTTGTGCATTTCAAGAACCTCTCGGCAAGAGGGAAAGTGGGCAACATTTGCCTCTTCACAAATTCAACTTAGCTTTAAAAGCACGTACTTCCTCTTGCATTATTGTGACAACATGTGTGGGTCCTTTAAGTTTCCTATTTAAAATGTTAATTTGCTCAGTAAATCAACAAGAAAAGCAAGGCCCACCAGCCAGTGCGGATCTTCTAGCTCTTCAAGTGCTTTGCCTTTCTCACTCATGAAATTCTTAATTGCCTGGCGCAGGGCCGGTGGTGGTGGTGGTGGCTGACGGTGTTTCACTCACGCTAGTGGGGGGATTGACGGCATTTGTCAGGGGCGCCGGAGGGAGGCAGCAGAATGTCAACATGCCACCTAAAATTCAAGTACCACCATAGGTGGCTGCCTAATCTTGCCTAATGGGAGGGCTGGCCCTGTGGACGCCTCTAGCATTTGCCAATTCTGTCTATGCAACGGGCCGGCCCTGGCCTGACACAAATTAAAGATCTGCTTCAAAACTGAGCCACGACTCATCCAGCGTACTTGTGAGAAGTACTGTATGTTATCGTACTGTGATGACGGTTCAGCTAACAGAGCCCGAAACTGGCAGTGCTGCAAAGCTCGGCTACGAATGAAATTCACACACTTAATAGCAGTGCTCATTACATCACCCAATTCGGCTACCTTTCCACAGTGGTTCTTGGTGGATGATGCAGTGCAAGAATAAGGGCTCGTCTATGTTTAGCTCCCTGCATCTCTCCCTCTCTCCCAGTCAGCCCATTTATTCCACCTGTCATTGATGGCGCTCCATCGGTGGTGACACCAGCGAGTTTTTCCCATGGCAGCCCAGCCATCTCCAGGGGTTCATTTAGTTTGTGGAAAATTTTGTTTCCAGTGGTTGTGTCACCCATGCTTGCTAAAGATGAAAGTTCCTCAAAAATGTAAAAATCCTGCGTAACCCCTCTAACAAAAATAGCAAGCTGGGCTGTGTCGACTACATCCGTGCTCTCGTCCAGAGAAACTGAGAAGGCACGGAACTTGCCCGCTTTCTCACAAAGTTGTGGTTTTATGTCTTTTGCCATGTCGGTTATTCCACAACTGCATTCCTTGACAAACTTATATTTGCAAAACTCTCCTTCTTTTCCAGGCACACAGCCTTGGCTGCTTTTATTATGCATTTCTTAATAAAATCACCATCTGAGAATGCTTGTGCTGCAAAGCCAATCTCTATGGGTAACCATCCTCCAGCATTTTGTCTCTTTTTTTCTCACGTTGTGGAAAATGCTTTGTTGTGACTGAATTACCTCGGTCATTTTCTCAGTTTTTTCTGTGCGCTCCCTGCCTGTTAATTCGGAGTACTTAGCTCTGTGTGTTGTATCCTAATGACGACGAACATTATACTCTTTCATAGCGGCCACAGAAGCATTGAAAATAAGACGTATGGCATATTAATCTGTCCATCGACTTTGGACATTTCTCTGCACATCGTCTGCTTTTCTTTTAGGTGTCATCCTTCAAGGGTTTTAAAGTGTGTGGCGGCTAGCTAGTAGTAACTGCTGTGCAAAAATTACTAATGAAAGCGACTAATGACTAAAATTACTACTGAAAGTGAAAATTACAAATGAGCAAAACTGACGTTATGCACGATACTCATTCAACAACACAACATCATGTGGTGAAAAAGGCCTGTGAGTATAGTGCTGTAGTGAAGCAGGGTTCATGAAGCAGTATCGACCCTCCCGAAGCACAAGGTACCGATACAGTGGTTCGAAGCCCCGCGACACCTTGCCAGAATCCACGTGATCACTGCAAACGAAGCTTTGTTACGTCACAGTAGCAGCTGACTGTCGAATTGCTTTGGAATATGTGTCGGTTTACCCCCATCATACTTAAAAGAGTCTGAACCACCTCAAATCCCCGGGGTTATAAAGAGGAGACAGATTTGCAGACGGTATAGAATACATTTATTGCGAGACGGAGAAACAGAGATAGATACTTAGATAGACGTAGAGATAGCAATAGAAAAGATACACAGAATTAGCGACAGATAGATAGGTATTGTGGTAGAGTCAGGCCAGTTCTGGCTGTTGCTCAAGTCCTCTGTGTAGTAGACAAGAACAAAAAAATAAAACCAAACCTTTTTTTTTAGGAAGGGTGGTATTAAATTAATACCTTTCCGATGAAGCGCTGAATCACAGAAGGATACTGTGATTGCCATACTTCAGCATGGCCATAAAACGTAAAATAATGTTCAGGTGCAGGTGAATCAGGGAGCCGATGCCCGAATGCAGGACAGGTGACTTGCTCGGTGACATGGTGAAATACAAATAATTAGTAATGAACAATCGGTAATTTAAACACATGGAAACAATCAGCAACTCATGATATGTCATGACATTGTATAAAAAGCAAACAAATTAATATATAAATCCACTCAAAAGAAAGAAAGAAAGAAAAAAGTGCATAATATAATAAAACAATTTGGGAAAATTACACCGTTTGTCAAACCCTGTGACACATACAAATACTGTATATTAAAAAAAGGGGTGCGCGATGCTGCGAGGGGTGGTATTACTAGTCTCTGCAGGGCAAACATTTCCCCTTAATTTCTAGACGAGGCTTTTGGCAGGTAATTTATTTGGATTTGTTTTGACCATATTGACTGACTGTATTTTGTTGTGTTCATGTAAATGTGTGTTGGAAACCCTTTGTGTAGGCTCGTAGTCTTTGTGTGACTAGGGTGACCAGATTTGTTCAGCCCGATTACCCTAAGCACACTCTCAGATCCTCCATTGTTGTCATCTGAAAAACCCGACTAGCTTTCATAAGCCCTCCAATGCGAGCCAATAAAGAGGTCTGGGTTGAATGAGAATCACAGTCACTGACACAGTTTCTCTGTTAAGTGCCACAGGATGACTGCAAACACTGTGGAGTGTAATATTGTGATAAACCCTGCAGTTTCAATTTCATGTGGATGCTTTTGTTCAAAACAGTGTAATGATACATGGAGCTATCACACTGGGATTCACTGTCAGAGATAATAGCTATCTTACCTGGGCAGGTAACGTATCACTATGCTTAGGATTACCAGCACATCCCTGTTTTCCGCATTTCCGTGGGTCCATGACAATTTGTCCCCGTGTCTGTCAATGAGTGTATGAACTTATTGTAGATCAATAGAACACATATACATTTACAAATGCTCTGTGGTTACCCTGCGAAGGGCGCTATACTAATAAAAAATGATGGATACATACATATGCATACAGCTCTGGAACAAATTAAGAGACCACTGCAGAATTATCAGTTTCTCTGGGTTTACTATTTATAGGTATGTGTTTGGGTAAAATGAACAATTTAGTTTTATTCTATAAACTACTGACAACATTTCTCCCAAATTCCAAATACAAATATTGTCATTTACAGCATTTATTTGCAGAAAATGACATCTGGTTAAAATAACAAAAAAGATGTAGTGTTGTCAGACCTCGAATAATGCAAAGAAAATAAGTTCATATTCATTTTTAAACAACACAATACTAATGTTTTAACTTAGGAAGTGTTCAGAAATCAATATCTGGTGGAATAACCCTGATTTTCAACCACAGCTTTCATGCTTCTTGGCATGCTCTCCACCAGTCTTTCACATTGATGTCGGGTGACTTTATGCCACTCCTGGCACAAAAATTCAAGCAGCTCGGCTTTGTTTGATGGCTGGTGACCATCCATCTTCCTCTTGATCACATTCCAGAGGTTTTCAATGGGGTTCAGGTCTGGAGATTGGGCTGGCCATGACAGGGTCTTGACCTGCTGGAAAAAAACAATCCTCAGAGTTGGGGAACATTGCCAGAGACAAAGGAAGCAAGTTTCCTTCCAGGACAACCTTGTACATGGCTTGATTCATGCCTCCTTCACAAAGACAAATCTGCCCGATTCCAGCCTTGCTGAAGATCCCCCAGATAATCACCGATCCTCCACCAAATTTCACAGTGGGTGTGAGACACTTTGGCTTGTAGGCCTCTCCAGGTCTCTGTGTAACCATTAGACACTGCGCTCTTCCAGTGACAGAAGACTAAGTCTGCCTCCTCTCCACTCCCCTTCCTCCAAAGCTGCTCCTTCTCAACCCTGGCCCCTAAATGGTGGAATGACCTTTCCACTGAAGTCAAAACAGCAGTCTCTGACCACTGAGTCCTTGCCCTCATTCCGGCTCTTACTCAAGACACACCTTTTCAGACAGTACTTGTAATATTAGTCCTGTTAATCCCTGTTAAATAGCACTTCACAGCATTTTATGATGTGTTACTAATACTTGTATTATTGATTGATTTCCCCCTTGCTCCTTTTCCCGTAGCCCTTGACTGTGACCTTACATCTTGACAGCACTTAGCTTTTACTTTCCTGGATGTATGACCTCACTTACTGTACTTACCTGTGTAAATTGTAAGTTGTAAAATGTGTTTTACTTTGAATTGCTTTGTATAATATAAATTTGAATTTGTAATGTTTGATCCTTGTACTTAACTGTATTCTTGCACTTTGTATTGCACTTATGTTGTAAGTCGCCCTGGATAAGGGCGTCTGCCAAGAAATAAAAATAATAATAATATTAGACGACCAGGTGTTGGGCAAAGCTGAAAATTGGACTCATCAGAGAAGATGACCTTACTCCAGTCCTTTACGGTCCAATCTTTACGGTCTTTTGCAAACCTCAGCCTGGCTCTTCTTTGCTTCTCATTGATGAAGGGCTTTTTTCTAGCTTTGCACGACTTCAGCCCTGCCCCTAGGAGCCTGTTTCGAACCATCCTCACCCTGCACTTCACCCCAGCTGCCATTTGCCATTCTCTTTGTAGGTCACTTGATGTCATCCTACGGTTGTTGAGTGACATTCGAATGAGTTGGTGGTCATCCCGGTCAGTGGAGAGTCGTTATCGCCCTCTGTCGGTCTGTAGCTCTGTTGCCCCCAATGTCTGCTACTTGACCTTGTTCTTATGAACCTCCGTCTTTGAGATTTTAAGGATGGAAACAACCTGACGCTCACTGTATCTCTCTGCCAGTAAAGCCAGAATTGAACCCTTCTTTTCCTCACTCAAAACTTTCCTTTTCAACTCTTGGAATGGTCAATAGTTATTTTTTTATTCCAATACTTTTGAGGTACTACTAGCACTGTTTTTGCCATCCAGCTGGTCCTATTGCAAGAGGATAGTGATGACCACAGCAGTTGTTTTTATACTTTTCCTCATTAAATAAGATTTGGAGGTGTGCCTGTGTTGGAATTCAACAGACACTGGAATGGAATGGCTGCCATATATGTAGAGATGCTGATTTTAGGAAAATTTGCAGTGGTCTCAATTTTTTTTCCAGAGCTGTATATAGGTAGGCTATAGAAATATATATATACACACTTTATTATAAAGTTTTAATTTCTTAATTTATAAATTCATTTGAGACTAACTCCAACAATTCTGTCAACTACAGTTAATCATGGTGGATGGCTGTGGCCGCTGTAGGCGACTTAAAACAGATTTCACTCTGTATCTATTATCTCAGCTGGTATAGTGGTTTAGGAATGCTACTCTGATCCAGGTGTTCTCGGTTTGAATCCTGATGTGCAGATGTTATTTCTTATGTATTAAGGCATAAATACCTCAGTCTTTAGAGTTGGCCAATATTATAGTCTTACCTAAACCAAGCAAGAAAAAATAAATGTACTTCATAAATACCCATATCATTTAAAGTGTTGTCCAAAGTACCTGCATAATGTTAGAAAATAACATTGGATAGGATCCTTGGATCACTCAGTTATTAATGGACACCAAACGAGCATGATGGGTCGAATGGCCTCCTCTCGATTGTAAACTTTGATATATTCTTCTTATGTTCTAAACTAGACAGGGATCCGATACAATTAGCAGATTGCAGCATATAATACATTTGCCCCAATAACAAAAGGCTGCAGTGTTACTTATTGCAATGTATAGCATCATTGTACTATCATACAATTCTCATATGAATTAACATATGAAAGGAAAGTGTGAAGACCATTATCACACTGGAGAAAAGGGGAACAAGTCGGGAAAAGGTGAAGGCACACCCCTTTCAAATCAGGTTCCCATATTCGCGAGCACTAAGACCCAGCAGGCTCGGAACAGGATCTGAAATAGAGATGAATCTGGTTAACCTGCTCTTAATCAGACCTCGGCTTAACTTCCCTCCTCCCGTGTGTGCTGCACTCTGTACCTACAAGAACGGCCCCAGGAATCCAGAGCTGCTTGACTCTTGAATACTTTTGAACAAAGAACTTCAGCTGCATCGCATTCTCCAAACTGAGTTTCCTCTGATCGATGGATATCTAACTGTTTGATGCCTTCGAACCCTCCCACTACCGCCGCAGCAAACTGAAGACCTCCGGAGTTTTTCCTGAACAATTATCTTACAAGCCTTGGAACTGCAACACTTAGCACCACTGCTTGGCAGGAGTAAACTGAATAAGTATTGAACCTCAATATTTGTAATTTGTTTAACTTGAGAACTTACCATAAAATAAGTACATACGTTTATGAGTGATCTGTTAATGTATTATTCTGTTTCACATTCGATTTTAATGAGAATTAGTTAATGCTCATTGTGTGTAATTTTAATTAATTATCAGATTGCAATTAAATATTCACTTTTCCACTGTGAGCTATCTTCAGTCTAAATGTAACAGAGGTTTAACTGTAGAAGAACCTGTCTGTATTTAACCCAAAAGCAACCGATTTATAATTCTAGAATTACTGGGATCACCAAAGACATCCTGATCTAAGCAGAACTGTAACAGTCTTATTCGGCATTACATAATGAGACATTTTGATTTTAATAACATATTTATGTATTTGTGTCAGACTAACTATACAATATTCAACTTAATTATTGTAGTCACTAAACCCCAAAGTACATTAGGCATACATACTATTAGTATCTCTGACCTATTACTTTTCTATCTCTGACTAGTTTAGTTGTGGCTTTAATAAAATCGGTTATTTTGTATTGTTTTTAACCTACGTCTATTCTGATAATATTAGGCTCTACTGACCAAATAACTCCTGTTTGAAAATATAGTAAATATAGTTTGCTGTCACTTGGTGATCATGGACATGATACAGGCCACACTTCAACCAATCAGAGGGTGCAGTCTGCAATGAAACTGTCACACACACACAATCACACACTCACACACAGATGCAGATAGAGAGAGGGATTCCACTGCATGACACACTGCACAATGACAATGAGGGCCGCTCCTTCAGCAGCCACTGGTTTTACACCTTTTGAAATGAGAACCGGGAGAAGAGTGCAGCTGCCTCGTGAGGCCGTACAAAAGATCGGGCACTAGTCACAGGCAGAGACCAATTACATCAATTAGCACGATTGAGATAAAAGCTCAAAATACTCAAATGTTTTTGTCAGGGCCACAATCAGAATCAGGGCATAATCACTGTCGAAAATCATCAGTCTGATAAAGACAATAATGGACCTGTTATCTGAACCGGGCTGTCAGTCATACTGATTTCGAAATAGGCAATTTGCACTTCATGACAATCTGTAATTTAAAATACATACATTTAAATGTATATTTATAAACATAAACATATTCTGTTTTTTTTTCTTTTAAATAAATTCATACATCTGAGACGTGAACATTTTATGACGGACGTTTTTAGAAAGTAAATACACAAAACATAACATTTGCTTCACTGAATTTAATTTGTTTCATGGCTAAAAGCAGTGATGCTGTGGCAAATGGCAAGGGCTATGGCTCCATCTAGCTCTCGATGCTGGTATTGCGTAATGCACACGTTACGAGGTAGGTCACCAGAGACACCTATTAAAAATGAAGTCAAAATGGTTGAAAATATAAATTATAATAAAATAAATACACTGTGTAAAATCCATCACTTTAGATGAAAACATTAAGAGTCTCTGGTACAGAAATATTTTTGAATATTGTGTATGTCAAATGTGTAGTATTTCTGTATAATATCCCCATTTTGTAAAAGGACTAGCTTATAAATTGATCTGAGCATCAAAGCCCCAGCATCACACACCAGTGTACCTCCTCTCTATCACACACTTGTGTACCTCCTCTCTCTCTGTTGTGCTCTTTGACTTTCTTCCTATCTTCTCTTTCCCTCATACTTTCCCTCATTTGAATTTGAATTGCTTTGTATAATGTAAATTTGAATTTGTAATGTTTGATGCCTTTTACTGAACTATATTCTGGGGAGGGGAACCTCAACACACCCTCACAGCTCCCCACACGGGCTCATTCTCTTATCAGCACGTTAATATATGGCACACATACCTTTTGTAAATAGACATACATTTCCAATTTATCAACAGACAAACTGCACCTCTTTTAGCCACCTGTTCTAGCGCATGCGCAACATATATGAAAGAAAAGCAGCATTGCGCTTCAATCTACGTGAAAACGTTTCGATCACCAGTGTAAAATAAAATTGACCAGCTGCATAAAACACTAAGTATTAGTGCATGATAACTTAAGCATGAAATAGTTCAGCAAATAGCAAAACACCTTAAACCCTTAGAAACCTAACTGTGACAGGTTCTTATGTTAGTATTACAATCCGCCAAAAGGGGGCGCTATATAGCCGAAAGGTGAAATTTCATGAGTTCTATTAAAATAGGTAGAGGTAATAAACAGGCCATAAAAGTCAGAAATAGATTTACAATACAAACTATATTTCATATACCACATTTTCAACAGTTTAATGGTAAAAAAATATGAAGTCAATAATATAGGCAATAACAGCCAAAAGGAAAAAACGATTTGATATAGATATCAAAAATACAGTATAACACAGGGTAAATGTAAAGAAAGGCAAACGTATACATAAAGATTAGAATAATTATACAAGTGTTTATTGTTTCTATTTGTAATATTGAAAAATGTACAATAATATAAAACAATAGACTTTTCAGAATTGCTCACGTGTAACAGCCAGAGTTGCCCACGTTTTGAATTGCTGCCCACCTTTAACTTGATCGGTTAATTCCCTTATCATCATATCATTCGCCACACCTGTCCCCAGTTAACCCTGCCCTTTCCATCCCTATTTATACCCCCCCAGTCCCAGGCATCCTGGAGAAGTCTTGGTTTCTCTCCCGTGTCATTTCTGAGCCTTTTCTACTTGTATTGCCCCTCGTGTTTTGACCCTTGCCAGTTTTTCGCAAATTATGATTGCTGGATTCCCTATTAGTTTGTTTGCCTGATTGCCTGACCTTCTGACCGAATTACGGACCACGACTCAAGTCTCAAGGCTAGCATTGCTATATCTGTAGACAATTTCCCAGAAGCAATCTAATCAGGGATAGTTTCGCGCAGGAGCCCCCCCAACAGCTATCAAACTGGAAGTTATATTATCCAGTTCCTGCTAATAGTACGATCATGCGAAGAGGCCAGCTTTATGGAAATTATATGAACTAAATATGAATATGTAATTATGATCCATATTTACTAAACAAAACGTGGTGAAAAAATCTAATCTGCGATGTCTGACAAGAAAAATCTCAAAATATGCCACTGACATACGTATATACAAACTGGCCAATGTTTAAGAGAATGTCATCAGGTATTGTGGATGAGCGATATTTACAGTAGAAAATGTAAAATGATACTTCACAGCCAGCACAAATCGCAAAAGGAGAAATCATCATCACAGCAATGTTTCTTCATCAATTTTTTCTCAAAGTATTAATTTTTTTTATTTGAAAACTGTTTAGTGAAGACACTCATCAGGTAATTTAATTTAACAGCCACCTGTCTTAATTTGGTGTAGTCTATTTGACTAAATCATTGGAGTTAGTTAAATTGAAAAAAGGTGTGTATATTTATTTATATGTTCTATAGCTCTACAATTAGTTAATGCACTTAAAATTGTGCAGACCCTGCAGACGTCGCCATGCTTTCTTACACATCCTTTTAGGCTCCCTCCCAGCTGTCTGTTGGCCTCTAGGAAATAAAACTGCAAAGGGGGGCGCTGTTCTTCACTTTACACAATTGCATTATCATTTGAATAAAGTTAATCTTGAAGCTGTTTTGAATATGCGTTTGCAATGGTGTTTCACATTGCATTTTAATTTTGTCCCAAACAATGCGTGCATCAATGGAACATAATTCTACAATTATGGGATGGCGTAATCATGTTCCATTTTGCATTGGACTTTGAATAAAATCCCCTACATGCTTCCATAGTGGGCAGCCAGCTAAATTTAAGTTCTTAAGCCCTGTCTAAGTGTGCTGGCGTCCTTGCTGGAGAGCGTCGATTGTGCAGGGGCGTGCAGGACGGGTCCCTGCTTGTCTCCAACTATCTACAAATAAATAAAAAAACATAAAATGAATATCACAAAACAACTCTACTAACTACAAATTGCCATACAACATGAGGGCAATCTAGTGCTTTGCCAGTGACAGATATTCAGTACAAATACATACCAACCAAATAAAATAAAGATATAAAAGTGATGTGCATTCCATTGCAATTAGTTTTGTGCTGACTTAAAATCCCGACTTCAAAATGAGCACTTCATATACACCTTTTAGATTCAAAGAAATATTTAAAAGAGCAATGTGTAAATTACTGTTACATTTTGTGTTACAAATGTGTGCTTTCAGTTACAGTGTGTGTGGAGATTCTGTGCCCAAAATACCAACATACTGTAGCGATCCTGAAGCCGTGTTAATGGGCCTGAAGCCCCACGTAGTTTAAGTCTGCATCTCTTTTTTTGATACACCAGCGTCTTCAAAGAGCTTCTTGTAGATTATTTAGCACAGCTTTATATTTTAAAAAGCCAGTATTGCTGATGAATCTTGTTTCCGTGGTCATGCGGTATACTGTTCACCAACACAGCCCTACTTTTATCCACTTCAACACTAACACTACTTCAACCTAATCCTAAAAATAATGAGCCTGGTATTGTGTACGTCAATTCTGGCACAACATTTGAAGTCCGGTAGACGTTTTCTCAGATGCAGCCCTGCCGATTTCTCAGAGATGCAGCGCTGCTCTTTTTTAAGGTTATCACCCCTTTACTTCCGTGGTTGCAGCTCCTAGCTTTGCGCCCCTCGCTTCCGTACCTCTGTGCTCTCAAATGCTCTTCGGCCTGGAAGGCTCGGGTGACACCCTCACGTTGCGCAGCTGTGAGAATGACCTCGAGACCCGGCAGAGGAAGTGGCGAATGTGCTCCTTCTTTGACGGTTTGTCCTTTCTCGGCGCCTCAGCAGCCCCTGAAACACAGAGTGAAACACTGTTGTTTCTGTCCCCCTTCACCACCTCCCCCAAGACTGTCCTGTTACTCTGGCTTCTGGATTTGGTTCAGAGCTCAAGTGTTGCAGGAAAGTACAGCCACAAAAATGTCTTCACCTGTGAGGTACATTTTTGAGTGGCCCTCATGAAAACAAAACAACCCAATGGAGAGAAACAGCATGCTTCCCACTGAGAGACTCATCTCATCGCTACGTACCTGCTGGGAGATCCTCTGGCTCTTCTCCTCTGGCCTGGCCTGCAGCTCCTGGCTGTGTCGGTAGGTCCTGTGTACAGACAGGGCAGAGTCTCAGTACAAACGCTATAGACAGACAGCTCTACTGAGGTCATCATGCTGGAGTGTGTGGCTGTGTGACAGTCAGAGTGACGGGCTAAAGCATAGGGCTGCTGCAGGATCAGCAGCCAAACTAATATATAGATGTAATAAAAACATACAGAAATCAGTTCTATGTTTGCCTGCTGTTTTCCAAGGGAATATTAAAGTAGACATAAGAAACAATCAAACTTAACTTAACCAGCCCATGCTTTCACTAAAACAAACTCACTCTTGTGAAGCAGAGTAAAAGGATAATAGGGCTGACCTGCTCACACTGTACGTACCGCAGTGGGCGTCATAGCCAGGCTGGCAGGCAGCTGCTCCTCATCCTCCTGGGTGTCGCTCAGTTCCTGGGCCTTGGCGGGCTCGAACGAGGGGGAGCACAGTGGCAGGCTGGTGCTGGGCATCTCCAGCTCCACTGGTGGAGACACCCTGCTCCTGGACTGCAGCTCCCTGGCCACTGGGCTGGTCACCCTCTGGGAGCGGTCCAAGCCCAGGAAGGCCTGGTTCAGCTGCTCCACGACGGAGCTGGTGATGGCGGACCTAAGGTCTTCACTCCCGGAGCTCAGTGCACTCCTCAGGGCAGCTGGGGAGCCACTGTGTTGCACCAGCTGCTGGGGGGCAGAGCTCACGGCTGCCCTGACGCTGTCGGGGTGAGAGCGGAGGCCCTCCTTGCCCGCGCATTGCTGCTCCAGCGCTGTGCTCAGCTCCCAGTCCTCTGACACCTCCTGCAGCACAGAGTCCACCAAATCCACCGCCAACGCAGTGAGAGGGCTGTGCGGCTCGGGGCTGAGTCTGTAGAGCAGCCCAGCAATCATGTCCTCCGTCAGGGCAGACGCCACGGACGACGCCCCAGAGGAGGAGGACGAATAGGAGGTGGAGGAGGAGGCTGAGGGCTGCCACGGCTGCTGCCTGACCTCCGTGCTTATGTTATCGCGAGGCGGGGAGGCCCTCCCTGCAGCAGCACTGGAGTGGGGAGTCTGGGTCCTTTCAGCCTCATGCCCCAGACTGTCCACTTGGCCACCTGCATGGGAAGAATTGTTAACTCTTTTCACGGTGCTGTTCAAGGGAGTGCTTTCAGTCACAGAAATCTTGATTACACAACTACTGATGCTGTTAAAAATAATTATCATTCATAATTAGGGCTGCCTCGATTAATCGTGTCTATTAATCAACTAATGAATTGATCGACGATCGAAATTTTCTCTAATCAAGCAGACTTTTTTTTTCTTTCTTCATTATAATGACAGATGATTAAACGGTTTACACTAGAAGCGCTGACATTTCGAACTACCTATAACCAAAACGATCAAATAAAACTAGCACAATTGGAGTAGGCTATTTACATGGAAATATGAACATAAAACATTAATATGATTTGTAGAAATAAAGCGCTTTTTTTCCCAAACTCACACAGCACAGTAAAAACAAATAAATGAAATGTTTATTTGCAGCATAAACGCTCTCCGTGTCCACTCAATCTGACTACAGTTTTAAGAAGACACTTGTAATGCTTTACAATGCGTGTGTTTTTCAAGCACATGAAAGACTGTAGACAGGAGAGGTAGAGATCGTGACTTGTACTTGATTTGTGTTTATGCAACTAAAACCAGGTGCGCTTCTAGTGTTAAATAATAAAGGCGAATCACGCAAGATATCACATCACGAGAGCCACAGTACAGTATCTGCGCACAAACTGGAGGGTTACAAGCCACTAAAGGGAAACTACAGTCTAGCTTTGGATTCAAACTGGATTTGTAAGGAAACACTGAAGACAAAGGAAAGGTTTTCGGTTTCATAATGTTAAGATAATTTTAAACCAATAACGAAAACAGTGTTCTATAAATAGTCCCAGATTGGAAAGATACTCGTAGATACACATTTAGTTTGGTGTCACTTAGAAATTTCCTTGTTTTCATAAGAAAAGCAATTTTGTTGTCCATTAAAATAACATCAAATTGATCAGAAATACAGTGTAGACATTGTTAATGTTGTAAATGACTACTGTAGTTGGAAACGGCTGATTTGTAATGGAATATCTACATAGGCGTACAGAGGCCCATTATCAGCAACCATCAGTCCTGTGTGCCAATGGCACGTTGTGTTTGCTAATCCAAGTTTATCATTTTAAAAGGCTAATTGATCATTTGAAAACCCTTTTGCAATTATGTTAGCACAGATGAAAACTGTAGTGCTGACTAAAGAAACAATAAAACTGGCCTTCTTTAGACTAGTTGAGTATCTGGAGCATCAGCAATTGTGGGTTCGATTACAGGCTCAAAATGGCCAGAAACAAATAACTTTCTTCTGAAACTTGTCAGTCTATTCTTGTTCTGAGAAATGAAGGCTATTCCATGCGAGAAATTGCCAAGAAACTTAAGATCTCATACAGCGCTGTGTACTCCTCCCTTCACAGAACAGCGCAGACTGGCTCTAACCAGAACAGAAAGAGGAGTGGGAGGCCCCGGTGCACAACTGAGCAAGAGGACAAATACATTAGAGTGTCTAGTTTGAGAAACAGACGCCTCACAGGTCCTCAACTAGCAGCTTCATTAAATAGTTTCAAAGTCAAGTGAAGAGGCAACTCCGGGATTCTGGCCTGCTAGGAAGAGTTGCAAAGATAAAGCCATATCTCAGACTGGCCAATAAAAAGAAAAGATTAAGATGGGCAAAAGAACACAGACACTGGACAGAGGAAGACTGGAAAAAAGTGTTATGGACAGACGAATCTAAGTTGTTTGGATCACAAAGAAGAACATTCGTGAGACGCAGACCAAATGAAAAGATGCTGGAGGAGTTATGATGCCATCTGTCAAGCATGGTGGAGGCAATGTGATGGTCTGGGGGTGCTTTGGTGGTGGTGAAGTGGGAGATTTGTACAGGGTAAAAGGGATCCTGAAGAAGGAAGGCTTTCACTCCATTTTGCAACGCAATGCCATACCCTGTGGACGGCGCTTGATTGGAGCCAATTTCCTCCTACAGCAGGACAATGTCCCAAAGCAAAGCTCCAAACTATGCAAAAACTATTTAGGGAAGAAGCAGTCAGCTGGTATTCTGTCTACAATGGAGTGGCCAGCACAGTCACTGGATCTCAACCCTATTGAGCTGTTGTGGGAGCAGCTTGACTTTATGGTACGTAAGAAATGTCCATCAAGCCAATCCAACTTGTGGGTGGTGCTTCAGGAAGCATGGGGTGAAATCACTTCAGATTACCTCAACAAACTGACAACTAGGATGCCAAAGGTTTGCAAGGTTGTAATTGCTGCAAATGGAGGATTCTTTGATGAATGCAGAGTTTGAAGGACACAATCATTATTTCAATTAAAAATCATTATTTCTAACCTTGTCAATGACTATAGTTCCTATTCATTTTGCTATATTTCCTATTCAAACTGATTTCAAGTATGTTTTCATGGAAAACAAGGACATTTCTAAGTGACCCCAAACTTTTGAACGGTAGTGTACCATTCAGCCACTCAGCTGTAAAATGTGTGCCGTGTGCGCAGGCGGGCTGCTGTGAGCCCAGGGACGCTGACTCAGAACTCAGTGTATGAAGGAGCGCTGTACAGGTAGAGTCACAGTCATTCTCACCTGGACTGTCTGCTGCGAGATGCTCCTCCACTGGAGCAACGCTGGTAGGAATCAGGGCGTCCATCGATGCCCTGACCAGCAGGCCATTGAGTGTGGCCAGCTTCGTCACCTGTTCCTCCTCGCCAAGGGAGCTCCCCTCGTCACACATCCGATCCCTCAGTTCTATGTTTGCCTGCTGTTTTCCAAGGGAATATTAAAGTTAACATAAGAAACAATTAAACTGAACTTAACCAGCCCATAATTTCACTAAAACAAACTCACTCTTGTGAAGCAGAGTAAAAGGATAATAAGCCATCCTTTGGCCCAGACATTGTGTATTTGTTTATGCAGCTTCAGGGCTGACCTGCTCACACTGTACGTACCGCAGTGGGCGTCATAGCCAGGCTGGCAGGCAGCTGCTCCTCATCCTCCTGGGTGTCGCTCAGTTCCTGGGCCTCGGCGGGCTCGAACGAGGGGGAGCATGGTGGCAGGCTGGTCACACTCTGGGAGCGGTCCAAGCCCAGGAAGGCCTGGTTCAGCTGCTCCATGACGGAGCTGGTGATGGTGGAGCTAAGGTCTTCGCTGTTCCGCACCAGCTGCTGGGGGGCAGAGCTCACGGCTGCCCTGACGCTGTCGGGGTGAGAGCGGAGGCCCTCCTTGCCCGCGCATTGCTGCTCCAGCGCTGTGCTCAGCTCCCAGTCCTCTGACACCTCCTGCAGCACAGAGTCCACCAAATCCACCGCCAACGCAGTGAGAGGGCTGTGCGGCTCGGGGCTGAGTCTGTATAGCAGCCCAGCAATCATGTCCTCCGTCAGGGCAGACGCCACGGACGACGCCCCAGAGGAGGAGGACGAATAGGAGGTGGAGGAGGAGGCTGAGGGCTGCCGCGGCTGCTGCCTGACCTCCGTGCTTATGTTATCGCGAGGCGGGGAGGCCCTCCCTGCAGCAGCACTGGAATGGGGTGTCTGGGTCCTTTCAGCCTCATGCCCCAGACTGTCCACTTGGCCACCTGCATGGGAAGAATTTTTAACTCTTTTCATGGTGCTGATCAAGGGAGTGCTTTCAGTCACAGAAATCTTGATTACACAACTACTGATGCTGTTTGAAATAATTATCATCATTCATAATGTACAGATCATTTTTAGCCATTGACTAAAACAATGTTCTATAAATAGTCACAGATTGGAAAGACACTCGTAGATACACACTGACCACTCAGCTGACCACTGTACCACTAAGCCGTAAAGCGTGTGGCGCGTGCCCAGGCGGTCTGCTGTGAGCCCAGGGACGCTGACTCATTCACTCATTCACAGTCATTCTCACCTGGACTGTCAGCCATGGAGAGGATTGCCTCCGAGGACGCCTTGTGGCAGGGGGGGATCTGGGCAGAGTCTCTGGGATCAGAGGGCACTGGGGGAGGTGGCAGGGTATCGTCTGCCCTCGCCACAATGCCGCAGATCGGATCCACAAGCCTCTGCTCAAGATCCGTGAGGCACAGGGAACCCAGTCTGCTACTGTTTTCTGTGCGGGCAGCCTCTCCCTCTTCCAACCTGATGGCTAGAGCAGTGGAAGAATGTCTGTTCGTCTCCAGCTCCGCCTCCTGCTGGACGAGACTGACAATGTCCGCAGCGCAGTCTCTCAGCACTGCCTCCTGCCTGTCTACTGACTTGCCCTGCTGGCCTGGGAGGGGGGAGCTCTCTCCCCCAACTCTGTTATCAAGCACAGTGGGGCTCAGCTGGTCCGGGTCCCAGGAGGAAGACTGAGAGCTGAAGCTGCACGGGTACAACTCATTGAATCTGCCGCTGCTGTGAGGGGTCAGGCTGCCGCTGCTGAGAGACTCCGGAGAGGTGAGGGGCAGGCATTCCCCCTCTGACCCCTGCTCCCTGCCCAGCATGGTGGGCAAAACAGCAGTCTTTACTGTCTGCACTGCCCTCGACACTACGGTCTCTGCAATGGTGCCCAGCAGCTTTTCCACAGTGACCTGAGACAAAGCAAGAAGTGACAGTGAGCAGCTGGGAGACTGCACAGCAGGGATCTTAATCATGGTATCAGAGATGGTTATCAACGCTATACTGTCCTCAAGTGGTAATGTCTGCTTAATCTACAGCAGGGCCCAGATCCCATCAGCGCTGTGGCTCCTGCGGTAGATGGCGGGCTGATTCCACTAGGGGCAACCGCAGCAATACTATATTAACATTTTCATCTGTATTTATATGCGTGTAGCTCCTTGATAGTTTGTGCCATATGCATTTATCTTATATCAAATGAAAGAAAAAGGTGTAGCTGAGGTTTCATATTATACAGGGTTGATCAGCCGAGTAAAAGAATCAAAAACACGAGCGTATGCAAATTAGAACTGTACACTCTGAGAGATGGACGATTGTGCAAGCCTGTAGCTCAGGCTAGGAAGACCCTATATACGTGAGTAAGACGTTGTTTGAAAAAACTCCCAGTCTCTAGTTAGAATTTATTTCTCAGATTATTGTCGAGAAAGTGTTAAAGGGTTAAACCCCTGCAGTGGGATACACAGAACCTGACATTATAAACAGAAATTCATATCCCTGCATATACAGGTACAGGTACTCACTCTCGGTCTCCTTTGCTCTTGCACCACTGTTTTGACTCTGTGAAAAGAGAGAGACAATGCTGTCATGGAGAGGAAGTATGTCATAGACAGTGACAGCAGTGATCATACACACACAGACAGCACAGGAAACCAACATGTGTGAACTCCTAAACGTGTGTATGCACACACAGGACTCCAGCCCTAGCTCTGTGCAGTTAGAAGCAGCAGGACTCACCGGTCAGACAGCTGGACAGGTGGGGTTGGCTGGCGATCAGACATGGCACTCTGCCCGTCCTCAGCAGCAGTTGGGACAATCTCTGTGGCATAAAAGAGGAGAAACACACGGGCTTCAGATTGCGGATGGCTGTGAGAAGAGTCAGAGAGGGCAACTCACTGCTCAGACCCCAAGTCTAGTACTCTTTCTGTTCTACATTAGGAGTCAACAGTACAGTCTAGTCTGACAGGGTTCAAGTCAGATTATTCGAGTGAATGAAGGGGAGTCACAGCCGTTCCTGTCTGTGGGCCTTACTAGTTTTGCCTCTCATACGGTAGGCCTCGCGCAGCGCCTTCAGCAGGCCTGGCTTCACTGAGGGTTTCTGCAGGAGACAAAGAGAAACGTGTTAAACGCAGAAAGGGACTTGTGTGAAAGGGACACTTGCCCGGCTGTGTTCAGAGATGACAGCAGGAGGAGAGTCTCAGTACCTTCCAGCGCCGCTCCAGCCTCAGCTCCCTGCGGGCCTCCACCTCCAGCTCCTGCAGCATCTGGCGCTGATTTACCTTGCAGGCCTAGTCAGAGGGCACAGCATGTCAACACAGGGCACAGCACGCCAACACAGGGCTAACCTAGCCGCTAGCCTCTTGTTATTAGGCAGTTCCTATCAGTCAGGTGTCCAAGTTTACAACATTTAAAAGTTACAATGAAAACAAAGAAATGTTAGTTTGTTTACTTAATGAATCGAACATTAGTTAATCAGGAAAGTCTATAAAATATCAGTGCACTTCAGGTGTGCTCTGCTTCAGTGAGTGTGGGGAGCCGAGCAGTAACTGTGTGTGTTTGTGGGGTTGTGGGTCGGCGCTGTCCTCTCTATCTTACCTGCTCAGCGCTGCTCAGAGGCCAGTCTGCCTTGGGCTGGCCCTGCTGGCACCTACACACAGAACACATAGCGGGTCACCACACCTGTCTGTCTGTCTAGCCTTTATCCAGGCTGACTTACATACCCAAGCTCATGAATGTCTACATGTACACAACATTACAATGGCCAACATCATTCTAACATCTCATTCCCACTTTGGACCTCCAATTCAATTCAGTGTAAGTCTGTCTGTCTCTGTATATGTTGCCACTGATCTTAACTCCCCTGCCTGTCCATCCACTCTGTAGTCAGGGTTGCTGCGGTGTCTTCCCCCCTCACCTGAGCCTGCGTGCCTCTCCCTGCTGCCAGAACGAGTTACAGCCCTGTTCCAGCAGCCACTCCCTCATGTCTCTGACAGGCACGTCCTCTGGGATGATCTTCTGCTCCTGCAGAATCAGGAACTCTTTTACCAGCTCCTTCTGCAAGACACAACCAACATAGTTTGGGTCACATCCCTACAGCACCTCTTGACAGGCTGAACCTACACACCCCTTCCAACAAGACAAATGGACACACTCCTAATCCGTCACAAACCCAGCTGCAACTTTCACAGGGACTAATACAACCTGAGCTGTATGTGAGTGTGTTACTGTCCAGTGTGTTGTGTGTAGAGCTCTGTCTGCCTACAGGGGTCAGCTGTACGGTACCTGCTGCTGCCTGTAGCTCATCTCCCTGTCCATCTTGTTCCTCTTCAGGTAATTACAGTATTCATTAAACTCCTTCAAGGAGCACACAACCTGGAATTAAAAACACACAAACAAACGATCAGGAATAATAGCTAACAGTGTGCCCTCAGTGTGGATTTTGAAGATCCGGATGGAATACTCTAACAGACCTACACAACCTACACAATGCTGATAAAGTGTACTTGTGTTGCTCTTACTTCCTTCTCTGGGGTGAGCAGGCCATGCTTTGTCACACTCCTGATCCTGGCCTTGTTCTTATAGAACTCCTTGAGGTAAGGGTCCTGCAGAGAATTGTACTGATTGTCTAACTGGCGGCAATGTGGGTCCCACAGGTCAAAGTATGGCTTCTCCTGATGTCGCTGCAGCAACAAAAGCACATTAACACACTCACATACAGTTCACCACAACAACACAGTATTGTGTTCATAGAAATGTCGATAACCGAGCACCGCAGTGCCAGTCTGCTGCTTACCCTCTGGCTCAGCTTGGTGGTGCAGTAAGTGCCATTGAAGCCTTCTGGCACAAATAACTTGACCCCCAGTGGGGAGTCAAGATTAATGTGCACTACCTGGGTTTTAGGCAGGGGACCGCCGCTCTGGAAAGTAAATTAACACACATATGACATCTAAATACACACACAAAAGCAAATAAACACTCAATACACACACAAATACATACAAACACACAGCTCACAGTAGCACACACACAGATCACAACAGCAGCACAGTAACACACTTGCACACTGAGACACATACATTAACTCACATACGGACACAGTGTACACACATACACATATTAATAAACTCAGACAACATTTAACACAAATTAAAATGTACATTGTCAATACATCACACATTTATGAGCATTACAAATCATAGGTATATGTATTACAATGAAGTGCATTTGTAGATTGTAGATTAAATATAATTAGCTAATTAAGCCATCCATTTATATAGCATGAAGGAAGGCAGAGATTGATCAATGAGTGTATGAAGGAAAAACTCACTGGTTTCATTGTGTTCTTGTGCCTAAACTGAAGACTGAAGAATAGAGAACTTTCTTCCTCAACAAGTTTAAACGAACTGATCAGTTGACCTTAAACTATGCTTCAAATGGGAAGATTATAGTGACGTAGCAAAGTGACGTAGCAATCAGTAAACAGTGTAGGGCGTGGTCAACTTCACACTTCACGTCCATTATGACGTCGCCAACTGAGCGCAGAAAGCATACAGACCGGTGTGGTGGGGTGAACGTCATAGTCATCTATCTCCTCTCCCACAATTCCAACATCCTCTGCCTGCCCATAGTCTAATATATTCTGATCTACGTTAATGTTAATTGATGCTTTTTAATGCTACATTACTACCGTATGTGGTATTTGAAGTACCACAATGGGAAACCACATTGCAACGCGGGCAAGTCCATCGTTAGGCATATGATATTTGCAAACAATTTGCAACTTGGTTTTGCCTTGCAAGGGGTCATTTACTAATCTCTAGAAAAATACAAACATGCATAATAAATACAGATAACACAATTATATAAAATAGAATTATAACTATAATAAATAAAACATAAGCAGTCTTAGGGAATACATAATCGTATCCTCTAAGCATCATATATAAACTAATTGTATACATTACATATAACACATTATAAATAAGGTTTCATAAATATATCCTCATAACAAATCATACATGTTTCATATAGATCAACAACTTATTTAGTACCGCACGATGTAAAAACACCATGCTCATAATACTGTTTAAAAATAAAAAAACTTTAAAAAGTAAGATATGCTATATACAATTATTTAACCATAGTCTACATCAATTTAGTCTTAGTTGAAAACAAATACTTTGTATTAACACATTAGCGTGCCTGAATAATATTTTAACTTGATGAAGAGGGATGTATTGTGCAAACCATTGGTGGCCCTAGACCATATTTAGGGGCTTCCTTTAGCTCCCCTGTATTTTCAAAAAGTTCGACAAAGCACCATCAGCCAACCCTTAAACTTTCACTCAGCCCCCCTAAAAATATGAACACAGAATCGAGGAATGAAGAAGTAGCTCCGCAAAACACTGTCAGCCCCCCAACACGACCAGCTCAATAGGGACTCACGCAGTTACTCGCTACGGAAAGAGACCGGCGGCCATTCCGAGCGGGGCGCTCCGAGTCACTGTCCATACGACGCCACGTTTCCCCCAAAACAATACAACTTTAAACCAGTTTCTACGTCATATAGCTTCATTATAAACACTATAGACTCCCGCACTAGAAAGGAGCATGTTTAAATAAAAATAGAAAACCATTTTAAGGACATATTTTCTATTCAAATACTTTTAATAAATCGGAGCAGCGCCAAATTACGGCCTCACTCGAACTCACTTGCTCATGCGCAGATGAGCCCTCAACCCTTGACCTTGGAAGCATGGGCGGCGCTAGACTCTGTATTTTCACGCAGCCCCCCTAAAATATTACCAGAAAAGAATTGAAGAACGAAGGAGTAACTTCTCAAAACACTGTCAGCACCCCCCCCCCCATTCAGTCCCACGAAGCCCCCCTAGACATTTAAGTCTAGAACCTGCTTGGAAGGCATTATTTGCCATAACAATAATTGTATTGTATTATAATTAGGATTACAACAGTTGTTCACCAAATTCAATAATGATCACATTTTACTTAATAGATTAATAAAAGCAAAATATGAACAAAACTAAAACAACCCCTCTAAACCTCAGCAAAACATTCTAAACAATTTACATGTAATATTGAACAGTCCCTTTACAAATAGGTAACAAGCCAAAGAAACAAGGCCTGAGTGATCTGCTCTGTTAGATGTACCAGTTAGTTATTCATAACGAACTGTGAAGATGAAAGAAGCTGACCAGGTTACTGTCAGTCTCACATAGTTGTGCCGACATACACATCACACGCATCTTTCCTTCGCTTTGTGATGAAAAAATAAAATGCTTTGGTTTAGAATATCATTTAAACAGTTATCGGTTGTACAATGGTATTCTGTTCACAGCACCTCTACTATGTAGCTGATGTTTTTAGTGAAAAGTGACCCTACTGCCACATCCATGCTGCATCTATCTACTGCCTTTACAACATGTCCTGCTCTGGTTATAGTAATTTTCTGTCCCGGCTCTTCCCAAATTGACCGTTTCCTACGCCCACACTAGCATCCATTTCCAGAAGGGTTCAAATCTTGCTGTGGCCGGAACCATCATTACAATACTATATAGACCATATGGGAATAATTTAGGTCAAGTTATGGATGATGTACAGTATTATCCAAGGTCTGACACCCTGTCTAGCACTGGCATTGTATAATTGTCATTCAAATGTTGGATTATTTGCATCAGTTGCTAAATTGTAGCTCATTTTGAATTTCATGTAAGTGATAATGTCAATGCCATATGCACCTGTTTTATACTGTGAAATGATCTCCTGTTCACACAATCTGCTTAATTTAGTCCTGTGGGTGCCTTGATGGGGATCTGACTACTGTTCAAAGCACCAGTGATGTTGAGGATCTCTGCTTAATAATGTCTACTTGTTAAAAATGATAACAATGGGATTACATATTTATTACATTGCATATTACCTTGTAGCAGCAGCTTTGCAACTTTTTTTGTATTTTTAATAAATATTTATAGTTATTATTTTAATTTAAATGTTTTATATTTTCAATTGTATATTGTACTTCATTAAAAAATATATTTCATTTGATTTTCATGTATTTTATTTTAAATGTAAATTGTTGGGTCAAAGTTTGGCTATAATTAGCATGCCAACAGACCACTTGCAAACCTAAACCAAGGTTGAGAAATTGTTGGGTGAACATTGTCCCATGCTTAGTCTGCCAAACGACCACTTGCCAATCAAGCCAACCATAAACCAACATTTGGTGAACTTAGTTTACTGTCTGGGTTCATTTTTCAATGTGCTCTTTCCCAAAAAAAACGCTGTTTATAATGACACAATTTCCCCCTTTGTTGTCTTCTATCAGTCAAGAGGTCAAACAGGAAGTAAATGTCCATCTTTAACTGACATCCCCTACCTGCAGCCTTCTTCCACACATGGCTCATTATTATTATAATCATCATTATCATTTGTATTTATTAGCAGACAACCTAATCCAGGGCGACTTAGTTTACACAAGAAACATTTTAAAGCATTTAAAAGGTGCAGTAATACAACCAATACAAAATACAATAAGCACACATCCTAGTACAATGAGCTAACAGGTGCAGACATAATATAGTTCATTTCTGTATAGTGAGTGAAGAGGGTAGGAAAAGCAGAAGTTGCAGTAAAATGAAATGTGCCAATAATATCTAAGTATCCAGGAGTATAAGGAAGCATATTTTAGTAAGTGCATAAGAGCAAGAGTGCTGAACTGTATTACATGCACAGTCTGAATAGATTACAGGGAAAATATAATGATATTGCATATAACCTTTAACTTTATCTTCTCGGTATTTCAGAAGATTTTAAAATATTCAGTAACCCTGATAGCTCCCACTGTGTTTTTAATTTTGAGGTTAATATTCATACCTGCTCCTTTGCATTTCTCACCATGTCACATACTGTACATTTAACACTCATAAGACTCATGTCTGCAATTATTACTGTCTACATGGTGGAGACAAACACCACAACATGAGATCAATGTTTTTGTTCACTTTGTGTGTTTAAAAAACCCCCATAAATTGCAGTTTTCTTCAACTTGGCTTTGGAATATTTATGACCACAATCCCCACTAGTGAGTGATACTACAGGCAATGGAGCCGGCTTGTGGGGATATAGGTGCTGATGCAGGTCAATACATTCAGCATAGAAGATAAATGTTAGTTTGGTTTCTGTTGTGATCTTCGGTGTCTGCACACTCCACAACCGAAATACAATTCCCATGAACCCCTGGGGTCAAAGAGTCAAAGAAGCCTGCGCGGTGTCTGACGGTATATCGGCGGGCTGGGTTGGTGGGAGGACTGATGGGAGAAGTGTATCCGGCGCTGGAGATATCGAGCGGAGGTCTGTAGTAACTAACTATGGCGGCCGCAGGAGGAGGGAAAATTAGAACCAGGAGGTATCACATCGCTTCCAAACCATACGTCAAAGGCAAACAGGTAACCCGCACGCTGGTATGAATAAAAAACAACAGTAATCACTTGACTGCAGTTTTGGTGCCGCTGTTTATTTCTTCTCGGAGACGTTGTGCGGCCTAGTCTGGGTCGCCCCACTCCGAGGCCTGCGCTCTCTGGTAAAGGTCTGTGCGGCCTGCGGAGAGCGCATCCAGGCTTCAGCAGTCCCTGGGAAAGGGAAAGCACGGTCACGCAGAGCGACGCTGCGAGTTGCGCCGACGAGGGGAAGTTCGCAGGAGTGGTTATATATTTATCCCCTAGTCGTTTCTGAGGTTTCATTATTTATTTTTTATGTAGCTTTTCTCCCGGGCGCTTGAAATGTGAATGTCCCTTCTGAAGCGCGGCCAGGCCCCACATGTAGCTCCCGTAGTCCATGTGGGGAAGGGAAGCGGCCGCCGGGTCTCTGGGCAGGTGTTGATAAATGAAACACGGCGGCATCGGCACCTTCCTATAGGCGACTAGTCAGGATGTGGCTCCGGGTCCGATCAGTATTCACAGCCTGCGAAACATTACAACAGCAATGTGAAGTTACAATTGGTCAGATCAATGCAATGTATTATTATTTAGTGTGATGTGTGGATTTGTCACAGGAAGGGAACATGTCGTAATACTTCACTAGCATGGTCTTGTATAGCTATATAAAGTATATTAGGCTTCACAGTACTGGATATAATAATTAAATTGTAACAGCCATATTAAGTGTATTTAATTGATACAATCTGATACAAGCTTCACAGAAGTTCCAAATAGACGCAAAGTAAATGTATCAATGGTGTCTGAGAAACAGGTCTTACTTATGAGATTATTTATTTTATAGTTACCATATATACAGCTTGTGAAATGTAGCAGTTTTATTTAAAGATGTAGAATAATACCCAGGTTTGTCAAACTTAAAACAAATGTATGTCTGAAGCTTGGTTGTGTGCATTTGTAGTCGCAAGTGTTCACATCCACTAAATCTAATTTAATACAAATTAAACAAAACTTATCAAAGGAAATTTAAGTTAGTGGAAGACATGTACTTAGTGATCCAAGTGTAGGCCTATATGGTTACAACATTAAATACAGTATTTCCCTCGCAATAACAGAACAGCTGGAATTTTGTTGTCTTTTTCTCAGTTAATTTAAATGTCAGCTAATGGGACACCAATTTGGCTTCGTGTACTGTAAAATAATTCTTATTTGGCCAATAATTCGTGAAATCTGAAAATAAATAAATATATTTTAACTTTTTCTGCAATCACTGCATTACTCCCTTTAAAATATCGTCATTAATGTTTAACTCTCTACAGGTCGAAGTTATATCAATAAATTAGTATGAAACTGAAGCAATTTATATTATGCACTATTCAAATATTATATTGCAACATACTAATCAGTGCAGAAACATTTTTTAATTTTTTTTTTACAATGCTGTCAGTGCTAAATCTGGTTTCATATACAAATATTTAATACCATCTGATACAATTTAAATTAGAAATATTGAGATGTTAGATTAAAAACTACTTAACGATCACTCCTTAAATGTATGTTTTTGTTTATTATACTATGGTATCCCGTTTTCCCTCCCTTCAATGTATCAAGTTACCGATTCTGTCTCCAGAGAGACCTCAAGTTTGAGGTCTTTCATAGATAGTTGTTTATAGTTCGTTGTAATATGTTGATGTTTACATTTCATGTTTGTGCTGTATTTTAGCTTTTCTACTGTTGTGCATTTCCTATTTGTTACCAATTCACTTGCTGATATATTTGGTATCTGGTGTCCATTGCCCTTAACTCCAGTGTACACACCCCATGCCTTAACTTCAATCAATTGAAATCATTACAGCTTTGCCATAGCTTTCTCTCAGTGTTGAACAAACAATATAAATATTTAATCTATAAGTATAGTTTAAATGATTTGTTAAGCTGAATTAATAGCTAAATAACTTAACTAATGTGAACAATTACATATACTGTATATATAATTGACTTGGAAATCATTAAAAATGGAAAACAACAGGAAGAAGTTTTAGTACATTTAAAATGTGACTTTATCACAGAAAGATTAGGCCTAGGTTTTGCTTGAAATTGGCTTTACTGATTTGTGTCCACATGACTCATGTGGATTTCTCCTTGATGTTAATTAAACTGCTTGCATCATTTCCCATGTTCTGTTCTGTGAAGTTCTGGTGTTTTATCTTAAACTGTTTTCACCCAGAGAATGTGCTTTTAGAGCCCTTGAAGATGCCGCTTATCTTGTTCTTAATATAACATTTACACACAGCTATGTAGTAGGTTGTCTCTGCAATTTGATGGACTATTTCTATTTATGCGGAACACTGATATTCTCATTAAAACATTGTCCAGTGAAGTGATATTTTGGCAGGTTATCATTTAAAAATAAATTGTAGTGAACAGATGGACAGTACAGATAGAAGGCAACACAGGTCAGGAGCAATGGCACTGTTAGCTCCTACAAGTTTTGTCCTTTTTCATGATTCAAATTTCATTAAGCGACCTTCTGAGTCCTAGTTAAATTGTTCCCCCCATTTTTTTTTTTCTTGCCAATACAGCAGCAAGGCATTATAAGCAGAGTGACAGACACCGTGAAGAGTATAGTTCCAGGATGGTTACAGAAGTACTTCAAGAATGGTGAGCCGGCAGAGACGGGGGAGGTGATGGGGGTAGCAGTTGAACAGGATACACACCTGAACAATCAAGCGCCGAATGATGAGGACATATCACACGCAGAGCATGACGGGACAAACTCTCCAGAGCCCACCACCAGTAATGCAGGTCAGTAAATGCTTATTCATGTCGGTGTATTGTTATTATGACTAACAACCATGTAGGAATATGTACATACATACACATTAAAAATGTTCTTTTAATCAATGTTTTAGTTTGTAAGAAAATACTTTGTACAAATGAATTCACAATAAATAAAGAACCATATGGAAAATTCATATTAAGGAAAGTAATATTTCAGATTGATCTAGAATCTTTTTGTGCAAACTCTTTGCATAACTGTACTGTATGTAAGTGTACTTGTTAGGCAGCATATAGCAGTCAGTGAGCTTTTATGCGTTTGCATTTGGGACCACCAGAACCATACCGTGTTATAACTGATTATGCACTATTACAGACCGTGTTATAACAGGGTAGCAGTGTATGTGTTCTTTCTAAGTTCAGTAACTTTAATGAAAATTTACCATCACAATAATCTGGGTTTGACATTGGTTTGTATTGGTGTTTTGCCAGTTTATAGAGAATTTGTGTGTTTTACCTTTGATCAAATGCAATCCTTCTTTTCAGAGCCTTCCACCAGTAGGTCGTCATTGAATTTTCAGGACATGCTGTCCAGGCCACCCCTTAACCGCAGTCATCTGAACTTCTCCACCCTGGATGCGTCTGTGCTCCACAGCCACCCCTCTACATCCACCGCGTTCCCCATCGGCGGCTCAGGATTTTCTTTAGTCAAGGAGATCAAAGACTCTACCTCTCAGCACGAAGATGATAATATCTCCACCACCAGCGGCTTCTCTTCAAGGGCCTCAGACAAAGGTACACTGTAACCACTGCACTTTGGGGAGCCATATGGATTTGTAAAGTAGAAGTGTGATGCTCTTTGATTAACTGCTCCATTTTCTCATTTAGAAGCATTTTCCCATTTTCTTTGTTTTGATTAGTAAACATAATGAGAAGCTGACTTTGAGGGTCAAGGCTATGGATTTCATTGTGTTCCTCAAGTCTACAGTTGGGGCTGTTGGACTAATGGGGAACCTCAAAATAATATAAGGGGTTTTGAGTTACTGCATTAGGCTGTTTAGGAATTGAAAACAAACAAAGTAGTCTTCAATGACCTGGCTAACAAACAAACCTTCAAATATGAGACAAGCCCTAGATTATTGCTACTGCTTGTTTTCATCTTGTCTGTTTCTGCAACATGTATTTTAGTTGTTACACTATTATGAGACAGTCAACACTCTCAGTAGCACTTCCATAACATAACTGCTTGAGTTCGTAGTCTTTCACAGGTTGGGGTTGGCTTTTGATTAGCCACAAAGAGCAGATAGGGGGATAAATCCATCACATAGATTTCATTTAGGCTATGCATTTACTTTTGATTTGTAACCAAGCATAATGACTGTACAATTATATCATTTGTGGGGGTGATCATTTCACTATTGCAGGACTTGGTTACATGGTTGTCTTGTCTTCTCTCTTCCAAGATGTGACCACTTCAAAGAACACCTCTCTGCCTCCCCTGTGGTCCCCAGAGCTGGACCGCTCCCACTCGGTACCACAGCAGGCAGGAGCAGGTCTGAAAAAGCCTGCCTTCAACCTGTCCGTCTTTGGAAGCTCAAATGCAGTGAGTTTGAATACATTTCTAAAGAGAATGTGAATGTTTTAGTAATGCAATCATTTAACTTTTTTTTTTTAAGCTTAAAATGTAATTTAGTTTTCAGAATTGTGAAATGTTTGTTTACAAGAGAATTAAAGGCATTGTGAACCTGGATGAACATTTGAAAGCTCAGAACCAGCTTTGAATACCGAACTAATGAGCAGACCTTTAGATACAGCCCTGCATATATTCATTTTTTATCCTGCTCAGCTCTGAAGTCTTCCTCAAAAACATCTCCAATGACACTTCATAAGTATAATGTTTTGTGTGTGTTTTTATTTATAGTCCCTTGCCACCAATTTGACACTCAATTCAAGTCAGCTTGGCGACTCTCCTTTCTATCCCGGCAAGACGACCTATGGGGGTGCAGCGGCGGTGAAGGCCAGTTCCAGAGCGCGTGGCACACCCTACCAGGTAGTGGGTTTATATCCATGCTGTTTCAGTTCACTGCAGTAAAGACCAGTGCTAGTTTTGTAATGGTTAAAAATACAAGGAAGGAAGTGAAAAATGTTGATATACAAACACATAATAATAGAAGTGGAGAATAGTTTGTGTGCAAAGTCTGCATACTTATAAACCGTTGCAATACAGGAATTCTAATGGAGAGCAACATCCCTTTAGTCCTTTGAACTATCAAAAATCATTCTTTCAAAGTGTGTGCGTATAGATGTATACAGAGAGAGAAAGATGCATGCATATATATAAACTCAAGGCACAACTGAAATAAGCTTACTGAACATTTGAGGCAAGAAAGTTTTAACCACACAAACTCTTGGATATTGTAATGACTGTTTCCTCCAGCACCCAGTCCTTCTCTGGGATTAAGCTACACAATATGTTCTTGGTATTGTCCATACACCTGTCGTGTGTCCATCATTGCATAGTGTTTTTCTGTGCTCTTGTGCTCTATCACAGTCTGTGACAGCTGACCAGAGGATAGAGCACTCTCAGTGCTGAATGATTTGCATTTAAAAAAAAAAATACTTCAGTTCCAATAGCCTTTCATGATTATATTATCTGTAATCTAGTAGCTTGTGTGCAAGCATATTCCACAATATGATTTGTTTTCCGAGTATGTGAGAGGATTGGTGAAGTCGTAAACATCCCTCATCACTCTTGCTCTTGAGTCCACTTTCTCCATTGCTTTTGTTACGGCAACCCGCTTGGCACGTATAGGCATTTTTCTATCTTCCCTTATATTTTATATATAGAATTTGTGCAATTTGAGGTGCTGGTAATAACATTTCAATAACTAATAAACATGATAAATGACTGAAGACCAAGGGGTTTAACCATACGAAAAGAATTGTACTATATTTTTAACAAGTGGATTTGTAATACTTTGTGTCTTTTCTAGGCCCCTGTAAGAAGACATGTTAAGGCAAAGCCAGCGGCATCTCCCTGCTGTGGAGTGACCAGCGCCACAGCACGCAGAATTCTGCAATCATTGGAAAGGATGTCAAGCCCCTTAGCGGTAAGTGTTGCCGAGGTGTTACATATAGAAGGACACTGGCTTTATCTTGGTAAAGAGCTTTTCTTTACGATTTCAAGCCCAAGGCATATAAATGTCTACTTATACATATTCATATCTTGCTGTAATCATGCAAAAACATTCACACAAACTTGAGAAACAAAGCTATATAAGTTTTTATGCTGTCAGACATTTTTTTTTTTTTTTGTACTTTAAATATACATTTGAAGTTGCTTAATGCAATATTTGGAAATTCGGATTTAAGCTTTAAATTTTATAGAGCTGCAAATGCAAGTTTATCATTAGGAAGGACGTTGTATTAAACATTTAAACTTATACTGCTTTTACTCTACAGGATGCTAAAAGAATTCCTTCAACTGCTTCCTCACCATTATCTACAGTAAGTCGGACACCAGATTTATAAAGTCTTGAGGGCTTAATATTGTTAATACAAATTTTGAAAGATGTTTAATATTTTTAATTGTTCCTCTGCAGTTTCTGGATAGGAGTGATGCCGATGTTACAAATTTCCAGCCAAAAAGGAAAAAGGTAGTCTTCTTTATATGCATGATGTCTGTTGGTCTTATCTGGATTCTGAATAGTTAGTATTTTTACCACAGTATTTAGAACACTTCACCAGTTTGAATTATAGTCTTTCTGCTGCTCGGCTTTGAAATCTGGAATCTCTAAATAAAGATTAAATTACTCTTGTTTTAACATTAATGCTGTTTCTATGGTACAACTACATGTCTGACACTAACACTTCCTTATGCACAACATTATGCTCATCATAAGATTTATTTTTGAAGGCCTTTCCATTGTCTTTGTGAGCATTGTTTATTACACTGGATATATTTGTATCCATGTATTTTTTTTTTTCTAGTTTCCTAATAACAATTAAATGCCTTTACATTAAATTATTTTGCTGTGTAAAAACTAATTTGCACAAGTATTTCTTAAATTGAAACGTAGCTATGATGCCATTGTACAGTGAGTTTACTTCAGGGCTTTTGCAAGAGAACCTTTGAAATTGTATGCAGAGCTGCATGGCTCTGAACACAGTTGTCTGAATGTGACTGTTAGCAGCTGCTGAATGATTATCCGTTCATGTTTTTTTTTTTAAGAGCTCAAATGAGCTGCTTGTTATGTTTGAGCTTGCTTTTGTTGGCTGGGAAATGACCATTAACATTAATGTAGTTTGTGGCTGAACAGGCCAGTATTTTGGATTATATTAACTCCAGATACATTGAGAGTTGGTGGCTCAGAATGTTAGGTAACTTAAAATATTGTATGTAGTTCCTTTATAAGTTTTTGGAGTATTTCCATGGATGAAATTAACATCAAAAACTCTCCTGTCTATGTCCTGTGATTTTTGCAGGTTGATTCTGCTTACCCTCCTGTCCAGAAGCTCATGACACCTGTGGCTGCTTCGATCGCTTCGAACAGATCCATGTCGTTCAAGCCCTCCCTCACTCCCACTGGCAGCCTGAGCAGAACAAATAAGAGGAGGGAGAGCTATGACCGGGTGAGAGCGTACTTCTTGTGTGGGATTAGAAAGACATGTTGGAGGGACTCTTTGAGATCATGTTTATCAAACTTTTTTTCTCTTCTTAATTGTAATGTCCTCTGCAGGCTGGAAGACAATCAAAACGCGATTCTGAAATTGCAGAGGATCCCCCTCGAAGGTGAGGCCAGCTGCTTGTAAAATCATTACTGTTGTCATGCAAGGACAATATTTTAAATTCATATTGTATTCTGTGTCCAATATAACAGGAGGGAATTTTGTTATGGAGGGTAATTAAGCTGAAGAGACCATTATAATGGCAGATTTAACACTCGTTAGAGGTAGATGGGGCATCCTAGTACAGACTTCAGTATAGCCTAATTGTCTTCTATTGTGAACCTGAAACATTTCTGCTCTTGTTTGTCTTCCCCACTCCTCCAGCACAAGTTTTTCATATCCCTTATTCAGCACACCTGCGTCTAATGGCATGGGTTCTGGAGGCGCCGGTGGAAAGATGAAAAGGGAGCGGGGAATCCGAGCCTCATCCAAGGTCGCCCCAGAGGATGAGGTGTGTCTTGTGGAGCTGCAGTCTAAACGCATTCAAATAGATTTTTTTTTTTTTTTTTAGTGTTTATACCAGAGATTTTATTTATTTATTCCTAGAATTTAAAAAAAAAAACACATTGCCACACACAGTGACCCTCTGGAAATGTACTTCACTACTATACTCTGCTCCTTAGCAGTGGTGTCTGTGACCCTGACCTTGAGTGGTGTTTTGTCTTGTGTAGATGGTGGATGTCCCTCAGCTGCCCATCATCACATTGCCCATCAGTTCGTCAACACTGCCCACTTTCAGCTTCACTTCCTCTCCGGCTGCCTCTCGTTCACCCACCACCAGAAACAAACCCATTACAACCAAGGTAGGCTGCTGTTCTCTGAAACGACCGCTTTCTGGAGCACCTGATTATGAAGTGGCAATGCTGGAATGAGCTGTGTACCTTTTCTGAATGAGCCCACAATTTGTGATGCTGTAGTGTGTAATTTCCTAAGGGGTATCTTTTTGAAGTGCTTGCTATTTCGCAGGAGGTAATTAAAGTATGATGTGTGTACATTAACACAGATCCATGGTTGAATTGAATATTTACTATGTTGTCTTCAAACAAAAGGCCACATATTTTAATCTGGCATTATAAGGTCTGGCCCATCTGTATTAGTTCTTTGCTAACTCTATGTATACAAGAGATTGTGTTTGGTCTCAAGTATGACTTTGATCTCTTGTCTGAGGTGCAGCTTGAGTCTTGGAATGATTTTCACAATTGCTGTTGAATGTATCATTCTCAAATGTCAAATAGAAGCATCCTGTTTGCCTAGAACAATAATTTCTGTACTAAGTAACATTTACCATTAAAATGAGTGGTCATATTTGGTTTTCCATGGCTGCAAACCAGTGTGTTTTCATATCTTGTTCAGTCAGGGCCTGTAAATAGCAGTTAATCAATTGAGGAATATTGACCGTATGCTCCATATCTGGAGCACAAGGGCAAATTAATTAATCTTACTGCTCGTCAGAAATCGTGATGTGACGCTTTGGATTCCAACCCTCAATGTTGAACTAGACTGAAAATGTGATTTGGGGGAAAAAGTGGTGAAAACAAATGTCTACTAAACAGTTATTGTGGTAATGTTTCTTATTTTCAGGTACCTCCTGTTGCATCATCTAGTCCGAGCTGCACTGCATTCACCTTCTCCTCTCCCATCGTCAAAGCAACAGAGCCGAACCTCCTACCTCTTTCACCATCTGTAAGTTACCCAAGAGTTAGCAAGTCGAAAAGAGAAGCTGGGCATAATTAGCTACTTTCTGCACAGAATAAAAAACAGTCTAATGGGTCTTTCAGATATTTAATGTGTTTCAGTGACACTCAGGCATTTTCCATATTTTAAAATGAGATCTTACTGGAAAAACATGCTTCTCAAATCTAGAAGTCATCAATTATTACTGTGAAAATGTAGGGAGAATGGTCTGGCCTGATATAAAAGAAGTTGAAGGTCTTTGTTACCCTTATACAGATGTTACAATGAAATGTGCTTTCTCTAGGCTGGATTTACATTTAGTGTGCCTGTTGCTAAAGCTGGTCCATCTGACTCTGGTGGCAAAGCATCTGCAACATCAGGTAAGCGCACCCTGCTCTTTCTGCGTCTGTTAAAACATTGCTTTGACTTAATTTCCAAATGTGTCACTGTGCTAGATGCTGCTGCTCCCAAGTATGTGATGTGCTTCTTGCTTGCTTTAAAGTGAGTGTTTTCTGAAAGTTCTTCTGAAGCATAGTACCGGTGGTCAAATCTTCGTTATGTGGCTAATTTGTGTATAAAACATGTCTCTTGGGGGAGGTCATATAAGAAACACTGAATACATTTTTAAAGGTTTCAGCACATTCCTAGTACCTTTCTCTTTTTGCAGCACAAACCACCTCCACATCATGTTTAGCTGCTGGCACTCCAGCCAATGATGAGATGTTTGAGGGTCCCTTTAAGCCAGCCAAATCCTTAAAGGAAGGCAGTGTATTAGACATTCTCAAGGGACCAGGTGAGCATTTTCCTTCATAATCTGTCAGGCCATTTGTTATCATTTACTTATCATTGATCAATATAGTCAACAGGTAGTGCTCGTATGCTACTCAGCAATTTTGAAAAAAGTATAGAAGAATGCCAAATTGATTTCTGAAGTAATTGTACTAGTATCATCAGACAATTCGATTTGCCATTTATTTTATAGATTTAAAAATCAGACTGTCTAGTTTGTGTGAAAATAGTTTAGTTTAGTGTAATTTACTGTAGTTATATTTGACATACAATTACCAGAGATTGGAAGACTATTTCTGATAAATAATGCTAATTCTCAGGAAATATTATTATAAGTAATTCAGGTATCTTTAATTTGTGTACTTGGCATGTACACTTTTAAACTCCAATAAAGGACAGAGGACATATCTCCACTTTATTATGGCATAAAATAGCCAGTAGCGGCTGTTGTTGAAATTATTATTCTCCAGATTGACATCCAGACAAGGTGGTGGTTCAATACATTTTGCGAGCTCTAGTTTTGACACTAAAGTGAATCTTATTTGAGAAGCAAAGCATTACCAGACTTGTAAAAGCTAAGCAATATGTATTTATGTATTTATTTATTTTACCCCCAGGTTTTTCTTCTTTTATTCCAACATCTAGAAGCACCCCAATTCCCCAGTCCCGCACAGGCAGTGCGAATTCATTGGCTGCAGGTGCTGGGTTTGGGGACCAACTTAAACCTGCAGCCGGCTCTTGGCAGTGTGACGCCTGTCTACTGCAGAACAAAGCAACTTCTGAAAGCAAGTGCTTAGCTTGTGGAGCAGCGAAGCCAAACAAAGACTCCTATCATGGCAACAGCAGAACCTCCACCACGGAGCCCTTGCCCAGCTTTGTGTACAAATTTAAGCCGGTGGCAGGCAGCTGGGAGTGTGACACTTGTTTAGTACAGAATAAACCAGAAGCTGTTAAATGTGTGGCATGTGAGACACCAAAACCTGGGACTGGAGTTAAGTCAGCTCTGACGTCACCTGTCTTTTCATTGACACTGGCATCCTTGGGAAGCACTTCCAGTACTAGTGTCACTGGCAGCACCCCATCTTTGCTGTCTGTGGGCTTTGGAGGCAAATTCAAGAAGCCAGAAGGGGCCTGGGAATGTGACGTGTGCCTTTTAGAGAATAAGGCAGATGACAGCAAGTGTGTGGCCTGTCAGAGTGCAAAACCAGGTAGGTTTTTTTATTGGTAAACCTGAGGGCTGCTATTCCTTTAAGATTACATTCCTATTACAGCTCCTGTATGTTTATAAGCAAGCATCAGCAGCACTATATGCTTTTAAAGTATTTTGTTTGCCCTATGAGCTGAGGTTGACCGATTCAAATACAGTTGTTGGGAGTTAAATTGCCAGGACTTCTCACGGCTGGTCGCTATCGAGCATCTCCTGCTGGCTTCTTGGGCACCTGCAGGTTTGCACAACCACAGGGAGGGGCGCGCCCCTCCTTCAGTTGGCGCTGAATCTCTCGGTGGGCTGTGTTGCCTGCATGGTGACGAGGCGGGTGACTCAAGGGCGGCCAGGATTGGGAGGAGCCTGGACGTACGTACGTCCTCTCCTTCCCCAGGGGAAGCTTGTGGGAGTCATAGCGAAGAGCCAAGATGTATTGGCATAATTGGAGATTCCAAATTTTTTGTTCTATACAATATTTATAGAAACTGCCTTTAAACTTTGTTATATTTGTTTCTTGCACCCTTTTTCTTGCAAAAATGTGTGTTAAAGCTGCTGAGTTTCTCTATCTTAACAGTAAATGAATAAGAAAATATGCACAGGATGTGATTAAAGCATCAATCTGTTTTCAGGCTTCCTGACATTCAAACCCATTCAATTTATCATCCATTTGATATTCAAAATATACATAGTTTTCTCCCTGCATGTAGTACCTTGCCCTTATCAGTGTTAAAATCCGTATCCATGGTCTTTATGACATTCCTATGCAGACAGCCATCATAATGTTACTGGTCTTTTGCAGGTGCAACTGCAGTTACCTCTGTGGACACTACTGGCCCTGCACCATCTGGGATGCTTGGATTTGGTGACCAGTTCAAGAAGCCTGAAGGGAGCTGGGAGTGTGACGTGTGCTGTGTTCAGAACAAAGCGGAGGCTACACAGTGTGTGGCTTGTCTGACCGACAAACCCGGAGCCAAGGTGGAGCCCAAAGGTATCCCCTCGACCTAATTATAAGAGAAAAAACAAATGGATGAAATTAAGTTGATTTTGTACGAAACGGAGTACTATAAGATTTAAAGCAAAATGTAACAAAATTGATAGGCAAACATTGATCCATAACAATATACATCCACAAATTAAAGATTAAAATTAGATTAGGTTTGTTCTAGAAAATCTGACATTTTAGTATTTGTCACATTTTGTAAGGCCTGTGTAATGTTACATGGTACAGTCTGACACCTTCTGTGTAAGCTGCAGTGTAAAGCATGGGATAAACTGAACTCTTGTAAGGCTCTTACATTGGGTCAAGAAGTCAACATTGTGGGGAGAGGTTGCCTTGCTGTGCTGAAAACCATCCATACAATTCAGTCTACTGGCTGCATAGTTTGAATTGAAGTGCTGACTGTTACTTTGGAAATGGGAAAATGGTTGCATCCATATGAGTGTACATGACCATCGATTCCCTCTTTCTTCCACAGGTTTTGGTGGTTCATCTTTTTCATCAAGTACTGCTGTATCCCCCTTCACGTTTGGAATACAGTCCTCTGCCACAGACACTACGACTGTGAGCTCCGGGGGCTTTAAATTTGGAGACCAGGGTGGAATCAAATTTGGCACAGCGGACTCCAGTATACCCGCTAGCAACACATCTACTGGGGGGTTTGGAGCAGGCTTTAAGTTTGGAACAAGCTCTTCTGTAACGACCGAGAGTGATGATGGCAAAAAGCCTGATGCTCAGGGCTTTGGCAGTAGTTTTAAATTTGGCATAGCTAGTGGCATCGCATTTGGCATTGGAAATAGCACTAGCAACCATACTGAAAACAAATCTGAATCAACAAGCAAACCATCTCTGGAAGGCTTCTCATTTGGACTTGCCTCTCCTGCTAAAGTTGAAGAGAAGGGAGCACAAGGAGGATTCGCATTTACAGCACCCAAGGAGAAGCTAGAGCTGGGGGGAACCAAAGCTGCAACAGGATTTTCCTTTGGGAAAGGTGAAGAGAAGAAAGATTCAATAGAACAAACATCCACACCAGCTTTTACCTTTGGGAAGCCTGTGGAGAAGGATCTGGTTGCTCCGGTGCCGATTACTCAAGCTTCAGCCTCTGCTTCTGCTCCAGTCCTAGTCCCTGCCTCTGCCATGGGCCCTACCTTTTCATTTGGGAAGTTGGAAGAAAAAACGGACTCTTTGAAAAATCCTTCTGGGTTTCTCTTCAACACTGCGAAGGAGGCAGACAAGCCTGCCCCATCGCTGGGCTTCTCCTTTGGCAAGCCAGAGCCGCCCAAAGAAGAGACGATGTTTGGGTTTGGCAAGCCAGCTGAGAAGGAAGACGCAACCGAACCATCAAAACCAGCGTTTCCGTTTGGGTCTGGAACTACAGGTTAGTAAATTGAAGGAATAAAGGTCTATGTACTGTTTGCTATAATTTGAATTCTCCTTTGGTTTTGATTTCCATTGTTCACATTTGCCATTAGGAGAAAAGGAACTGTGTGAATCGTAGTCTTCAGCACCTCATGTTTACTCTGTCCTAATTGCAGGAATGTTGTTAAGGTTCTAGATTACCTTTATTATCATTATCTAAACAAAAAAGGAAATGCCGGATTAAATTCCAAAGCTTTGTTTTATTAATCATGGTTCATCAACTTCTTCCATTATTATGGGTATAGTTAAATGCTGACTTGCATTAATCTTCCTATTACATGGTGTGATCTGTTGCAGATCCCGGAGCCCCTAAGCCTGGTTTTAGTTTCCTCACGGGTGGATCATCCACCACAGCTCCGGCAGCCACAACTGCTGCCCCCTCCACAGCCCCCAGCCTGTTCGGGACCTCCAGCAGCTCAGCACCTTCCAATCCTGCTGGCGGCCCATCCTTCATCTTTGGCCAGGCCAGTGCCACGGAGAGCACCCCTGCAAAGGCTTTTGTGTTTGGATCACAGGAGAAGCCTTCGGTTCCCAGTACAGCGGCGCCAGTGCAGCCCTTCATGTTCGGTTCTGGGAGTAACTCCACCCCAGGTTTTAACTTTGGAGCTGCTGCCCCTTCCACTGCCAGCTCCACAGGTGGGTCTTGTGAGCGCTATAATTGTGCAGAAAAATTCTTCATCCTTTTTTCTCCGACATACAACCATATCGGTAAATACTCCATGACAAACTTTGTTCGTGAAGGTTTTTTAATGGACTATTACAAAGCATGCATTTATTTAAATATGAGTCCATATTTTCTGGTGTTTTTCCACTGTTACACAGGGTAGTTTTGGTGCATTATTGACATTTTTCCTATTAATTTTAAAGTTAAACAGCTAATATGAGTCATTGCTGTTACATTTGAAATCTTACTACAGGGGTTCTGCTGTTATCGCCTGCTAAAGTGTACATTTTCCTACCCAATTTACTTCTAGGCTCCTCTGGCACTCCATTTGTGTTTGGCTCGGCTCCATCATCCACCACAGCCAGTGCTCCTGCTTTTGGTGCCAGCCAAGCTCCTGCCTTTGGTCAGGGCTCCGGCCAGCCCAGTGCTCCTGCATTTGGACCGGGCTCGAGCCAGCCCAGTGCTCCTGCTTTTGGGACGGGTTCCAGCCAGCCCAGTGCTCCTGCATTTGGTTCAGCAGTACCTTCTCTTTTCTCAGCTGGGGCTCAGCCGCCCAGTTTTGGGTCCCAGGCCAACAGCACTCAAGCACCCGCATTTGGGCAGCAAAATAACCCACAAGCTGCCTTTGGGTCTTCAGCTGCATCTTCAGCCCCAGGTTAGTTTAAGGTTTACTGCAGGGACAGAAATAAAACTTATTCTCAAGTTCTAAATCCAGTCAAATTGGGGGTAAGGCCACTAGTTGTCAGTGTCATGCAGGATGAAGTGCTTGATTTACTGTGTTCATATGTGTATATTTGAGGAAAAGTTGTTAATTTTTGTGTTAGTGATGGATTGTTGAGTCAGTACTTCATGTTTTCATTGTTGGCAGGTGGTGGGTTCCAGTTTGTTGGCACTAGTGCTTTTGGTGCCTCTGGCAGCGGAGGTGTGTTTGCATTTGGTGCAGCAGCCGGGGGGTCGGCAGC